>NW_027361671.1:75370000-75695000 GCF_039654945.1 Dendrobates tinctorius
AAGAAAATAGAGGATGAAACCCAAAGTTACAAAAAAAAAGGTGACATCAAAGTGGCAGAACTAGCTCTATTATTTAAAGCAAATTCGGCCAAGGGCAAAAATGAAACCCAATCATCCTGATCAGCGGAAATAAAACATCTAAAATACGACTCCAAGGTCTGGTTTGTTCTCTCTGTCTGCCCATTGGTCTGAGGGTGAAAAGCAGAGGAGAAGGACAACTGAATTCCCAGCTTGGAACAGAAGGTCCTCCAAAATCTAGACACAAACTGAACTCCTCTGTCAGATACAATGTTCTCAGGAATCCCGTGTAAGCGAACCACCTGTTGCAAAAACAGGAGCACCAACTCAGAGGAAGATGGCAACTTAGGGAGTGGTACAAGATGAACCATCTTAGAGAACCTATCACAAATCACCCAAATAACAGTCATTCTTTGAGAGACCGGCATATCAGAGATGAAATCCATTGAAATATGGGTCCATGGCCTCCTGGGGACCGGCAAAGGCATCAACAACCCACTAGAGCGAGAACAAGATTTAGACCGGGAGCAAGTCCCACAGGACTGCACAAAATTCCTGACATCATGAGACAAGGTGGGCCACCAAAAAGAGCGACTCACCAGATCTCTAGTACCAAAAATACCTGGATGACCAGCCAATGCAGAGCAATGAACTTCAGACATCACTCTCTTCTTCCACTGGTCAGGAACATACAACTTTCCACTGGGACAACGCTCAAGTTTGTCCTCCTGGAACTCTTGCAGAGCAAGTCTCAAATCGGGCGAGATGGCAGAAAGAACTAACCCTTCGCCTAAGATGGTAGCAGGCTTGGTCACCACAGGAGAATCAGCAAAGAAACTCCTAGAGAGGGCGTCTGCCTTGACATTCTTAGTTCCAGGAAGAAAAGAGACCACAAAATCAAAACGTGTAAAAAACAAGGCCCACCTAGCCTGTCTAGGGTTCAAGCGTTTAGCCGACTCTAGGTAAATCAAATTCTTGTGGTCAGTGAGGACCACAACTTGATGTTTAGCTCCCTCCAACCAATGTCTCCACTCTTCAAATGCCCATTTCATGGCCAACAGTTCCCGATTCCCCACATCATAGTTACGTTCAGATGGAGAGAACTTTTGGGAAAAGAAAGCACAGGGATTCATTTTAGATGTTACAGGATCCTTTTGGGACAAAACAGCTCCTGCACCAATCTCAGAAGCATCCACCTCTACCTGGAACGGGAGTGAGACATCAGGTTGCCGCAAAACCGGGGCGGAGGTAAATCTTCGATTCAGCTCCTGAAAGGAAGCAACAGCCTCCGGAGACCAATTCAACACATCAGCACCCTTCTTAGTCAGATCAGTCAATGGCTTGGCAATACTAGAAAATGTTCCTATAAATTTCCGATAAAAATTAGCAAAACCAAAAAACTTCTGGAGGGCCTTCAAAGAAGTGGGCTGAACCCAATCATAAATGGCCTGTACCTTGGCCGGGTCTTGGAAAATATCGTTCATGAAGCACTGCAAGACAGAAGGGGCATTAGTGACCCCAAAAGGCATCACCAGGTACTCAAAATGTCCCTCCGGAGTATTAAACACCATCTTCCATTCATCCCCCTGCTTAATGCGGATAAGATTATATGCCCCCCTGAGGTCAAGCTTGGTAAACCAGCAAGCACCTCTATCTCTAGAGAATAGATCCGAAATCAGGGGTAACGGATACTGATATTTAATAGTAATTTTATTGAGGGCACAATAATCAATACAAGGCCTTAACCCCTTCATGACCCAGCCTATTTTGACCTTAATGACCTGGCCATTTTTTGCAATTCTGACCAGTGTCCCTTTATGAGGTAATAACTCTGGAACGCTTCAACGCATCGTAGCGATTCTGAGATCGTTTTTTCGTGACATATTGGGCTTCATGTTAGTGGTAAACTTAGGTCGATAATTTTTGCGTTTATTTGTGAAAAAATCAGAAATTTGGTGAAAATTTTGAAAATTTCGCAATTTTCAAATTTTGAATTTTTATTCTGTTAAACTAGAGAGTTATGTGACACAAAATAGTTACTAAATAACATTTCCCACATGTCTACTTTACATCAGCACAATTTTGGAAGCAAAATATTTTTTTGTTAGGAAGTTATAAGGGTTAAAAGTTGACCAGTGATTTCTCATTTTTACAACAAAATTTACAAAACCCTTTTTTTTAGGGACCACCTCACATTTGAAGTCACTTTGAGGGGTCTATATGGCAGAAAATACCCAAAAGTGACACCATTCTAAAAACTGCACCCCTCAAGCTACTCAAAACCACACTCAAGAAGATTATTAACCCTTCAGGTGTTTCACAGCAGCTAAGGCAATGTGGAAGGAAAAAATGGACATTTTAATTTTTCCAACACAAATTTCCTTTCAGCATCAATTTTTTCATTTTCACATGGGCAACAGGATAAAATGGATACTAAAATTTGTTGGGCAATTTCCCCTGAGTACACCAATACCTCATATGTGGTCATAAACCACTGTTTGGGCGTACGGCAGGGCTCAGAAGGGAAGGAGCGCCATTTGACTTTTTGAATGGAAAATATGCTGGAATATTTAGCGCTTGCCATGTCGCGTTTGGAGAGTCGCTGTGTGCCTAAACACTGGAGCTCCCTCACAAGTGACCCCATTTTGGAAACTAGACCCCCCAAGGAACTTATCTAGATGCATAGTGATCACTTTGAACCCCCAGGTGCTTCTCAAATTGATCCGTAAAAAAAAAAAAAGTACTTTTTTTTCACAAAAATTATCTTTTAGCCTCAGTTTTTTCATTTTCACGTGGGCAACAGGATAAAGTGGATACTAACATTTGTTGGGCAATTTCTCCTGAGCACACCAATACCTCATATGTGGTCATAAACCACTGTTTGGGCGCACGGCAGGGCCCGGAAGGCAAGGAGCACCATTTGACTTTTTGAATGGAAAATTAGCTCCAATCGTTATCGGACACCATGTCGCGTTTGGAGAGCCCCTGTGTGCCTAAACATTGGAGCTCCCCCACAAGTGACACCATTTTGGAAACTAGACCCCTTAAGGAACTTATCTAGATGTGTAGTGAGCACTTTGAACCCCCAAGTGCCTCACAATAGTTTATAACATAGAGCTGTGAAAATAAAAAATCATTTTTTTTCCTCAAAAATGATTTTTTAGCACGCTATTTTTTATTTTCACAAGGGTAACAGGAGAAATTGGACCACAAAAGTTGTTGTCCAGATTTTCCTGAGTACGCTGGTACCCCATATGTGAGGGGGGGGCACTGTTTGGGTGCACGGCAGGGCGCAGAAGGGAATGAGCGCCATTTGACTTTTTGAAATGAAAATTAGCTCCAATCGTTAGCGGACACCATGTTGTGTTTGGAGATCCCCTGTGTGCCTAAACTTTGGAGCTCCCCCACAAATGACCCCATTTTGGAAACTAGACCCCCTAAGGAACTTATCTAGATGCATAGTGAGCACTTTGAACCCCCAGGTGATTTACAGAAGTTTATAATGCAGAGCAGTGAAAATAAAACTTTTTTTTTTCCTAAAAAAAAAATTTTTAGTCTGCAATTTTTTATTTTCACAAGGGTAACAGGAGAAATTGGACCCCAAAAGTTGTTGTCTAGTTTGTCCTGAGTACACTGATACCCCATATGTGGGGGATGACCACTGTATGGGCACACGTCAGGGCTCGGAAGGGAAGTAGTGACGTTTTGGTATGCTGACTTTGATGTAATGGTCTGCGGGCATCATGTTACATTTGCAGAGCCCTTGATGTTCCTAAACTGTGGAAACCCCCACAAGTGACCCCATTTTGGAAACTAGACCCCATAAGGAACTTGCCTAGATGTGTGGTGAGCACCTTGAACCCCGAAGTGCTTCACAGAAGATTGTAACGCAGAGCCATGAAAATAAAAAATCTTTTTTTTTCCTTAAAAATGAATTTTTAGCTCACAATTTTTTATTTTCACAAGGGTAACAGGAGAAATTGGACCCCAAAAGTTGTTGTCCAGTTTGTCCTGAGTACGCTGGTACCCCATATGTGGGGGGAAACCACTGTTTGGGCACACGTTGGGCCTCAGCAGGGAAGTAGTGACATTTTGAAATGCTGACTTTGATGGAATGGTCTGCGGGCGTCATGTTACATTTGCTGAGGCCCTGTGTGCCTAAACAGTAGAAACCCCCCACAAATGACCCCATTTTGGAAACTAGACCCCCCAGGGAACTTATCTAGATGTGTGGTGAGCACCTTGAACCCCCAAGTGCTTCACAGAAGTTTATAACACAGAGCCGTGAAAATAAAAAATCATTTTTTTCCCTCAAAAAAAATGATTTTTAGCCCGCAATTTTTTTTTTCACAAGGGTAACAGGATAAATTGGACCCCAAAAGTTGTTGTCCAGTTTGTCCTGAGTACGCTGATACCCCATATGTGTGGGGGAACCATTGTTTGGGCACACGTCAGGGCTCGGAATGGATGTAGTGACGTTTTGAAGTGCAGACTTTGATGGAATAGTCTGCAGTCGTCATTACGTTTGCAGAGCCCCTGATGTGCCTAAACAGTGGAAACCCCCTACAAGTTACCCCATTTTGGAAACTAGACCTTCCAAGGAACTTATGTAGATGTATGGTGAGCACTTTCAACCCCCAAGTGCTTCACAGAAGTTTATAATGCAGAGACATGAAAATGAAAAAAACATTTTTTTCCCACAAAAATAATTTTTTAGCCCCCATTTTTTTATTTTCCCAAGGCTAACAGGAGAAATTAGACCCCAAAAGTTGTTGTGCAGTTTTTCCTGAGTACGCTGATACCCCATATGTGGGGGTAAACCACTGTTTGGGCTCACGTCGGGGCTTGGAAAGGAGTGAGCACCGTTTGACTTTTTGAACGCAAAATTGGCTGGAATCAAAGGTTGCACCATGTCGCGTTTGGAGACCCCCTGATGTGCCTAAACAGTGGAAACCCCTCAATTCTAACTCCAACCCTAACCCCAACACATCCCTAACCATAAACCTAACCCCAACACACCCCTAACCCCAACACTAACCATAACACTAACCACAAGCCTAACCCTAATTCTAACCCTAACTCCAACCCTAACCCTCTTTTCAACCTTAACCCTTTTTTCAACCCTAACCCTCTTTTCAACCCTAACCCTCTTTCCAACCCTAACCCTCTTTCCAACCCTAACCCTCTTTCCAACCCTAACCCTCTTTCCAACCCTAACCCTCTTTCCAACCCTAACCCTAACCCTCTTTCCAACCCTAACCCTCTTTCCAACCATAACCCTAACCCTGATGGAAAAATAAAAATATTTTCTTTATTTTATTAGTACTGCCTACCTATGGGGGTGATAATCGGGGGGTTCATTTACTTTTTATTTAATTTTGATCACTGTGAGAGTGATCAAAATGAAACAATGGAATCTGCAGCCGGCAGATTCAGGCGGGCGCACTGCGCATGTGCCCGCCATTTTCCAAGATGGCGGCGCCCATGAACCGGACCCGCCGGACACCGGGAGCGACGGGGGGACTTAGAAGGTGCCGGGGGCGGTGAGAGTGGGTGAGGGGGGATCGGAAGCTGGCGGGGAGCGAAGGGAATGGGAGGGGGGGCAGATGATGACAGCGGCGGCAGATCGCAGCTGTCATTCAGTGGCGGGGGGGCGATCACCGGTGGGGGGGGTCAAATCTGTGTCTCCAGCCATGTCCGATGCTACTGCAGCATCGGCCATGGCTGCCAATCAGAGCGATCATAGCCACGTGGGGGCGAAGCCACGCCCCCTGTGGTGAATTACAAAGCTCCCTGTATCTGCGGGTCAGGTGACCTTTCATTGACCCCGGTCACCCGACCCGCAGGGGGGCTTTGAATTCATCACACAGGGTATGCGTCATAGGTCGGATTGGCACCGACTTTCATGACGCATACACTGTGTCACAGGTCGGGAAGGGGTTAAAGAACCATCCTTTTTGGCCACAAAAAAAAACCGGCACCTAAGGGTGAAGAGGATGGTCTAATATGACCCTTCTCCAACGCCTCCTTAATATAGGACCGCATAGCCTCGTGCTCGGGTACAGATAAATTGAAGAGCCGACCCTTGGGAAATTTACAACCCGGGCTTAGTTCAATTGCACAGTCATAACCCCTATGAGGAGGCAAGGACGCAGACTCATTCTCACTAAATACATCATAAAAGTCCGCCAAATAGTCAGGAACATCATGCGACTGAGGAGAGGTGGAAAAAAACGGAGCCTCACTAAGGGCACACCGACAACCCCAACTCACCACAGACACAGATTTCCAATCCAAAACTGGATTATGAATTTGCAACCAGGGAAACCCCAGAACAACGGCATCATGCAGACCATGCAACACCAAAAATCTGCAATTTTCTTGATGGTCTGGGGCGACCCGCATGACCACCTGGGTCCAAAACTGAGGGATTATTTTTAGCCAAAGGAGTAGCATCAATCCCCCTCAAAGGGATAGACGTCTGCAGAGGTGTCATCGGAAATCCACAACGTTTAGCAAAATCCAAGTCTATTAGGTTTAGCGCTGCTCCCGAATCCACAAAAGCCTTGCCGGAAAATGTGGACAGGGAGCAGATCAGAGTAATTGCCAGAAGAAACTTAGGTTGAACACCACCAACAGAAAACGTGTTGTCAAAGCGTTTCTCTCGTTTAGGACAAACAGAAATAATATGCGAGGCATCTCCACAGAAAAAACACAGCTTATTACGCCTTCTGAACTCCTGACGTTGCGCCTTAGACAAAACTCTATCACATTGCATAGGTTCAGACGTCTGTTCAACCGGTGGCAACACCTCTTGTGCAATCCTGCGTTCACTTAAACGCCGATCAACCTGAATGGCTAATGACATAGAATCGTCCAGACCAGAGGGAACAGGAAATCCCACCATAGTATCTTTTACGGCTTCTGACAAACCCTTCCGAAAGAGAGCAGCCAAGGCATTATCATTCCAGGTAGTAAGGACCGCCCACTTTCGGAACTTTTGACAGTACAACTCTGCAGAATCTCGACCCTGGTTCAAAGCCAACAGGGTCTTTTCAGCCTGATCAATAGCATTAGGTTCGTCATACAACAACCCCAAAGCTTGAAAGAATGCGTTCACATTAGTTAGAATAGGATCATCTGGTTTCAAAGAAAACGCCCAATCCTGGGGATCGCCACGCAGCAAAGAGATGACAATTTTAACCTGCTGCGCGGAGCTCCCTGACGAGTTAGGCTTCAAGGCAAAAAATAATTTACAATTATTTTTGAAACTCAAAAATTTAGATCGATCCCCAAAAAATACATCAGGTGTAGGGATCTTTGGTTCAACAGCATGCGAACGAGCAAGGTAGGCGGAAATTCCCCGCACTTCCGCAGCGAGCTGCTCCACACGATCAGACAATTGCTTTATCTCCATTGAGAGAAAAAAAAATTCCCCCTACGGCCTCAGAGATATAGAGGAAAGAATATACACTCTTTTTTTTTTTTTTTTTTTTTTTAAACACAATTCTTTCCTGCTATTGAGTACCCTAGGATCTGCGGTAGGGCGGGTGATTCTGTTATGATTGAGTCACCGTAGGAGGCAAAAACAGAAATGCTAGCTAAGTCCAGAAAACCAGAGAGGTTGGCAGCTATCGGATTGCAGACCCCTGATCCTATCCACAACAACTAACAGTAGCCGTGGGGGGTTCCTACGATGCCCTAGACCCCTCGATCACAGCCGGAGAATTAAATAGGCCTAAAGAAAGAAAGGGGAAATCTAAACTGCCCCAGAGCAGACCCCAAAGCAATAGGCAGCCCCCAACATATAATGACGGTGAAGCAAGATGAAAACACTAACACAGACAGAAAGATAGACTGAGCAAAGACGGGGCCCAAGCTAACTAGATAGGAAAGGACAGGAAGGCTGCTGTCTGCAATCCGTGAAAAACCCTATGAAAATAAGAGCCAACAGACTGACAGTGAAAAAGGCCCTGAAGACGCTAGGCTTCAAAAAAGCTATGTCAGTACTCAGGAATATTCTGAAGACAGAGCAACTGGCAAAAGGAGATTCAGCTCACCCCAGCAGGGAATGGCAGAATCCAGAAAAGCAAGGAAAACAAAAACAAAACACAAATGCTAACAGGCAAAGCAGAAAACGTAGCTTTAGAGGAGCAGGAATCAGACTGGTGTCCTAGAAGTCCACAGAGAAATCACCCGCAGGGCAGAAGGGCGTCGGCAGCCTTATATCCAGTCCGTGACTCCACTCAGCCAGTCATCCTCATTAGGCTCAGGTGCCTGATAATCAGGCTCATTACCTTCCTTTACCAGAATAGGGAGTTCACCAGACCTCAGTGACGAAGGGGAAAATGAAACCACAACACCAGGCTCTTCAGCTAGTTTTTATATACGGTAATTTTAGTTTCAGAATGTTCTTCTATGATGAAAGAACATGTTTTAAATGCATATTTTTCATAACATAACATACCCTCTCCTACTGTATCCTCACCCATCTCTGTAAACTGTGAGCCCTCGCGGGCAGGGTCCCCTCTCCTTCTGTACTTGTGTGTCCCTTGTGTAGAGTCTGTGGGCCGAGCTGGGGGGGTGGTCCCTCTTCCTTCCTCGCAGAGATGAAACAGAGACAGGATGAGGCAGTTTCTGGGTGCAACAGATCCAAGTTTATTTCACTCGCCGTCCGTCTGACGGCCTCAGAGCACACCGCACTTTCTTTACCTCATGGCCCTCCGTTTCCAGGGCCGCTTCTCAAACACCGTACTCTATACTGGGGACGTGTATGCATATACCGTCCCCTCTTCACTCGCCGACGCTCCTGACAGGTCCGTCACTGTGGCCGCCTTAGGCCCGTAAACTAACAGCACTTCCACTAATCAGTCGTCGTGTCAAATATGGTGTCTCACACCCAATGCCTCGTCCCTTCTGCGGTCCTTCCTGTCAAGACCACCCCCCTGACGTTCTCTCTCCTCAGTCCCCCTGGTTTAGATTCTCCTCACAGCGCACAGACTGTCGCAGTCCTCCTGTCACTGGAGCTCCCCCTGGGGACTGGAACCTTCTGGAACCCTCCCTCAGTATTTATAGCTCTCCCGGCCCCCTGTCACTGTAACCCCGCCCCCCATGACCAACGGTTTCTAAAGCCCTAAGCTGTCGTCAAGTCCTTTGCTCACACTCCTCCCTGCCATCTAATGGTCAACCCAAGGTACTGCACGTCCACTACACTTTCCTAGCTGTTTCCCCACTGTAATAACTGACACCTACCTACACTGTGCAAACCTTTCCTTCTTCACTCTGAGTAGTCCGTCCGTCAGTCAGGTCACCTTCCCTACACTTGTCTTACACATGTTTATTGTACTTGTCTATATTTCCCCTTTTCACATGTAAAGCACCATGGAATAAATGGAGCTATATAAATGCATAACAATAATAATAATAACATTTTAATACGTTAAATAAATGTAAACATGAAAAGAATGTAAAAGTGCTTTTTAAACAACAGAAAAATGCTTTACTAATTAGAAAAATCATAAACATTGCAATTACTTCCCTTTAAAATATCCCACCCAGTTTCTCAGAGCCAACCTGGGATGATCAGCTCATCACGGATGTCAAGTCATATGAACAGAGTGGCTGCAGTTGGGCCTTATGTCACTTTGGCCACTGATGTGAAATGATCATGTCATTATGGCATAATTTAACCACTTAATGACCAAGCATGTTTTCTTATTTCTTTGTCGCATACCAATAACCATTACCTTTTTTCTTTCAATGTACAGTAGCTGTATGAGGGTACAAGTTGTAGTAAATAAGCACTTGAATGAAACTTTTTATTGCCTAAACCTGTATATGTAGTTTAATGTAAGTACGGTAATAAACTCACCAATCACCATTTTCCCCGGTTTCTAGCACTAGTCCTCTTCTCACTGGCGTGACTGCAATTCTGACTTACCGGATCACACTGTTCTCTATGTGTGAGCCAGAAGTCACTTTTTTATTGTAAGCCTGTGGAATCTTGTTCTGACACTGCAAAGACATTTTAAAAGCCACTTCTGGCTCACACATAGAGAACAGTGCGATCCGGCATGTCGGAATTGCAGCTATATGACTGAGAAGAGGACTGGAGAGGCGCCAACTGTGAAAAATACTGTCTGTATAATTCACATACTGTCGGTATAGAAAGTGTTTAAAAGACAGTACAAATATAATGAAAATAATGAAAAACAGATTTTTTATTTGTCCCAGAATTCTGCTGCATTCAGCTTCTGGATCCAAAGAGCACATTGCATTCTAGGAGCAAAGTGAATGCCAAGAGGCTTTGTCAGGAAAACAAATTACTCATCCTTACTAGGAATAATATTTCTCCTAATACACAGGAAGAACTCTGAACAGATCGTCCACAGATTGCTGTCTATGGTTAGGTAATAAGAGAGCACTTATAAAGATGATCAATTACAGACCCACAAATATGAATACAACACTTACTGCTCACTTTAACCAAAGGTAACCATCATTATGCAATACAACCAAGTTATCACGAGATGGCAGCATTGCACTTTGGTATAGAATGATCATAGCAATCTGAGGACTCTGTAACAAGGGCATGTCAGAAAATTACCTGATTGCTAGTTGCTAGGGCTGAGCGACCACTAAAATGCTGAGATGCTCATTACGCGGAATTAGCACTTCCTAATGCTCGGATGCTCATTTCAAGTAACGAGTATAATAGGAGTCAAAGGGAAATCCGAGCATTTTTCTAGCAGACCCTACAAGGAGGTCTGGAGTAGAGATGAGTGAACATGTTCGGAAAATATTCACCAATCTTAAATTCAGCATGAGTGTAGCACATTCGGATTCGTGTTCGCTTTCACGCACATTTTAACTTAAAGTTGGCAAAAGTCGGTCACAGGTAAATCATAGTGTTTCCACTAGTATAGTGGTGACTTTGGCTAGGATAGTGGTGCTGTATGATGAGCTGGAGGGATGGGGGCACATGTTTGGTGAGGGGAGAGGGTGTGGAGTGGTTAAAGAAGAGTCTGAAGAGATTACAAAAGCGGCTCACACCTTTTTTTCCACTTAAATTTATGTGTAATTCCGGCCAGAAACCATTCACAACGTCATGACACAAGGTGTTCTGTGATTGATCGCCAAAGTCACATGTCCTTGGCAATTTAGAATGTGGATAACTTGCTTTACTGGTGCAATTTACTCAATGTCACAGTACTGAGAGGTCACTCCTGAGCTAGTGCTGGTTCTGAAAGTGAACTTGTCAGTGAAATAGATAGGATCCTGTCCTGTATGAAATCCATCTTCGAGCATCAAAGTAGATTGGGCAAAAACTGTGTGGCAGCCTCCAGAAGCCCTATTTGCTACTCTAAAATGTATGTGCTAAAACTGTGTTCAGTGGCAAATCAGAAGTCCACATTTCCATGTAAAAATAGTTATGCCGAATATAGTGGTGCAGAAAGAACATCGTGAGCACAACTCAAGATGGTGCTAAGGTTAGGTTCCCAAACCGTTAAAGCAACAAATATAAACCTAGCACTCAACTTAAAGGTATTTGCAAGGCGGTTTATTGTAGTACACAAAAAAAGACGTTTCGGTCAATGTGACCTTCTTCAGTTACGTGTGGTATATAGATTGTGTAGAGCTTATAGGCATCTATCAGAAAGGACGATGGTACTTTAAGTGTTGAGGAGAATAATCTCTCTTAGGTAATGAGATTGTCAGTATATAGGAGAGGGGAAAACGTGCCTCCAGATGCGGTGTATACAAAGGCGTACAAACGCATGTGTATGCGCACCCATGTAAAGTATAGGGGAAAAAAAAATGCATGCTTTTTTTTGCGCAAAAAAGCAGCTCAAAAAAACGCAAGTGTGAAACCAGCCTTAGTGTGGCTGGAATAAAAGAAATTGAAGGTGCTGCATGAGGTGTGAGGTCTCCCAGCTAAGAAGGCTTACACTGCTCACTTAACCACCAGGTCCTCATTAAAACTTCCATTCCAAGCTGTAAATCCTGGGCCAGACCCTGATACCTCACGCATGGCCCATGGCTGATTGCTTGTGTACCATTACAACAGGTTCTACTGTGGATCAATTGACCAGTCAACTACCTGTGTAACTATTTTTACATTTTTCTGTCAATAGTAGTCTATGAAACTGATATTTGTGCCATCTGAGTGTGGCTGGAATAATAACAAAAAAATTGGAAGGTGTTGCATGAGGTTTGAGATCATTTTGTTGAATCAGTCTACATGGACTCTGGTTCTGCAGGTAATTTAATCTAACAGGCCCTTGCAGAGCAATATAAAATCCAGATCCAATGTCTACAGGATCATTTGGTGGTTTCTTCAGTGGATGGAAGTCCCCTCTCCAAGGCCATCCTTTCCGATACCAAGCCAGTGGAACTTCAGATAGGAATGCTGCACTCAGAAAAGATTACTCTTTATGTGCTGCCCGGTCTGTCTCACCTTCTTCTTCTATGTCTGCTATGGTTGCAAAAACACTAGCCAGGCTTGGACTGGAAGTCTGGAAAAGTACTCTGCTGGGGTCAAGACTGTCACGAGAGTTGAATTGCTCCCATGCGTCCAGTTCAACCTTCAACTTCTCCCACTAATTTGCCTGGTTTGCCTGCGGCATATTGGACGTATGTGGACGTCTTTGATAAAAATGGAGGCTGAGACCTTACCACCTCATAGGCCATATGATTGTCCGATTGACCTTCTGCCAGGCACATTGCCTCCATGAGGCCATATATATCTCCTGTCACATGCTGACACCTGGGCATGTTGAGATATATATTGAAGAGAACCTTGCAGAGGATTTATCTGGAAATCTTACTTCCCAGCCAGAAAGGGTTTCTTCTTTGTGAAGAATAAAGATGGTTCTTTATGACCCTGAATCGAGTATAGGGGTCTCAACCAAATCACAATTAAGAATAATAATCTTCTGCCTCTCATCTCTGAGCTATTTGATCGCCGAAAGGTTTCAAAGTCTTCACGAAACTCAACCTACGAGGGGCATATAACCTGCTTCGAATTCGCCAGGGAGACAGATGGAAGACAGCGTTTAACACATGCAACGGCCATTCAAGTTATGCCATTTGGACTCTGTATTTCCCAACAGTCTTCCAAAAACTGGTCAAAGACATCTCCCGAGACCTTACCTACACGTGTGTGGTTGTTTACCTGGATGACATCTTGGTGTTCTCTCGCGATCTGCCAACACACAGAGAGACATTTGCCAGGTTCTACAGAGGTTAAAAACAAACTGTCTGTATGTCAAATATGAAAAATGTGTCTTCAAGCAGACTCGAGAAGGTATCCTCCATCCTAAAGTGGCCTCATCCAGACAGTCTAAAGGCTATCCATTGGTTTCTTGGATTCGCAAATCACCTCCTCAAGGGCCAGTGCCATTCTCACTCAGAGGTCTTCATCCGGTTACATGGTGACCTGTGGCTTGTTTTCCAAGATCTCCTCTGCTCCTGAACCCAATTACTCTATAGGTGATCGAGAAATGCTCACGATTAAGCTGGCTCTTTGGGAGTGGCGATACTTGCTTGAAAGAGCGATGCACCCTGTGGTTATATATACAGACCACAAAACCTTGCCTATCTGCACTCTGCACGCCACGCCAGGGTTCAAGGCAGGGTGCGTGCTAGGAGCCACACCAGGGTTCAAGGCAGGGTGCGTGCTAGGAGCCACGCCAGGGTTCAAGGCAGGGTGCGTGCTAGGAGCCACGCCAGGGCACAAGGAAGGGCTGCGTGCTACGAGCCACGTAGGGGGCACGCCACACTGGCCAGTGCACATGGCTGTACACAAACACATGGCACTTACCACAGCACAGGAGACGGCCAAGGGGAACCCACGCCGGGGTTCAATGCAAGGACAAGGCAGGGAACAAGGCAAGGAACAAGCAGAAACAGAGCCAGGTCAGAGCGAGGACAGAGTCTAGCAGCGGAGCGTAGGCAGAAGCCCAGAGCCGGGCCAAGGGAAGACCTTGGGACTAGACATAGAAACGAGCACTAAGGAGAGGAGAAATGGCGCGTGCGCCAGGGAGCACTACAGAGCACCATAGGAGAGAGCGAGGCAGAGCAAGCAAAGACTGAGACCATAGGGAGGAACACAAAGCAAGGAATAGCAAGGCAGAGAACACAGGGAGGACTACAAGTCAAAGCATAGCAAAAGCAAGACATGGCAAAACAGGCGAGGCAGAGAACACAGGAAGGACTACAAGTCAAAGCATAGCTAAGGCGAGACATAGCAAAACAGACTAAGACAAAGAACAGCAGAAGGACTACAAGGCAAAGCAAGGCAAGGCAAAGACAAACATGGCACGAGAGACAACACAAGACATGGCACAAGACAAGAGGCGGAATACGAGCACGGAGCGTGTGCAGACGCACTACAGAGCAAAGTGCAAGGGCACAGAATAGAGGGAGCAACCCCACAGACCCAGAGCCTTGCAGGGAAGCAACACAATAATCAGGCCTTGAGCATAGGAAGGGGCGGCCTGATATAGGGCATAGCACCTCCTCCTCCAGGTCAGGACCAGGGGAGCACTTCCGGGATTCTAGACATGACGAGATGATAGCAGAACCAGACAGTGCAGGATCTTAGGAAACGTCACATGATCAGGGTTTCAGACATGACGAGATGATCACCGAACCAACCAGTGCAGGATCCTAGGAAGAGCACATGATCCGGGATTCTAGACATGACGAGATGATTGCAGAACCAGACAGTGCAGGATCTTAAGAAATGTCACATGATCAAGGAATCCAGACATGACGAGAAGATCACAGAAGGCAGAGCAGAAACGCAGGCATCCTGTAGCTCAGACATGAGGTGAGTGTGCACACTGCTCTAGGGGACATGCAGGACAGCAGACAAAGCATGCGCATGCACATCGCTCCAGGAGTTCTTGAGACAAACAGACATGGCAGACGTGACACTTATTATGACTCCCCTCCCTTGGATACACATGTTATAGGGCTATTAGAGTCAGAGTCAGCCCCTACTAGTGGCTTCGTCTGCACCACTGTGCTTCCACGTCTCAGCACCTCACTCTGCACCATATTGTGCCGTCCAGCTCTGGGCACCTCAGTACCGCATTAAGCGGCTGCATCCGCCAGTGCGACGTCGTGCGCAAGTCTAGCCCTTTCCTCCCTAATCCAGGTGGTTAGTGGCGTCTGTCAGAGCAGTGCAGTGCACACGCGGTGCACTACATTTCATTCAACCTCTAGTTGGCCCCGCTATTGCGGCGCCGAGCACTAGTGATCTAGAGGGACTCTAACCCTGGGTCCTTGGGGTAGAGCCCTGTGACTACACACTAGCACTCACTTTGCCAAGCTCTGTGGGTGATAACAGGCTCCGGTGTTTATTTTCCGCATCTCTGTGCAGTAAAAGAGTCCGCCTCTGTACACATCGGGTGAAGTTAACCCGCCTGTGATCAGTTAGTATATTGATATACCCAGGGCCGTATTTGCCACTAGGCACTCGTGGGCACGTGCCTAGGACGGGACTCTGCAGGGGGGCGGCACCTGAGCAATGTTTTTTTTTTTAGTCCTGGTCGGTTCATCCCTCCTCCCTCGGGAGATGGGTGCACTAGGGAGATGGGTGCACTGAGGAGATGGCTGCACTGAGGAGATGGCTGCACTGAGGAGATGGGTGCACTAGGGAGATGGGTGCACTGGGGAGATGGGTGCACTAGGTAGATGGGTGCACTGGGGAGATGTCTGCACTAGGGAGATGGGTGCACTGAGGAGATGGGTGCACTAGGAAGATGGGTGCACTGGGGAGATGGGTGCACTGGGGAGATGGGTGCACTGAGGAGATGGCTACACTAGGGAGATGGCTGCACTGGGGAAACGGGTGCACTGAGGAGACGGCTGCACTGGAGAAATGGGTGCACTGAGGAGATGGCTGCACTAGGGAGATGGGTGCACTGAGGAGATGGCTGCACTGGGGAGATGGGTGCACTAGGGAGATGGCTGCACTAGGGAGATGGCTGCACTGAGGAGATGGCTGCACTGAGGAGATGGGTGCACTAGGGAGATGGGTGCACTAGGGAGATGGGTGCACTGGGGAGATGGGTGCACTAGGTAGATGGGTGCACTGGGGAGATGGGTGCACTGGGGAGATGGGTGCACTGGGGAGCTGGCTGCACTGGAGAGCTGGCTGCACTGGGGAGATGACTGCACTGGGGAGATGGGTGCACTGGGGAGATGGGTGCACTGGGGAGATGGGTGCACTAGGGAGACAGGTGCACTGAGGAGATGGGTGCACTGGGGAGATGGCTTCACTTGGGAGACGGGTGCACTGGGGAGACGGCTGCACTGGGGAGACGGGTGAATTGGGGAGATGGCTGCACAGGGAGATGGCTGCACTGGGGAGATGGCTGCCCTAGGGAGAAAGGCTACTTTCACATCAGCAATTTTTGCCAAAGAGTCTGCATTAGTCATACTCACCTATGGGGGAGGCAGCACTAAAAGTGCCTAGGGCAGCATAAACTCTAAATACAGCCCTGGCTATACAGCCTATGCCATTACCAAGCAGCAGGTAACATCTCTGCACGGTGGACCAAGGGCTGTGAACGCACCTTGATACCATCTCTTATTACTTGGTGCGTTCCGCTGACCCTAACAGCGGATGCTCTCTACAGATCCTTCCAGCCCTCCAAAACTATTACAGTCTCTCTATTGGATGTGTCTCGGGTACCTTCTGGAAAGACTTATTTTTCACAATCTGATAGGAAGCAAGTTCTTCTGTGGGGTCACTCGTCTAAGTTAGCTGGCCATGCCTGGCCAACCCTGCACAAGGTTATTGCTGATTTCATCTCTGCCTGTCCCTCTTGTGCCCAGAACAAGACTCTGAAACTACTTCCTTAGCCCCTACGATCTGCTCCCTGGCAGCCTATCTGATTTATTTGATAGTATGTAAAGATCACCTAACCTCAGATCTCCCAGGAGGATGTGACACACTCATGATAGTACTCCCCCCTTCTACAAGGGGTCACAGGATCCTCAGGGCCAGGTTTATCCAGATGGGCCAAATAACAGGACCGTATCAACCTACCGGCATTAACCCACATCCTCTCCTCAGGACCATACTCCTTTCAATACACATTGTACTGTACAAATCAGCAAACCTTATGGGAAACAATGATTCTCACTACCTGAAATTCTAAAATGCCATCACTAATAACCGGTTGTGGTGGTAAAGGTGACGGTACCACAGGTGCAACATATCTTTTCATTAATTACCTGTGGAAAACATTATGGATCTTGAAAGTCGGAGGAAGCTTAAGACGAGGGGTTATAGGGTTGATTATGGTGACCACCTTATAAGGACCAATAAACCTAGGACCTAGTTTTCAAGAAGCAACTTTCAGTTTAATATTGTTTGTAGACAACTATACCAACCCATTCACCCCCAGGTCTGAACCTGACATTGTTAACTTTTGCCGGCCTCTCTTTGGATCTGGGAGGGGTATTTATACTCACTCCAGACTAGGATTCCCTGTCAGCTATACTGTTATTCTGGCTGTGTGTCTGACCCCTGGTGTGCTTGTATACTGCATTGCTTGTTTGATTCCCATGTATGACCCGGTCTGTCCCCTCACTCTGTTCTCTGTCTCACGTTTTGATACTATCGTCTTCTCTGGTTCTGACCTCCTGGCTTGGCTATCGTTACTCCTTTACAGTTTGTCCCTATTGTACTGTCTATTGCCCGTTCTGGTTTTCTGATCTATTGCTACGTTCTGACTATCCGTTCTGTCTAACCCTTTGGTATTGTTGTGCTATCTCGTGCTTTGACCCTGGCTTAATCTGGTTTACGTCTCTGCTTATGCCCTTTGGTAACTTGTCCCGCAGTTACCTTTCTAGGAGTTTTCCTTCAGCTCCTAGCTCTGTGGAGCTTAGGCCACGCCCCCAGCAGTCACGTGCTTCAGGCCCTGTTAGTCTGAAGCATGCATCGTCACCACTGCTGCCCCGCTCCACAGGTATCTCTGAGCACCGTTTTTGTACTCAGGACAAGCGCACTGGCTCAGTGAGCAAGTGCAGTGCGGTGTTCCTGACATTTTAGCTGACCCTTTCAGGTTTTTTTTCACTCTGGGGAAAAAAAAAAGGTTATCTTCATGGATTACATGCAAGCTTTGGCTGATCAGGTCAAGCACCTGACCCTGACCCAAATGTTCCACAAACTTAATGTGGACCAGCGCACGATGGCCCATATCCAGCAACCGTTGGTGGATACTGTGCAGGGAGCTGTCGCTGCAGAGGCTCCTAGTGCTGGGGATAGAGATGTGTCATTGGCATCCCCGAATCTCCGGTCAAATTGCCAGACCCTTTCTCAGAGGATAAAAGGGAGTTCAGGTTGTTCAGAGAAGGATGCAAGCTTTTTTTTCTCTGAGGCCCCGCTCCTCCGGGGATGAGTTCCAGAGGATGGGGGTCGTCATTTCCCTACTTCTGGGGGCTCCACAGGCATGGGCTTTCTCTCTCTCTCTTCCTCTGCTCCTGAACGTATGTCTGTGAATTTGTTCTTTGAGGCTCTGGGGCACATTTATGATGAGCCTGATAGAGTGCGTCTGGCAGAGGATATGGTGATTAGTGTGACACAGGGGAGGCACTCTGCTGAATGGTTCTGCTCAGAGTTTAGACGCTGGACCACCGAAGTATCCTGGAATGACGCCACCCTGAGGGGGTTGTTCCGCAGGGGCCTGTCTGACCATCTGAAGGATGCTCTGGCATTACATCCTCCTCTTGATACCCTGGAGGATGCCATGATGCAGGCGGTCCGTATGGACCGGAGACTCCATGCTAGAGGAATGATGCAACAAGAATCTCCCTTGCACCTGTATCTGAGCCCATGGAGGTTGGGTCAGTCTCGGTTAAGGAGAAAGAGAGAAGGCACCATAGAGACAATCTACTATGCTTTTACTGTGGAGCCTCTGGACATTGGAAAAGGAATTGCCCCTCCTGCCCTTCTTCAGAGAAACCATCAGAGAAACGACTGAGTCTGGGCAACAATCAAGGAGGTTGTCCACACTCCCAGGTACATTTTTTCTCACGTACAAAGATGGTGCTCCAGGTTGAATTGGAACTTGCTGGCAGTCCCTTTATGACCACCGCCTTTGTTGACTGTGGTTCCTCCATTAATCTGATTGATGCCCAAGTTGTGACTCTTAATAAGATAGGGACAGTCAGGATAAAAGACCCTGTTAAAATTGTGGCTGTGGATTCATCCCCTCTTACCCGGGATGGAATTTGCTTTATGTCTAAAATTTTTTCTCTGAAAATGGGTTCCACTCATGTGGAAAAGTTAAGTTATTATGAATAATCTGCCTGCAGGACTGGTATTGGGGATGCCCTGGTTGCAACGCCATAATCCTCTCATTGATTGGGTGAAGGGGGAGATCATCCGATGGGGATGTAATGATAATGGTCTGTGTTGTAACCCGGTTCCTTTTGTCAATCCGATAAGATCTGTATCTGTGTCGTCTGTCAGTCTGGAGGATTTTCCGGAGTAGCTGAGAGAATTTGAAGACGTGTTTTCCGAAAGCGAGGCTGAGGCGCTCCCACCACATAGACCATTTGACTGTGCTATCGATTTAGTACCTGGAGCCAAATTACCCAAGGCTCGTTTGTTTAAGCTATGAAAGAGTACATCAAAGAGAGCCTTCGCAAGGGGGCATATTTGGCCCTCGGTCTCACCCATGGCAGCGGGGTTTATCTTTGTAAAGAAAAAAGATGGTGGGTTGCGACCGTGCCTCGACTTTCGGGAACTGAACAAAATTACTGTTAAGAACACGTACCCTCTCCCGTTGATTCCTGAGCTATGCAACCAACTCACAAGGGCCAAATGGTTTTCTAAGCTCAATCTACGAGGGGCTTAAAACCTTATAAGGATCCGGGAGGGGGACGAATGGAAAACAGCGTTCCTGACAACTGAGGGACTGTTTGAAAACCTGGTTATGCCCTTAGGCCTCACTAACGCTCCTTCTGTTTTTCAGAACTTCATTAATGTTGTTTTTTCTGACTTGATTGGGCGTTATGTAGTCATCTACTTGGATGACATCTTGATATACTCTGAGGACAGTCAGTCACACTTACACCATTTACGTACGGTTCTTATGAGACTCCGGGAGAACCATTTGTATGCTAAGCTGGAGAAGTGCTCATTTTTTATGTAAGAACTCTTTTCTGGGTGTAATTGTATCTGGGGAGGGATTCCGCATGGATCCAGGGAAGGTTCAAGCCATTACCGATTGGGTGCAGCCTCATGACCTGAAGGGGTTGCAGCGATTTCTGGGCTTCGTTAATTATTATAGGAAGTTCATTAAAGGGTTCTCGCAGGTGGTGAAACCCTTGATGGACCTCATTCTTAAAGGGGCAGATGTAAAAAATTGGTCGGTGGCCGCAAAAAATTCCTTCCTTATATTAAAGAAGTGTTTTACCACAGTCCCTGTGTTGGTACAACCCGATTCGTCAAGACCTTTTATCGTCAAGGTCGACGCTTCAGAGGTGGGGGTGGGGGCAGTATTGTCACAGGGCCCCTCTACCCTGACTAACCTCAAACCCTGTGCCTTTTTCTCTAAGAAGTTCTCTTTGGCCGAGAGAAACTATGATGTCGGTAACGGGAATTGTTAGCGGTTAAATTGGCCTTCGAAGAATGGAGGCATTTTTTGGAGGGGGACGCTCATCCCATTATGGCCATCACTGATCATAAAAACCTGGCCTATATCATGTCTGCTAAGAGATTGACCCCCAGACAGGCTCGGTGGGCACTTTTTTTTTCTCGATTTCATTTTACCATCACATACCGACCAGGGTCTAAAAATGTAAAGGCCTTATCTCGAAGTTTTGATTCTGTGTCCCCTCCAGAACCTCCTTCCTCCATACTTCAACCGGGAGTGGTTGTAGCCGAAATCTCCTCTGAGTTACAGAGAGAGATTCTGGAAGCACAAGCTCCCAGGAATAAACCCAGGTAAATTGTTTGTACCCGAACAACTCCGTCTCACACTCCTTCAAGAATTTCATGATTCTGTGTTAAGTGCACACCCTGGTATTGCAGCTACCCGGGGGGCAGTAGCTAGGGGTTTTTGGTGGCCCTCTATGGGTACTGATATAAAAAGGTTTGTAAATACTTGTGGGGTGTGCGCGCGCTCTAAAAGCTCTCAGGTCCGGCCGGCCGGAGAATTGGTGCCTTTGCCAATTCCGGATAAACCATGGACACACCTGTCCATGGACTTTATCACTAATCTTCCATCTTCCAAAGGCAACTCAGTGGTATGGGTAGTGGTTGATAGATTTTCTAAGCAAGCCCACTTTGTGCCATTACCTGCGTTACCATCTGCTGAAACCTTGGCCCGCTTGTTTATGCAGCACATTGTTCGATTGCATGGAGTGCCCGTGAACGTGGTGTTAGACAGAGGTGTGCAAAATGTGGCCAGGTTTTGGAGAGCATTTTGTATGAAGTTGGGGGTCATGTTGTCATTCTCCTCTGCCTATAACCCGGAATCCAACGGACAGATTGGACGCACCAACTAGTCGTTGGAGCAGATTCTGAGATGCCTGGCCTCCTCCAGACAGGAAGACTGGTGTGAGGTATTGCCCATGGCAGATTTTGCATTCAACTGTCGCATTAATCAGTCTACCAGAAAGTCTCCCTTTCAGATCAATTATGGGTTTGTTCTGCAGTTTGGGGAATTTTCCCGTATGGATTAGGATTTCCCTGGTGCCGAGGGGATGGTACAACAGTTAAAAGCCCTCTGGAGGGAGATGCAGGGGAACATCTCCAAAGCCCAGAAGAAGTACAAACATTTTGCGGACAGGAGGAGGGGGTGGGGTCCTGCGTTAACAGTGGGGGAAAAAGTCTGGTTGTCCACCCGTAACATCAAACTTAAAATTCCCTCTATGAAGTTGGGCCCAAAATTTATTGGCCCATACAAGATTGTAGAGGTGATCAACCCGGTGGCATACAGATTACAGTTGCCCACCTCCTTCAAAATATCGTCTTCCACAGGTCCCTATTAAAACCTGTGGGGACAGTTAGAGAAGATCCCTCATCTGTGGCTCCACCAGTGTTGGTAGAGGGTCAACTGGAGTACGAGGTAGGGCGCATCATTGATTCACGGTGGGTGCGCCGGAGACTACAGTACCTTATTCATTGGAAGGGATATTCCATTGAGGATCGGTCATGGGTTCTGACCAGTTTGGTGCATGCTGATCGACTGGTGCGGGCTTTTCATGTCAGATACCCTGAGAAACCTGGGGGTCCAGTGGCCCCCCATTAAGAGGGGGGTACTGTCATGGTTAGGACATGGTTAATGTCCTGTTCTCACAGGGTTAACTTTTGCCGGCCTCTCTTTGGATCTGGGAGGGATATTTATACTCACTCCAGACTAGGATTCTAAACATAGTATAAACTTATTACCCTCACCCACAAAGCCCTCCATGGCTCAGCACCATCCTACATCTCCTCTCTTGTTTCAGTATACCACCCTACCCGTTCCCTCCGTTCTGCTAATGACCTGAGGTTAGCATCCTCAATAATCAGAACCTCCCACTCCCGTCTCCAAGACTTTACACGTGCTGTGCCAATTCTTTGGAATGCACTTCCCAGGTCAATACGATTAGTCCCCAATCCCTACAATTTTAAGCGTGCCCTGAAAACACATTTATTCAGACTGGCCTATTGCCTCAACACATTAGCCTAATCTATCCCTGTGTGGCACAGCCAAAAGTGTTACCATAACCAGGTTCCCCGCATCATGTTCCTACATGCTTTATGCATCCATTAGCCCTCTGTGTCTGTACTGTTACACACTTAACATTATGGCTGGTCCATACAATCAGGGCAACTGTTACCACCCACCTTTGGTGTCTACCTCTTTCCTCATAGACTGTAAGCTTGCGAGCAGGGCCCTCATTCCTCATGGTATTTGTTTTAATCTATGTGATTATTGTCATGCTGTAATGTCTATTGTCTGTACAAATCCCCTCTGAAATGTAATGTGCTGCGGAATATGTCGGCGCTATAGAAATAAAATTTATTATTAGGATTCCGTCAGCTATGCTGTTATTCTGGCTGTGTGTCTGACCCCTGGTGTGCTTGTATACTGCATTGCTTGTTTGATTCCCGTGTATGACCCGGTTTGTCCCCTCACTCTGTTCTCTGTCTCACGTTTTGATACTATCATCTTCTCTGGTTCTGACCTCCTGGCTTGGCTATCGTTACTCCTTTACCATTTGTCCCTATTGTACCGTCTATTGCCCGTTCTGGTTTTCTGATCTATTGCTACGTCCTGACTATCCGTTCTGTCTAACCCTTTGGTATTGTTGTGCTATCTCGTGCTTTGACCCTGGCTTAATCTGGTTTACGTCTCTGGCTATATCCCTTGGTAACTTGTCCTGCAGTTACCTTTCTAGGAGTTTTCCTTCAGCTCCTAGCTCTGTGGAGCTTGGGCCATGCCCCCAGCAGTCACATGCTTCAGGACCTGTTAGTCTGAAGCAAGCATCGACAACACTGCTGCCCCGCTCCACAGGTATCTCTGAGCACTGTTTTTGTGCTCAGGACACGCGCACTGGCTCAGTGAACAAGTGCAGTGCGGTGTTCCTGACAGTTGGTATTTGTCTGCCTTGATTTTTAAATTATTCTCAACCCCTTCCCACACAAATGAGAGTGAACACAAGAATTGTTCCTCTCCAGGAACCCTGAAGACTCATCTTTCATTGAAGGGAACCCCGTGAAGCTTCACGATCTCAGTGACAAGCACCTAATCCAGTGTCTTGGCATTAGGGAGAAATGAAAAAGCAATAAAAGTGTGCCATTTTACTAAACCTATCTACAACAACTATGATAACTATTTTGCCAGAGGAAAAAGGGAGATCCATGATGTTTGGTCAGAAATAGTTAATGGTAAAAAAAAGCCTCAGTCAAATGAGTATGCAGAGTCATAGAATGTGCACAGACACTACAAGAGGACACAAAGTCAACTACTCACCTGGGTGGCCAGACAGAGACAACTTATGAGGTGCCTCTAAAATTTTAAGACCCAGATGTACATGTACAAACAATGACCCTGAAGGACCAGCAGGGGCATCCCCCTGAGCCTTCAATATCGCACCCTCAAGTTCATTACACACTGTGGAGATGACAACCCCTTTTTGTAAAACAGGGACAGCATCATCAGTGCTCCCACCCACAGGGAAACTCTGAGACAAGGTATCCGCTTTGACCTTCTTAATCCCAGGACGGTAAGTAACCACAAAATTAAACTTGATGAAAAACAAAGACCATCTAGCTTGCCTGGGATTCAGATGTTTAGCAGATTCTAGATGCATCAAGATTTTATGATCACTTATGACTGTGATTGGGTGAACAACCCCCTCCAAAAAATGACACCATTCCTCAAATGCCATCTTAATGGCCAAATGTTCCCTATTGCCTACATCATAGTTTTCTTTTGGCAGATGACAATTTTTTAGAGAAGAAGGTACATGGATGCCATTTACTAGGAAACTACCCTTGAGACAATACATCCCCAACCCCCACCTCTGAAGCATCAACATCAACATTAAATGGTTGAGAAGCATCGGGTTGTATGAGTACTGGTGCAGTGGAAAAACATCTCTTCAAAGAAGAAAATGACTTCTCCACCTTGAGAATGCATACATATTAGTCCATAATGCCTAAATAACTTAGGTCTCACTCCATACAGAACTATATTCACTTAAAGCCAAGCAAAATAAATTGATGGCACAAGGAGTGTAAAGAAAAATAGCATAATTTTAATCACAAAAGATAATAGTACATAAAATCAAATCAATGTGCAAATATAGATGCCTCAAAAAACAAACTAGAAAAAAAGCATGCAGCAAGATTGGGCACAATAAACTACAATAAATAAGTAAACGCTACATGGTACATCCAGTGATAGCCAAAAGATAGTCAAGTTTTAGTCAGTAATCTAAAGCATACAATTATCCCATGTAATAATATAAGGTCCAAAACATTGCCACTATTTATGTTCTACATCTAATTCACAACCTTTGACTATCTATTTGATAATATTTCCAATGATTATTGAGAAAATATAGAATGTTCAGTCTTCTATAGATTCTATTGTTTTCATTGTTTCTGGCTCCATCTAGTGGCCAGAGTCATAACCGCAGTGTTATTCTATTTTACTTTCATTTTCACTTCTATTTTCCCTCCGTTCACAATGCTTTCTGGGAAAGTTGCAAGGCACCCTGGTAAGTTTTGCAAAGGATCATGGTTAGTCCAGCCCCATTTTCCCTCCAGTTCTCCTTTTTCTCTCAGCCTGCATCCTGGAAACATCTCATTTCTCTCCTCCCTCTGCGACAGCATCGCTGGTATGTAATCACGCTTCCTATATCTAATTTCTGTCTCAGATCATCCTGCTCAGTTAGTTTCTCCCTCCTCATCTAGTAGTGCAGATGTTGATTCTTAATGTATTATGTATGATATGTATCCCTGATGTACCCTGTATTGACTTAGTGTATGTATATGTTTTATTTGTAGTTTCACCCATCAGTTTACCACCACGTTCAATAAAATACAGATTCAACCTACAGTCTCCTTATTGGACCCCGTTATAGCGGTTTAGCTGCCTGTATAAGCTACATGAAGTCTGCTTCAATTAGTGATGACAGAACAATTTATATGCTGACGACAATCGCCTAGAATGCATAATTGCTTTGTCAAACCATTGGCTAAGCCATCAAAAACAAGGAGACCATGAAAAGTTGCATGTAGAACAACCCCTGGGAAAAAGCTAACAAGAAACGCGCGTTGGGGATCCACGCTGCAACAATCAGGTCAATGCCCGTTCTTAATTAAGCTTCCTTGCACTGCCTGCACTGTGTGCTTTATTGCTGCCCACAATCTGCGCTATAGTGATAACTGGCAGGGAGTAATGTTCACAGAACCACAGATATGTACTTTACATTAACTGTCATTCCTTGCAGCTTACACAGCAATTATAATTTGGGCAGCTCTTTGATGTAGCATTTAGGCATGGTTATGTCAATATTATTTTTGGTATACTATTACTTCTAGTGCTAGCATTTACAAACTGGGAGCTCTATTTAAGCAACTTTGCTTTATAATTTTAGAGTTTTTCATTCCATCTTGTGACTCTACCATGTATATGGGAGATATTATATGAATTTGTGCCTCTTTTCTATGGACATATTTTTAGCCTGCAGATTTAATAGCACGCTAGCATACACCATTTTGCATGTTAATATGGGCTATTCACGTGCTGTATTTTTTCTTCTATTGGTATAGTCTCGGGCTATATATACCTATTGACCTTTTTGTGGGCTTAATGTTACATATCCTCACCTTGGATGCTTTGGACATATAGACCAGTTTTGCAGTCATTGGAGTGTATCTTCTTTTAATATAGATTTTATTCATGAAGTGTCACAATAAAGTTTGTTCATTTTATGGCGTTTAGCTTCTTGCATCTTTTCTGAAGTATTATCTAATTTAGAACTGCCATTTAATAGGCCGTATCTTTATGATTTAAGCATAATACCTGTAGTATGTGATCAAGCTGCTTCTGCGGCCCATCCCGATGCGCGTTTCGCCTTCTTCCGGGACCTTGAGAAGTCTGTACCTTTCCTAGTTATGTCAGTAAGCGGTTTGACAATAGACGAGAAGTTTTGGATACATTTCGGATAGTTTGCAAACCCCCAAAAAGTGTTGTAATGCTTTCAGATTTTCTGGGAGGTTCCATTCCTGGACTGCTCAGACCTTATCATGATCCATGCAGAAAATTGCAGCTGACACTAGGAAACGTAAGAACTGAACCTCCTGTACAGCGAATACACAGTTCTCCAACTTAGCCTACAGTTTATTATCCTTTAGTTATACCTAGATGGAAGGAAATACCAAAATTAACAAAACAAATAAATACCTATAAACATACGAACTGAAAACTTACAAAATTTGTTTAAAAAATTAGGCAAAGCAATCAATATTCTTTAAAAATAAATTAATCTTATTTGTACAATAATTAAAACATAACACTTAGTTGTAAATTTTAAAATTCATTGATACAACAAACATAGAATTCGGAACCCTCAAATACCATCAAGAAATCAAATCTGTTCAGTCAGGGCACCAACGGTCTAGCCTGTGCTACCAATGCTAGTACCACTGGCGATGTAGTAAACAGACCTAATGAGTTATAACAAGCATATAACCATGCCAGTACCACTGACACATTGCCAATTTAGCCCAAAAATTATATTACAGATCCATAAAATGAAAACTAGAATGGTCTGACCCAATTCAGGTTGTTGGGTGGCTTTTTATTCATACGTGACATGGTGGAGCTGTCCAGTCCTGGCTGCCATATCCCCTGATGAGTCCTGGTGGGATAAAACGTGTTGGGAGGCTTTCTCTTCTTGAAATGGCATAATGATTCCTACTCGTGACATGGACTCTTTTTTCAGTGGCTTAGTGGTTCTTTGAACAAATGACAGAGGTCCAATCAACAACCAGAATTGATGATTTGTCGCATTTAATGGAGCCATATAAGCCAGTAAAGTAAATAGTAGTACTACCTAGATGCCCAGTTTATTTTGATCTCAACAATGCAATACTTTTACTGTATATGACAAGAGTTATTGATATATTGTGATAAGTCAATTAATTTGTGCTATATATTCAAACAAAGCAAGAAGATTCCCACATAAACCAATCTTATCACTGCGTTAGTTACAGCCTTTCTTAAAATATCAACAGTATTATTTATCCATATGGGATAGACTTATTTTTTCAAGCATTATTTATTTTCTTAGTAATTTGTATATGGATCCTTTCTTGTGTGTTTGTTTTAATGTTATTATTTTGCAGTTTTGTTGGGCAAAGCTACAGATATATTTTGTTGGGTTTTTTTTGTAGCAATTCAGGTGGTGGGAAATGTGGACCTGCCTGGCAGTTTACATCTACCCATGTTGTTTTATATTCAATTCAATGAAATATATTTGGTAATACTGTATATTTGGTAAAGAATTAAACTGATGGACTTCTATCACCTTTTCCTGTTGCTGTCATTCAACACTTTGATACTAGAGTGGCTGACAAAGTCACTGGCAAGGTGCCGGAGGGGAGATATGTTTCACTAAGGCTAATGTATTCAGTTTTTAATTCAGAACATTTAGTGTTGCAAGGGGTTAACAGCCAATTTGTTTAAAGGTTTAAAGGGATGGGGTTTTTTTGGACAACCATCGAGCGGGTGGGAGGTTGTCCACCTTATCTCCACCCCAGGGTGTGGGCTGGAGCTTAAGTAGCTGGCCTCCAAAGGCATCAGTGTTCAGTGTCTGGAGAGGAATACTCCAGAGAAGTGGTTGGGTATGCTAAAACCTGAATCGTGGGTCTTGCTAACCCTGAGCGGGCAGATCCTTACTAACACAAGGAAAGTTTTTTGTGTTACTACTTTGTTTTGTTTTTGCTGTTTTTGCCCAGAGGGCCGTGTTCACTTTGTGCTTCACCTTGGTTTATGCTGCATCTAAAAAAACAAGGAAGCTCTTAAAGAGACAGTATTGCCATGTCTACCTCCGTGTATGGCTGAGTGAGCCGATCTACCACAGCTGGTGTTAGAACAGGGGACAGTGTTCCCGGCAAACACATGTAACGGCTACAAGAGTTATTGCATGTCCTAAGTGAAGGCGGCCACAAGCCAGCATACAATGTCATGCAAAATGGAGGACCTGCTTAAGCATCTGGTACAAGCACAGCAGCAACAGCATCAGCAGCAGTTACAGCAGCAAAGATAGCGCAGCAAAAGACAAGTAAGCTGCATATTCAACAGATGCAACAGGAGCACCAGCAGGAGATTGAATTGCTCACAGAGGCAGTTCGTGGAAGACCAGCAGACCCTCCCCAAGTCCAGGTGATGACACATACGTCCGGAAGGCAGTAAGATGAGCGATGCAAAAAATGACTCTGGATGATGATGTTTTTGAGTGGGTAGCAGAGCGTGAGAAGCTGCTGCCAGAGCAGTGGGTGGAGATGCTAGCTCCCTATCTAACTGGTGAGCTCCAAAAAGCTTATTATGATTTAGCTTTACAGGTGCACAGGAGTATGCGAAAAAACAGGAATATGTCGGTCAGAGCACAAAGGCTTCACCCCTGGGCCCATTATGTTGATAAATCGCCTCGATCACAAATATTTGATTTACTGGGTCTTGTACAGATGTGGCTGCAGGCGGAGTCCTCCACTCCAGCCCAGATGGTTGTGTGGGTTATCATGAACAAATTTGTTCATTCCCTTCCTAGTCCGGTGCAGATCTTGGTTGCCCAGGGAGATCCAAAAATGTGGACGAACTGATGGGCCTAGTGGAACAGTACTAGGTGGTCGAGAGGTACCTAAGAAAGCCAGGGGGTAGTGCCTCCCCATACTAGGATACCCAGAAGGAGCTTGAAACCCAAAAGAGGTGTAGTAGAGCCACTACTGGAGGGAGTCCCAGATCCCAAAAGGCCACTGAGGGGTTGTCAAGGGCCAGAGATGTCACAGTTCAGGACATATAGCCGCCCGTTGTCTTTCGTCCTCCAAAGAGATGAACTACAGCCTAGGGAAGCACTGATCGTACTATGCCTACCCCATCTACAATGTAGACTATCAGCCCGGTGGGGGGGCTAAAGGCATGTCCCGTGACAATAAATGGGGTGCTGGTGTCAGGACTCTTGGACTCAAGGAGTTTGGTGACCTTAATAAGAGCCACACTCCCCCACCAGTTGATCCCAGGGAAAGATGTAGGCATCAGCTGTATCCACATGCCAATTACTACCCCGTAGCCAGAATAATGATAAAAACAAAGCATCCCATGAGGTTGGGGTAGTCAAAGACTTGCTACACCCGATGATCATCCAACGAGACTTTAGCGTGTTCTGGGACTTGTAGGAAAGGGTTGTCATGATACCAGTGCTGGGTGACCGGCACTGCTGGGTGACCGGCACTGCTGGGGTTAATGTTCTGACCTCAATGCAGAATCTCACCTGCACACCTGGGACCTATTATGGTGGCCTCTCATTGGTTCTGGGGAGGCTTCTTATTGCCTCAGAAAGCTCCCATCCCCCGTCAGTTATACTTTCGCCCTTGGCATTGTGTGGTGACCCCTGATTGTGTTAATGCTGTGTTCTGGTTGCTTGATTCTCTGTGTACGACTCGGTCTGTTCTCTGGATTTTGCTTTGGATTCTGCCTGGTACCTTCTACGACTGTTTGATTTTGATCTCTTCTTGGCCCTGACTATCCATTCTGTCTCATCCCTGGTACTTTACTGATATCTTGTGTATGATCTTTGGCTTTGTCTGACCTCCCGTCTGTTTATCCCTCCTGTACCTCGCCTGCCTGTACTGTGCATGACCCCCGCTTTGCCCGACTTTGAGTTTTCTACCTTCTTTGAAAGCAGGACACTAAGCCCCGCCCCCTTGCAGTCACATGACCGTTCACATGACCGTAGATCCTGTGCCGGCTTGCTAAACTTCTACATTCAGGTCCTGTGCATCTTTATTTTCCAGCTGTTCTTGTCCCCAGGGGTCCCTACGGTGCGGGTGAGTCCCTGCTTAGCGGAGGCTGTACGCCGGCGCAGTCAGGACCCTGACATTATAACTGACCATTAAGTTTTTTGGGGTTTTTTTATGCAGACAGTTATGGATCCCATAGAGTCTCTGGCTGACCAGATGAAAAGTCTGAGTCAGATGTTTCAGGGTTTATCCCTGGAGCAGCAAGCTCTGGCTCATTCTCAGCAGCAGGTTTCTGAGACAGTGCGGGGAGCTCTAGCTGCTGGGTCTCTGGGGGCTGGGGCGAGTGATGTTGTTTTGGTGTCCCCAGAACCACCTGTTAAACTGCCTGACTTTTTTCTGGAAGCAAAAAGGAGTTCAGGGTCTTCATGGAGGGGTGCAAACTTTTTTTTTAGTTTGAGACCACGTTCCTCTGGGGACGAAAGCCAGAAGGTTGGGGTCATTATGCCTCTGTTAAGAGGGTCCCCACAAGCTTGGGTTTTCTCCCTTCCTCCCACCGCCCCTGAGAGAGTGTCTGTGAATGCATTCTTTGAGGCCCTTGGGCACATTTATGATGAGCCTGACTGAGTGCGATTGGCACAGGACATGGTGATGAGCGTCTGTCAGGGGAAACACTCAGCTGAGTGGTTTTGTACTGAATTCCACCACTGGGCCGCAGAGGTCTCTTGGAACGACGCTGCACTCCGAGGACTCTTTCGCAGAGGCTTGTCCGAGAGGCTGCAGGATGCCTTGGCGTTACATCCCCCAGCTAACTCTCTCGAGAACGCCATGACCCAGGCCGTCCGGATGGACCGAAGGCTGCGGGCCAGAGGGGTGATGCAGGTGGAAACTCCATTGTTCCCCAGTGGAAAAGAGACTGCCCCTGAGCTCATGGATGTAGGCGCCCTCTCCCTGAAGGATACGGAGAGGAAACGCCGGAAGGACAAGCAGTTATGCTTTTACTGCGGTAAAATGGGACATTGGAAAAGGGAGTGTCCTGATTGCCCATCTTCTACCCGGTCAGCGGGAAATGACTAAGTCTGGGTAGTCAACGGGGAGACTACTCAGACCCTCAGGTACCCTTTTCTTTGTTTTCTAAAGTGTTACTGCATGTGGAACTGTTTGTGGACGGTAGTTCTTTTTCCTCTACAGCCTTCGTGGACTGCGGATCATCGATTAACCTCATTGACTCCCAATTGGTCACACACTGTAAGATAGGGACAGTTAGGCTCAAGGTTCCGATCAAGGTGATGGCCATTGACTCCTCTCCCCTCACTAAGGAGGGAATTCTCTTTATGTCTGAGGTGTTTTCGCTCAGAGTGGGCACTACTCATGTGGAAAATATAAGTTGTTTTGTTCTGGACAATCTACCTGCAGGGTTGGTGTTGGGCATGCCCTGGTTACAACGTCATAACCCAGTTATTAACTGGAAAACGGGGGAGATTGTCCAATGGGGGTTTAATGATTTTAAGTTATGTGATAAATCCGCACTGCTGGTTGAACCTGTTAAATCTGTGTCTGTATCATCTGTCGAGCTGGAAGGTATTCCAGAATGCCTGAAGGACTTCGAAGATGTATTCTCCGAAAGCGAGGCCGAGACGTTACCGCCACATAGACCCTTTGACTGCGCTATTGAGCTGATCCCGGAGGCTAAATTACCTAAAGCCCGTCTGTTTAATTTGTCCGGTCCTGAGCGCTTGGCTATGAAGGAGTACATTGCTGAAAGTCTGCACAAAGGACACATACATCCTTCAGTCTCACCTGTGGCGGCAGGTTTCTTTTTTGTAAAGAAAAAAGATGGCGGGTTACGTCCCTGTCTCGATTTTTGGGAGCTTAATCAGATTACGGTATGGAATACGTACCCCATTCCGTTGATTCCCGATTTGTATAACCAACTATCAGGGGCAAAGTGGTTTTCTAAACTGGATCTTTGGGGGGCATATAATTTGATAAGGGTCCGAGAGGGGGATGAATGGAAAACCGCATTCCTCACGACCAAGGGACTGTTTGAAAATTTAGTCATACCGTTTGGTCTTACCAATGCCCCTGCCATATTTCAGAATTTCATGAACGTGATATTCTCGGATCTCATTGGTCATTTTGTCCTTATCTACTTAGATGATATTTTGATATACTCCTCCGACAAGCATTTTTATTTGGAACATGTACGAACTGTTCTCCAAAGACTAAGAGAAAATCATCTGTATGCCAAATTGGAGAAATGTGTATTCTGTGTGCAAGAATTTTCTTTTTTGGGATTAATTGTATCCGGTGAGGGTTTTCGCATGGACTCCAAGGAGGTGCAGGCCATTGCGGATTGGGTGCAACCCCGAGATCTTAAGAGTCTTCAGCGCTTCTTGGGGTTCGCCAATTATTACCGCAAATTTATCCAGGGGTTTTCGCAAGTGGTCAAACCTCTCACGGATCTAACATGCAAAGGTGCAGATGTGAGAAATTGGTCCTCACTCGCGAAAGAGGCCTTTGCAACGCTGAAAAAATGTTTTATGTCTGCTCCTGTCTTGGTACAGCCAGATCCTTCCAAACCATTTGTGGTGGAGGTGGATGCCTCCGAGGTGGGGGTGGGGGCAGTGCTATCCCAAGGGTCGGCCACTCTAACCAACCTCAGGCCATGTGCTTTCTTTTCCCGGAAGTTCTCTGCTGCTGAAAGAAATTATGATGTAGGCAATAGAGAGCTTCTTGCGGTCAAGTTGGCGTTTGAGGAATGGAGGCACTTTTTGGAGGGGGCCAGTCACCCGGTTACTGTGATCACTGATCACAAAAATTTGTCATACATTGAGTCTGCTAAAAGATTAAGCCCAGACAGGACCGTTGGTCACTTTTTTTTTCTCGTTTCCAGTTTACTATTACATTCCGTCCAGGGTCAAAGAATGTCAAGGCTGACGCCTTATCTCGTAGTTTTCACCCTGTGTCTTCCCCTGAGCCACCGTCCTCCATCCTGCACCCTGTGGTTGTGTTAGCAGGGATCTCATCTGAATTGGAACGGGAAATTGAGGGGGCCCAGTCGCTGGCTCCTGCAGCCAAGCCAGGGGGCAAGTTGTTTGTCCTAGAGAAACTTCGCCTTAAACTCTTGCAAGAGTTCCACGAATCCAAGTTGTGTGCTCACCCTGGTATATCAGCCACGCGACTGGTGGTGGCTAGGATCTTCTGGTGGCCTACTCTTGGTTCTGATATAAAGAAATTCTTTTCTGGTTGTGGGGTCTGCGCTCGTTCTAAAAGCTCCCATAGCTGGCCGGTGGGGGAGCTGATGCCCTTGGAAGTTCCCGAAAGACCGTGGACCCATCTGTCCATGGATTTTATTACCAATCTTCCCTCTTCCAGGGGTAATACGGTGGTATGGGTAGCGGTGGACAGATTTTCAAAGCAGGCTCATTTTGTACCCCTGTCCACATTACCTTCTGCTGAGATCTTATCCAGATTGTTTGTGCAGCATGTGGTCCGCTTGCATGGGGTACCCCTGAATGTGGTGTCTGATCGTGGTGTGCAGTTTGTGGCTAAGTTTTGGCGTGCTTTCTGCAAAAAATTAGGGATATCTCCGTCCTTTTCGTCTGCATACCATCCTGAGAGTAATGGTCAGACGGAACGCACTAATCAGTCTCTGGAACAGATCCTCAGATGTCTGACTTCTGCTAGACAGAATGACTTGTGTGATATACTGCCGTTGGCTGAATTTGCCTTCAAAAGTCGGGTGAGTCAATCCACTGGTATGTCCCCTTTCTTGATCAACTATGGGTTCAGTCCTCATTTTGGTGAGTTTTCTCATCTGGATACGGGGTGCCCCGGGGCTGAGGACTCTGTTCAGCGGTTAAAAGATACATGGGCAGAAGTCCAGCGGCGTATATCTAGGTCTCAAGGCAGGTATAAGTTTTTCGCGGACAGGAAACGAACACCTGGTCCCATGTTTCAGGTTGGAGAGAAAGTTTGGCTCTCCACGCGAAACATTAAGTTAAAGATTCCGTCAGCCAAGTTGGGCCCCAAATTCATTGGCCCGTACAAGATTGTGGAAAAAATCAACCCAGTAGCATACAGGCTGTGCCTTCCACCCTCTTTCAAGATCCCTAACGTCTTCCATAGATCTCTACTGAAACCGTTTGAAGCAGTCTGGGGAGAATCCGAGTCCGCTGCTCCTCCGGTTTCGGTTGAGGGACATGTGGAATATAAGATTGGTCCCATCATAGATTCTAGGTTGGTACGGCGGTCAGTACAGTACCTAGTTCATTGGAAGGGGTATGGGCCGGAGGACATGTCCTGGGTGCCGGCCCGGTTGATGCATGCGGATCGTCTGGTTCGGGCTTTCCATGCTAGATATCCGGGCAAGCTTGGGGGTCCAGAGGCCCCCCGTTGAGAGGGGAGTACTGTCATGATACCAGTGCTGGGTGACCGACACTGCTGGGGTTAATGTTCTGGCCTCAGCGCAGACTCTCACCTGCACACCTGGGACCAATTATGGTGGCCTCTCATTGGTTCTGGGGAGGCTTCTTATTGCCTCAGGAAGCTCCCATCCCCCATCAGTTATACTTTCGCCCTTGGCATTGTATGGTAACCCCTGATTGTGTTAGTGCTGTGTTCTGGTTGCTTGATTCTCTGTGTACGACTCGGCCTGTTCTCTGGATTTTGCTTTGGATTCTGCCTGGTACCTTCTACGTCTGTTTAATTTTGATCTCTGCTTGGCCCTGACTATCCGTTCTGTCACATCCCTGGTACTTTACTGATATCTTGTGTATGATCTTTGGCTTTGTCTGACCTCCCGTCTGTTTATCCCTCCTGTACCTCGCTTGCCTGTACTGTGCATGACCCCTGCTTTGCCCGACTTTGAGTTTTCTACATTCTTTGAAAGCAGGATGCTAAGCCCCGCCCCCTTGCAGTCACATGACCGTTCACATGACCTTAGGTCCTGTGCCGGCTTGCTAAACTTCTACATTCAGGTCCTGTGCATCTTTATTTACCGGCTGTTCTTGTCCCCAGGGGTCCTTACGGTGCGGGTGAGTCCCTGCTTAGCGGAGGCTGTACGCCGGCGCTGTCAGGACCCTGACAAGGGTGCCCACTAATGCAGATAGGAGCCAGTCAACCCATAAAGAATCCCGACCTGTTGGTGGGTCGTGTCACGCTAGGACAGTTACTTTGTGACATTATAACCAACCAACACATTTTTTCTGGTGAGCCATGGCCCAAATGATGGCCTTTGCCCAACTGCTCCAGACTCTCACCAATGAACTTAAGGAGCTGTGTGGTGAGGTGGTGCAGCAGCTGCAGCAGTTTATGGGGTTCTGGGCCTTGGCTCAGGTGCAGGCTCAACCAGAACCTAACATATTTCTCCCTGACAGGTTTTCTCTAGGGAGAGATAATTTTTTGTTTTTTCAGGAGGCCTGCAAGTTGTACTTCAGGCTCCGCCCTCGTTCAGCAGGGAGTGAGGAACAACGGGTGGGAATCATCATATCCCTGTCAAGAACACCGCACTGCACTTGCTCACTGAGCCAGTGCGTGTGTCCTGAGTTGAACAAACTATGCTCAAAGATACCTGTGGAGCGGGGCAGCAGCAGTGGAGATGCATGCTTCAGGTAAATGCACGTGACTGCTGGGGGAGTGTTTGTGGGTGGAGACAAACCCTGGTGCTCCAGACACCAGAGCTTGGGCTAGAGATGCCAAGAGAGTTGTCGGGCAAGTGCGTGTCTTAGCCATTAGATGGCATGATACAGGAGGGGCCAGTGGTCAGTCACAAAGCAGAGTCTGGAAACCTGAGATGGCAGCAATGGTACAGGCAGGATCAATGGAATGGAAGGTCAAGGACAGGCAAAGGTCATAACAGAGAGGCAAAACAAGTAGAGTCAGGCAGCAATATCAGAATCAGGAACAAACCTGATCATACACAAGCAAACATACACAAGCAGACAGTATCCACAGATAGACAGGGGTCAGGAACTAAGTCGAGGTCAAAAGTATCACTGACAACAGACAATATTGCCATTATCAATGGAAACCTTGAGGTCCAAGAAGGTCACTGAAGACAAAGATAAGAAACAAGTCAAAAAGTCAAAAAGACTAAATCGGGGTATCTCATTTAAGGGTTCTTTCGCCTGTGGTGATTGCAACATATGTCCCCACATGTTTCTAACCAGGGACTTTTTTGTCAATCCCGCTAATGGCACTAGACATAAATTACATAAATACATGAACTGCAAGAGCAGTTTTGTTGTCTGTGCCTTAATATGCTCTTGCCCACAGGTTTACATGGGACAGACCTCTCAAGAGCTACTACGGCAAATTCAGAAGCACTTTTCCACCATTAATTTGGCTTCTTCTGATCTATTCAAGGGCACGGTTTTGACTCCAGAGGCTGCCCATTTCCTGACCCACCACTCTGGTAAGACTCTTAATGCAAGGGTGGTGGGATTGGAGAAAATTACAGTTTCTAATCGGGGTGGTTGTCCTAAAAAGCTATTGTTACAAACTGAGTCCCGGTGGATTGTTAATCTTAGATCTATTGCACCTACAGGCCTTAATGAAGAATTCCTGTTCATGGGATATCTGGGATAAGGATCCAGCTGTATTACCCTAAGCTTTTGAGGATGGATTTAATCTCAGATATCACGGGATCTCTGGGATAAGGATTCAGCTATTTAACCTCAAGCTCTTGATGGTGGACATAATTTCAGTTTTCGGGGTTCCTGTCACACCGTGGATGGTTACAAGTAGAGATGAGCGACTTTGCCTTTTTTCGCAAAAGCCGGGTCGAACGAAATCGGCTGATTATTGTGAAAAGTCGAAGTCCGACTGAAACGCGAAACCCAATGTAAGTCAATGGGGAAGAAAAGTCGGCAGTGAGTGGAGGACAGGAAACACACCTACAGTGTCCATTTTAATGCCAAAAACATAAATTCTTATTCCTTAAGCTTGTCATCCTTAATTTACTTTATAATAATAGTTAGGCATTGAAAACTGGGGGTTATTTGGCTAAAGTTGTGGGGGGGGTAGTGCTGGCTCCAGATTTTCGTGGGCCCAGGGCCAAAGAGTGTCACTGGGCTCCTTTAACACATGACACAATTCATGATCCTTTGATACAGCAGAGAAATAGCGGTACAGTACAATGAAAAATACTTCAATTCTTACATCATATGACTGATATCCATTTTAAATTCTCCAATAGCTCCAAAAATGGAGAGTATATTACTCCATACAGTATTATGGCCACCGCATAGTGCGCCATACAGAGTAATGAGGCCCATATATTTCTCCATACAGAATCATTGGTCCCATATAATGTTCCATACAGTATATGATGAGCTCCACATAATGCTACAGTATATGTTGTTCACCATGGATGAAGCTCCAGTGTCTTATGGGCCCAAATAATGCTCCATATATAATGGGCCCCATTTCTAATGCTGCTCCAGTGACTGATGTCCACCTTTGGAATGCTCCAGTGTATGGTGGGCCCCAGATATCATTCTCCAGAGTATCGTGCTCCCTAAAAAAATGCTCCCAACCTTTAAAACAATTAAATAAGTCTCCTCGCTAGGGAAACCCTGTACTCTGGACTCTTCATCATCCCCATCTTCCATCTCTCTGCACTTGGACTGTTTAGGCAGAGGGCGTATAGACGTGATGTCATCGCGCTCTTTGACCAGAATGTCACTGTCAAGAAAAGTGTTTGGTTTCCGGGGGCAGTATGGTTGCAAAGCTGAACCTTAAAGGAATGTCCAGAAGGGCACCACCAGGACTGGAGCCTGCGGCTTAATTGGACTCAACACGGGCAACCTCAACCATGCCATCCACAAAAAAGCTGCACAGATTGCAAGCTTAATTCCGTTAACGAACGAGACTCAGGCATTCCCCCCGCGGTCCGCGTCCAGCTTACTAGAGGAACACGCGAGGCTCTGGCACGTGGGATCGGCCTATAACAGGTCTGTCATGCCCTTACATGTCCGGGGCTGCACGCGTGCTACAATGAAAGGACCAGCGTGTATCGCTTACAGGTGCGGATAACATGCTGAACTCCGTTAGTGATGGGGATCTGGGATTACAATTCTTCCCCGCGAACAAGCATTTCCCAGTAAGTGCAGGTCAACCATAATTCCGGAATTAGGCCTAAACGGCATTCCAGAAAGAATGTGAAAAAATTAAGTGTCCAAACCACAGGTGCTGTAGCTTGCTTAACAGCTGGGCTCCTCTGCTGAGTAGCACACAGTTCTTACATAAACAGGCGGCATAGCTCGGTTCACGGGAGGGCTCCTCTTCTGAGTAGCAGACACAGTTACTAGGCCCAAAAGGATTTTCAGGACCATATGCGGTAAAAAATTATTAAAACGAAAAAAGTGGTTTGGTACCGTGTTAGCCAGTAGAAAAAAATATATAAAGTGCTCTCAGTGAGAGAAGCAAAATAGGAATCTTGAGGGTATGATACCTTTTAATGGCTAACAAATAATAGTGAATGTTGTTACAAAGCAAGCTTTCAGGACTGCTTACGTCCCTTCAAATCATATCAGCCTGATGAAGATACGCTTTTGTTTAACGAAACGTTCTCGAACGGAAACTCAAACAGCCGAATTTTAATCAAAGTGTTGTAGTTCGACGAACGGATCTAACACCGCCCAAAACAGCTAGAATTTGAATTTGACCAACAGTTCCACTCAAACACCACTCATCTGTAATCAGGAGGCAGACTCAGATGGTCTCAGGCACAGTATGGATTCGACAAGATTGCAGAAAGTTGAGAAAGGGTACAGTATCACCGGATAACAGGTATATATAGCATAGTTTAAACATTTAAAATCTCTGTGTTTATTTCTGGAGTACAACAAAGACACTCACAGCCTCAGTATGGATAAGTCAACAATCTAAAAAGTAGAAAAAAGGAAATGTTTTTGAAGCATACACCAGTATACACTGTTGGGGTATTTTTAAATCTTCATATATATTTCTGTCTCAGTAAGACAGTCCAGACTCTCCGCAAGAGGAAACAAGATGGACAAAAGTACAGACATAAAGTTGAGTGATTGCAGAAATTTAGGAATTACTAATCACGGGAAAAACTCCCGGGAGAATTCTCAGAGACGATGCTGACCCTCAATTACTTTGTGTGTGGAGACAGCAAAAACAGTTCTTTGTGAAGAAAGGGTTGCTGTATCGCAGTACCGTTGATCCCATCACCGTTACTCATCTCCATCAAATTTTGATCACAGGGAGAGATGTAGACATGGTCCTCACTGACTATCATGATCTGTCAGGTAACTTTGGAGTGCAAAAGACAGAAGCCACAGGCTGTAGGCTATTCTATTGGATTGGCATGAGAGGGCACATTTAAAAATGTGGGCAGGAATGTCACACGTCTGTGAGTAGGAAAACTGTGAAAGCTGATGATAAACCACCACTGCATCTCATTGTGTCGACGTCCATAAGAAATGGAAGCCATTGATCATCTGAAGCTAGAACCTGTCCAGCAGGACAGGGCATAGCTACGTCTTAACCATCATCTATCAGTTCACCAAATTTGTACTGGCAGTCCCAGGGAAGGATTTGACAGCCCAGACTACACAGCGGAGGAGCAGGGAGAGGTAAATATTGCAAATGCTGGGGCCCTGCCCAAGCAAGGGGGGCCCACTCGTGGGCATCGGTACTGGCACTGGGCCCCTCATAGTACGACGGTGTGTCTGACGGCGGGTGTGCACCCCCACCATCAGAGACACTTGATTGCACTATGAGGGATCCTGTGCCAGTGCTGGCACCCAAGAGTCGGCCCACCCACCTGTCCAGGGCAATGACACTCGCACGGTTGCGTGCGCTAGGTGGTGACCCCAGCCATGGGGGGGGCAACCCAGTTAGGGAGGTTTCAAAAATGGCATATGTTGATGTTGGACATTCAGCAGTTACAAATGGAGGAATTGGAGAAGTCCGAGGAAGAGGAGGACAAAAGCGAGCCATTTTTCTGGCAACCTATGTGTGATCAGGGGGAAGGTGGGACAAAATCCTTTGAAACCCATGCATGGTTCATTTTAATGAAGGCTAGATCATCAACATTTTGGGTCGACAGACGGGTCCTTTTTTCTGTCAGGATTGAGTCAGCAGCACTGAAGACTCTTTCCGATAGCACACTAGCAGCAGGGCAAGCGAGCTCCTGTAAGGCATATTGTGCCAATTCAGGCCAGGCGTCCAGTTTAGAGGCCCAATAGTCAAAGGGGAATGACCTGTGAGGGAGAACATCGATATGGGACAAGAAGTAGTTTGTAACCGTAGTTGACAACTGCTGTCTCCTGTCACTTTCAATCGATGCAGTATTACCAGTCGTGTGAGCGGGACTTGAAAAATCAGTCCACAACATGGTCATGAAACCCCTGTCTCCAATGCCACTTCTGATGTGTGCACCACGAACACCTCTTCCATGTTGCCCCCTACGGCTCATTGGAGCACCATCACTGCTGCTGTGTGCTGGGAATGCCTCAAACAAACGGTTTACCAGAGTTGCTTGTTTGTTAGTCAATATTAGGTCAAGGTTCTCCTGTGGCATGATGTTTTGGAATTTGCCTTTATAGCGTGGATCGAGGATGCTGGCCAACCAGTAGTCGTCATCATTCATCATTTTGGCAATGCGGGGGTCCCTTTTTAGGATCTGCAAGGCATAATCTGACATGTGAGCCAATGTTCCAGGTGTCAATGATGCACTGCGAGTGCTGGGTGGAGGAGCACTTTCTGGCAAATTCACTTCCCTCCAGTCACGCACAAACCCTGTACCAGACCTTGCCATGCCAACATTTTCTCTGGCCCCACGAGAAGCATCCTTCTCCCCTAAGTAATCATCCCCATCATCATCCTCCTCCTCTTCCTCTTCTTGCTCCACCTCATCCAGGAGAGGTCCCGGAGCAGACAATTGCTGACTGTAATCAAGGCTTCCCTCCTCCTCTTCCTCATCCTCCTCGGCTACAGACGCCTGCTCCTTAATGTGCGTCAAAGTTTGCATGAGCAGATGCATAAGTGGGATGCTCATGCTTATGATGGCGTCATTTGCGTTTACAAGTCGTGTGCATTCCTCAAAACACTGAAGGACTTTACAGAGGTCTTTCAGCTTCGACCACTGCACACCTGACAACTCCATGTCTGCCTTCAAAGTACCTGGCCGTGTATCCTCCCACAAATGCATTACAGCCTGCCTCTGTTCGCACAGCCTCTCAACCATGTGCAGGGTGGAGTTCCACCTTGTTGCAACGTCGATAATTAGGCGGTGCTTGGGAAGTTGGAGCGATCGCTGCAGCTTCTGCATATGACTGGAGTGTACGGGCGACCGGCGGATGTGCGAGCACAGTCTTCGGACCTTCTGGAGCAGGCCTGTTAACTCCGGATAATTATTGAGGAAGCACTGCACCACCAGGTTCAAGGTGTGAGCCAGGCAAGGTATGTGTCGGAGATTTGAAAGGGCTATGGCTGCCACAAAATTCTGGCCATTATCACTAACTACCTTGCCTGCCTCAAGATGTAGACTGCCCAGCCACGACTCAGTTTGTCACTGCAAGTAGTTGGCCAGTACCTCCGCGGTGTGTCTGTTGTCGCCCAAACACATCATCTTCAACACAGCCTGCTGACGCTTACCACTAGCTGTTCGATAGTGGTACACCGAATGTGCAACACTGCCAGCTGCGGATGGAGTGCTCGTATGACTGCGCTCTGTGGACGAGCTTTCGCTTCTGGAGGAGGAGGAGGCGGGTCGAATGCCAGCACCCAATTGTTTCCTATACCGTGGGCTAGGCAGCACTGTCCCACCACCGCTGTCCCCTGTGGACCCTGCATCCACCACATTAACCCAGTGCGCAGTGATGGAAACGTAACGGCCCTGGCCATGCCTACTGGACCATGCATCTGTTGTGAGGTGCACCTTTCCACTCACTGATTGCTTGAGTGCATGGACAATGCGGTCTTTCACATGAAGGTGGAGGGCTGGGATGGCTTTGCGAGAAAAGAAGTGCTGACTGGGTAGGTCATAGCGTGGTACTGCGTAGGCCATGAGTTCGCGGAAAGCTTCGCTTTCAACCAACCGGTAAGGCATCATCTCTAACGAGATTAGTTTGGCAATATGGGCGTTCAAACCCAGTGTACGCAGATGAGAGGATGAGTACTTTCTTGTCCTGCTCATAGTCTCTGGTAGGGTGAGCTGGACTTGAGAGCTGCATATTGTGGAACTAGCGGTGGACATAGCGGACTGAGAGAGGGTTGATGATGGTGATGGAGTTGGTGTTCTTTCTGATGGCCTAGATTCAGTCTTTCGTAGCAATAACATTGTGATTCCCTGACTGCTTTGGCCTTGCAACGACACCTCAACATTTGCTGCTGGTGGTGTGCTAACTGGTGGGCTTACAGTGGGGGAAACGATGTAGCGTTGCTGACTACCTTCATTGGGAGCAGTTGCACATGTGGTACGTGAGGTTTGGTAGTCCGTCCACGCTTGCAAGTGCATGGTGGTTAAATGTCTAAGCATGCAACTGGTATTCAAATTTCTCAGATTTTTCCCTCGGCTAAAGGTCTTTGCGCACTTCTTACAGATAACCTTTGCCTGATCATTAGGATTTTGTTCAAAAAAGTGCCACACTGCACTCTTCCTACTATGGAAGACATTTTGAGGCCTTGCACGCTGTGCTAATTTGACCTTCTGGCCTAGCTGTCCTGCAACTCTTTTGGTTTTTGTAACCCATTTTTCGACTGCTCCGTGCCTGCCAGATAACAGCTGTTGCGATGTCGATGCCTGCTGTGGATAATCCTCATCCTCTTCTGAGCTATTGGCAGCGGCACCCTCTTCCCCCAATGGATGCCAATCTGGGTCAACAACTGGGTCATCCATCACCTCCTCTTCAATGTCATGCGCACCTTCCTCTGTGTCACCATGTAAGGTGGTATAGTATGCGGGAAGGGGAACCTGAGTTTCATCAGGGTCAGATTCTGGCTCAGTTCACTGCGAGGACAATGTAGTGCTCTGAGTGAATGTACCAGCAGATAAATCTAGCAGTGGCTGTGCATCAGTGCACTCCATGTCAGATTCTTCTTGGACTGGGTAATTCACGATTTGACTTGATAACCCAGGCATGGTATGTGAAAAGAGCTCCTTGGAGTAATCTGTAGTGTGGCCTACCGCATCCTTTACTTTTGGTAGGGGTGAAGGACACAAGGAAAGGTGTGGTTCCTGACCATGAACCCCCAATGATGACTCAGTGCTTTTATTTTTTGAAAGTTCAGAAGAGGAGGCGATAGAGCTGGAGGCTGTGTCAGCATTGTAAGCCAAAACTTGTTCCTGAAGCTCCGGCTTTAAAAGTGGTTTACCTACTCCCAGAAAAGGGAGCCTTCGAGGCCTTGTGGAGCCAGACGATAACGCACGCTCAACACCTCCTGCATTAGGTGCTATTGTGCTTTTGCCCCTACCAGCAGATCCACCACCACCACCAACACCATCATTACCAGCTGGCAACCCCCTCCCACTTCCACGGCCTCTTCCAACACACTTCCTCATTTTTGGGAAAATGTACCCAAAATACCACCAGCAATATGGTACTGTAAAACAAGGTACAAGGTGTATATAATATTGGGTAGAATTTGAATCTCCCTACAGACTTGCGGACACTGAACTAATATCTCAGGCCCAGTGTAGATTACCCCTCAAAATAACAGGCTGAAATTGGTTGGTGTATAAAATGTCTATATAGGACTGGGGAGAATTTGAATCTCCCTACAGACTTTAGGACACTGAACTATTATCTCAGGCCCAGTGTAGATTACACCTCAACATAACAGGCTGAAATTGGATGGTGTATAAAATGTCTATATAGGACTGGGGAGAATTTGTATCTCCCTACAGATTTGAGGACACTGAACTATTATCTCAGGCCCAGTGTAGATTACACCTCAATATAACAGGCTGAAATTGGATGGTGTATAAAATGTCTATATAGGACTGGGGAGAATTTGAATCTCCCTAGAAATTATAGCAAGCTGACAATGATGCTCTCAGTCCCAAATATGGCAGCAGGCAGCCTAATAAGCAGGACTGCTGCACACAAAAGTGTGGAAAAATGAACGCTTGGTAACTGTCAGGATCCTGACAGCGCCGGCGTACAGCCTCCGCTGAGCAGGGACTTACCCGCACTGTAGGGACCCCTGGGGACAGGAACAGCCAGAAAGTACAGATGCACAGGACCTATGGTCATGTGACTGCAAGGGGGCGGGGCTTAGCATCCAGCTTTCAGAGAAGATAGAAAACTCAGAGTCGGGCAAAACGGAGTTCATACACAGTACGGGCAAACGAGGTACAGGAGTGATAAACAGACGGGAGGTCAGACAAAGCCAAAGGTCATACAGAAGAGGGTGGTGCGGTACCAAAGGGACGAGAAGAGAATAGTCGAGTCACAAGCAGAGAGTCATACACGAGAGAGCGGTGCGGTACAAGAGGGGCAGGCAGAACTCGTAACAGGGACAGAACCGGATCACAACCAAACACGCAACAAGTTATCAGGCACAAGGCACACGTATACAAGAGGTCAACTAACTCAGCCGAGGGCAGGAGTATAACTGACACCAGACCTAGGTCCAGTGAGCATTAAGTAGCCACCCTCTGCCAGAGAGAGGCAGAACAATTAACCCCAAGTCTGACCAGGACGGGTCAAAGCGAAATCCCGTCCTGGATCATGACAGTAACTGGGCAAAAAAGAGGATGAAAAGTATTTTTGCTTTTAAAAAACAGTTTGCACAGCAGTGTGAAAACAGCAATGCAGCTATCAGGGAGCCTTATAAGGCAGCCTAATAACCAATAGAGCTGATGCACCAAAATATAGCCTCCCCTTGCACTGCACACTAACTGGTGTGTGCAAAATCGCTTGCAGCAGAAGCAGTTTTTTGTATCTTCTTCCCTGCCTAACGCTCTCCCTACAGAATCAGCAGCAGCAGCAGCTCTCCCTATTCTGATATCAGCAGAAGTAAGATGGCGGTCGGCGTGCACGCCCTTTTATAGCCCCTGTGACGCCACACAAAGCAAGCCCTTCTCAAAGATGGTGGTGACCGTTATGTCATCAAGTTGCCCACAGTGTGCGTCCTCCATCATTGGCTGAAAAAGGGCGCTGAAGCATCATTTGAAATGCAAATTTGGCGCCATGGTTGCCGACCTCGTGGCTGACCTCACGCTATTTGTCGGGTTTCGTTTCATGAAACCCAACTTTTGCGAAAGTCGGCGACTTTTGAAATTGACCGACCCGTTTTGCTCAACTCTAGTTACAAGGATTTAGCTTCATGATTTCAAGTCTTTCATGATGGCCGAAAAGGACTTTTTGATCTCTTCTGTGGATTATTATTTTTGATTCTTATACAATTATCTGGTTCAATTAATTATAACATGTAAGTTTTTTCCTTCTCACAGGTCAGATAATGGGTATATATTCTTCGTGGTTCTCTTTTTTACCATTCTATACCACCTTTTCTTAATTGTGTGGCTCTCTTGGTTCTGATTTGGTTTTTGTTTTTTGTTTTTTGATTTTGTCCATTTTAAGGTCCCTTCAACTGAGTTGCTGAGTTGTCTTTTTGTACTCTGATATTTTTCTCTGACTCACAGAGTACCATTTGGACGTATTCTACTGTGGTCCTCTTTTTGAGAGATGGGGGCTGATTTGCTCTTCGATCTCAGATATAGAGAATATTTCCTCCATACAATTTTGTGGACATTGTCTTATTATTGAATCATATTTGTATTATGTCTTTTCATATTGGATCAATTACATATATGCATGCGGTGTCTCTTCCCTCCTATTTACATATTTGTTTTAGTCTTGTTCATTCCAATATTCTCTTGTAATATTGCGTTCCATTATCAAATTTTATTTGTATCATGTTTTTTTCATGTTTGGACAGATTTTTCCTTCTATTTTTACCCCTTTGCCTGCTGTGGACTGCTCATTCCTGCTTCTAGTCTCCCGGGAGCTGTGCATGCGCTTTATCCATGTAATCATTCCTGTATGCATTCCAGCGCATGCACAGTGCGTTCCACGCTGTGCACGCGCTGTGTCTCATAGTCCTGCAGAGACGTCTGCTTTCCCCGCCTCTCATGATGCTTCCGTCTGCGGCGTCACGTCTGGACACACACCGGTGAGCTGCTTTAACAGGGATTTACTGGGTATTTAAATCCTTTTTGGCCGCATTGTCAACACCTTCCCCTGACAAAGCCGTCCATGTGACAGCGATACGCGTGGGGCCACTCCTTTTGGCTCCCACTCTTGGTTTTCCAGACTGGACTTATCCATCCTCATGTTTACAATTGGGTAATTATGTGGCTCCATTTGGGTAATGGTGGTTGCTTGGGCTGCTTCTTGTTGGGGCTTTGCAGCCTGGACTTGTGAATTGTGGGACTTATTGCAGTCCAAGGTTCCCTATTAGGGGCATTATTGGTCTGATTGATCTGATTGGTATGCCACCATTTTCTATCATATTGAGGATATAATCTTCTTTGTAGATGGGTATCCCAACAGCTTGACACCATATTAGAGGTTTATCTTTTTGGGTTCACTTTTCCTGTTGAGGACCCACATTTTTGGGCCACATTACCTTTATCTTTGATATTATTTTATATTTATTCATGTGTCTGGTATAATAACCTTGATTGGTTGTCCATATGTTTTAATTGTGTTTTAATGTCACTTTTTTGTCATTGTGTGTCAATAAAGAATTTTGATATTTTTGATATTTTTGGTGTGGTGTGCATATCTACAGTAGTGTTTTTGTCCCCTATTCTGATTCATTGCCTCAACTACTCGTTTGCACACCCCAGTTATCATTGAGTATTGGGTTGTGTGCCTGGGTTTCTCTTATTGGTTCTTGGTTTAGCAAGTGAAGGTGCCAAAAACCCCAACTTTCGGCAGAGGTGGGGGTATGTGACAAAGTCACTGGTAAGATGCTGGAGGGGAGATATGTATTTCTGAAGCTAGTGGCTTCAGTGATTTAAAAACCCAGAAGTTTTTCTCTCAGCACATTAATTTGTTTAAAGGGCTGGGTTTTTCGTGGATAACCATAGAGCGGGTGGGAGGATGTCCACCATAACTCCACTCCAGAGTGTGGTCTGGGGCTTAAGTAGCTGGCCTCCAGAGGCAGTTGGTGTTCAGTGTCTGGAGAGGAACACTCCAGAGAAGTGGTTGTGTATGCTAAACCCTGAACCGTATTTCTTGCTAATCCTGAGCGGGCTGTGCTTTGTGCTAGTACTTTGTTTTGTTTTTGCTGTTTTTACCAAGAGGGCCGAGTTTACTTTTTGCTTCTCTTTGGTTTATGCTGCATCTAATAAACCAAGAAAGTTCTTAAAGAGACAGTATTCCCGTATCTACCTCCGTGTACAACTGAGTGAGCTGATCTACCAGAAGTGTAACTATTGTGAGGCAGTGACCGGTGTTGTATGTGAGAGTCACTATGTGTCCCCAGGATGCATTTAGAATCGTATTAAGACCGCTGAAGTGCATTGCAGTCACAGATATAGCTGTGATTGCGGTGCAAAATAAAAGTAAGTTTTGGTCTTAGGCAGGCTATTTGCCCAAGGCAGATTTAAGAAGAGTAAAAAAAGGTGAGAAGCCAGTGTTGCTTGTAGTCAGAACACAATACATAAAGTGCATATGCACATATTAATTTCTAACAGTATTTCAAAATGAGATATTTAGCAAAAAATTGACCAATCATTTGAGCTACCTCGCCACGCCAAGGCAATCTCATATGGGGCAGTCCTACTCTACGTTTTTTATATTCACTGTGCCATCGGCCTCCTAAATTAATTAAAAGCAAGACCATATCAAATGCACACTGTACCTGAAACATTTCAGAATCACTCCCATGAAGCCAGGAAAGGTTAGCGCAGATAAAGGCCAACCAGGTCTAGACAGACATCTCAGGTTTAACCTCCACACTCTCCCTACCAGCAATCACAGATGAAGGGCAATGCAGGTCCAGATACAGGTGCACAATTAATTAGAGCTCTGGGGCAGGGCTGGGCTGCTGTGTGTGCACAGCAGCCTAATCAATCACTATGAATACAGAAAAAACGGAGAACATAACCCAGCGCGCACGGCAATCGTGGTGGTCAGCTACAAACCAACATCAAGTAAAAAAGGAAAGAAGCCAGCGCTGCTTGTAGTCAGAACGCAATACATAAAGTGCATATGCACAATTAATTTCTAACTGTATTTCAAAATGAGATATTTAGCAAAAAATTGATCAATCATTTGAGCTACCTCGCCACGCCAAGGCAATCTCATATGGGGCAGTCCTACTCTACGCTTTTTATATTCGCTGTGCCATTACAGCCTCTTAAATTAATTAAAAGCAAGACCATATCAAATGCACACTGTACCTGAAACGTTTCTGAATCACTCCCATGAAACCAGGAAAGGGGAGCGCAGATAAAGGCCAACCAGGTCTAGACAGACATCTAGACAATTTAATTGTGCACCTGTGTCTGCACCTGTGTCACCCTTCATCTGTGTTTGCTGGTCAGGTGAGTATGCAGGTTGTGTGGAGGTTAAACCTGAGATGTCTATATCCAGACCTGGTTGGCCTTTATCTGCACTCACTTCTTCTGGCTCCATGGGAGTGATTCAGTAATGTTTCAGGTACAGATTGCATTCAATATGGTCTTGCTTTTAATGCATTTAGGAGACCATAATGGCTCAGCGAATATAAAAAACGTAGAGTAGGACCTCCCCATATGAGATTGCCTTGGCAAGGCGGGGTTGCTCAAATGATTGATCAATTTTTTGCCAAATATCTCATTTTGAATACAGTTAGAAATTAATATGTGCATATGCACTTAATGTATTGCGTTCTGACCATAAGCAGCGCTGGCTTCTCCCCTTTTTTGCTAGATTTAAGAAGACCCAGCATGGTCTTCTATTTTTGGAGCAATCTACAGGATGGTAGTGAGGCAGGTCGCTCCCTCCAGGCTGGGTCTTATAAGTGGCCCATGGCCACAGATTACAGTTAAAAACCCTGCAGTAAAGGGTTTGGGTGTGTCAGTCTTGATTTGCAGAGCAGGAGGCTCTGCAAAGCTTCAGCCTGTGTGAAGTAACACGGAGCCAAAAGGCCGGGCGCCCACAGCAACTGATCTCAGTCATGGACTGTTTTGTTTCCTGACTGTGATCCGGAGGATACCTGTCATGATCCAAGTTGGATCTGACAGATTAAATGCACAAAGTAACTTTTTTTTACCTTTGGCTGCGTGTCAAAGGTGGTTTTGCCCCCGGTCGCCATTAGGGTCATTGCACTGTGGTGATTTCAGTTGTAGTTTTCCCCCCGGTGGCCATTAGGGTCATTACACTCTGGTTACCTTAGTTTGTGCACGTGATTATGTAACAGGTGTGATTGCTCTATAAAAGAGTATCAGGTGTGTTAATCACTGTTGGCGATAGTTCCTCATTTGCAAGCAAGCCTGGGTAAAGAATGGAGCTGAAGGAGAGTCACGGGCAGCCCAGTCAGAGTGCTGGAGTAGCAGCTATGGTGTCTGCAAGAAGGGCTGGCATGGATTGGTGGAGTGTCAGCTATGGTGTCTGCAAGGTGGGCTGGCATTGCTTGGTGGAGTGGCAGCTATGGTGTAGAGCTGCATTCAGGATGCTGGACTCGGTTGCGGAAAGCTGGACTCAAAATGTTGGACTCTTTGGCAGAAAAGCTGAACTCATTTGCTGGACTCTGTTTCTGGACAGCTGCACACAGATGTGGACTCTGTTTGCTCCAAGGCTGCACTAAGGTGCTGAGAAGAGTCCAGGACAACTCAGTCAGAGTTGGAGTGGCAGCTATGATGTCAGCGAGGAGTTCGTGGAAAGCATGGTGGAGTGGCAGCTATGGTGTCAGTGAAGAATTCTTGCAAAGCTTGGTGGAGTGGCAGCTATGGTGTAGAGCTGCACTCAGTTGCTGGACTCTTTGGCTGAAGCTGCACTCAGGTGCTGAACCCCGTTGCTGGACAGCTGCACTCAGGTGCTGGACTCCGTTGCTGGACAGTGCACCCAGATGTTGGACACGGTGGAGGAAAGGATGCACGCAGGTGGTGGGCTCTATTGCTGGGAGCGTAAGCAACAGCGCAAAGCTAAATGGTGTTCCCCTGTTTTGTCACTTTTCCTTATGTGGGTTTAGTGCAGTGGTGGGATTAGTTTACGCACCAACCAATTCCCTAGTGAGGGTTTAGGTGCAGGGTGAGTCAGGGTTTTTAGGTTCCTGATCGGCGCCCGCTGCGGAACCGGCCTAGGGAACGTTAGGAGTGTAGAGACACTGACTCAGGGGAGTGCAGGAGGTCTCCACTTCCCTGTTCCCTATCGCAGGGCCACCATTGTTATTGTTACCCAGGTTTTCCGTATTCCCTTGTCTTATTGTATTAGTTACCGGCCTGCGGGCCGCGTCACATAGGACAATTACACAAGCCGCGTCCTGTTGTATCAGTTACCGGCCTGTTGGCCGTGTCACTCAAGACGGGGCACGTGACAATACCTTTTGTGTTCTAGTTGTAAGTTTCTTTGGACATTAAAAGACATTTGCTTTGAACTTTTCTGTGGCCACTGCATATCTGTCACACTGCACCAACCCCGCTGCACTACACTATTGATATCCTGACAGCAGATACCTTATTGTAGCTGAAGCTGTAATTTTAGGAAGGTATAATTAAAGTATGATAATGAGTTGCACTCGTTGAGTCTATGAAGTCAAACTAGGACTCAATATTCTGGGAAAGGTGTACAAATGGTTAAAAACTGATAAGTTTGAAATCTAGGGAATATAGAAAGGGAAAAATCAATAGCTATACAATGTAGATTAGCCTATCTACCGATTTTACACAAATAGAAGCAATGATTTACTATTGCTCAATGTCATCCTGTGAAAAATATCAACTCATTAAACAATACAGTACTCTGAAAGATGGGAATGCAAGTTGTGCTTGGGTAACCTGTGTGGTTTTCAACAACGTTGACCTCAAATAATATCTGCATAATTCGTAAATCTTGCAGGTTACTTATTAACAGGCAGAGAAACTGGAGTGAAATGTAGTCAAGCCTGCTGCGTACAGCATTTCCGGGGCTGTAAAGGCTACTGTTTCACAACATACCTGGCTGAAACACATTGAAAGCTTTCTACCTTGTTAGCTACTAATTTTGTTATTTTTGCGGAAGCCAAGAACAAAATGAAGAAATCGTCTTTAGAAGATTCTGTTTTCTTAGATAGTCCTACAAATTACTCTCCTCTGAATTCCCCAGACAGTCCTGGATCAGTCTTCTTAAGGTAAGTCACGTTATATTAATCAGAGGTATGCCGTATAAAGATAGTAAACCACAATATTAATGATCTCTGTGATATACAGGGGCATAACTCAATGCTTGTCATATATAGTAAGTATAAGAAAGGAAAATTACTAAATCCAGCACATATCATCAATATCAGAATATAGATAGTTTTTATCTTTAATGAAGTGTTTGTTTTTCACAGTCCATTGTTACTTTAGTCGAATAAGTCAATTGTGTTTTCTAAAGAGTGGCTTGTGTTAATCTTTTATTCATTATTCTAAAAATAGCTGTGACATGCTAGCTTTGCAGCAAGTGCAATGACCTATTAGCAGAAGGAAAAGAAATACACTAAGATAGATATATCCCTGCATAGGGAAAGTAACAAGTAGTCGCGCGATCCAGCTCCTCAACAGTCACTGCATTAGTAGTAGAGTTGAGCGACTTTGGTCGGATCGGGTTTCATGAAACAAAATTTGTTTCAGATGAAACTCGTCTGACTAGGGCAAAAAAAGTCGGAGTTTCGTCCAAAACCCGACCCCAATTCAAGTCAATGGGGAATAAAAGTCGGCATTGAATGGATGAATGTCATCCGCTCAATGCCGACTTTTATTTCCCATTGACTTGCATTGGGGTCGGGTTTCGGATGAAACTCCGACTTTTTTTGCCCTAGTCGGACGAGTTTCATCTGAAACAAATTTTGTTTCATGAAACCCGATCCGACCAAAGTCGCTCAACTCTAATTAGTAGATCATATATGACAGTGTGTTCATCTTATCCTCCAATTATGACCATTAGAAAATCAGTCATAGGCACGTAGGCTGGACTTGTAGAGAAAGTATGGCGGCCTCCATTGTAATCGGTCTGTTTATTTTTTTCATTGTATGAAGAAAGAAATCAGCATCGTTAAGATAGGTCATTATCAATGTCTGATCAGTCGGGGTCTAACACCCTGCACCCTCGCTGATCAGCTGTTGTTAGAGGTAGTAGAGGTCGCAGGCTGAAACTGCTCAATGAAGGAGCTGCTCCATCTTCTGATAGTGGCTGAGGTAGGGCACTGCACATCTCCCTCCTACTTATTTGAATGGGAATAAAAGAAAAATACGTACAGAGGCGCAAGTCGTTCAATCCCACTACCAGCAGCAGCAAATATGGACAACACCACCTAATATGTCCTATAATAGACATCCATTCACATGTAATAACTACTTGCGCTAGCTAGGTAGATCCGGAAAGAGAGATGAACTCGAGTCTGGATGTGTATAATAAATACAGTAAATACACCCTACACTACTTCCAAGCAGGATAATACCATCCCGCAATGATTAAAAAAAGCGCTAAGATAAGTCACAGCATAAACAGAGCTATACCTTTGTTCACATGGAGTTCAGTACGATTGGACAGAGTCCCGGTTCCAAGGGGTCCCAGTGCACAAACAGCAATTCCAGCAGTAATAGTTCAAATAGTGAAGCCCGCGGTGAATGTCCACAGGGCACAGTTCCTCGTTTCTGGGCAAGAGTTCAAGCGGACCAGACTGGATTCAAGTACCGACTCAAAGGTCCTTTAGAATGCAAGTCGCAACAGTAAGTGTCGGACTCTGTCCCGGCCGGTGACAAGAGTCCCCCTACGTGCGCGGCAGCGGCTGGAGGCGGCAGATACACAGCGCGTGTTGTTCAGAGCCGGCAAGGTACAGCGATTCCCGCAGGACCTTGCGTGACGTCACGGTCACGTGGAAAACCACGTGACTGGCTACTGAGCGCAGACTGAACCACAATACTGTCTCACGCGTTTCGGAATCGTCGGATTCCTTCCTCAGAGATAGTCCATAGGAGTCTAATCAGCGCTTATTTACCCACAATTTTCCGCCTCCATTTTCACACATTGAAAGCAAATAATTCAATTTCACTATTTAGACCATTGGGGACCAGTGTATTCATTTCAAATATTAGTCTGCTCTCTTCCCTTGACATTTGTTGGATAAAGTTACCTCTCCTCCAACTTTTTTTAACTACTTTTATGCCAGTGACTTTGATATTCTTAATAGAGCCTCCATGAAAATTAGTAAAGTGATGTGAAAGGGGATGGCCAGCAAATTTGTTCCCAATATTGCGCAGGTGTTCAGCTATTATTACATGCATCGGGCGTATAGTACGCCCAATATACAGTTTCCCACATGGGCAGGTAATCCCATACAGGACCCCTGTAGTATCACATGTGATGAAATCTTTGATTTGTACCTCCGCAAATTTATTGGTAATCACCAATTGTTTCTTAATAGCCAATTTTTTACAGGGACCACATTTTTTACATGGAAAAAAAACAATGGGTAATTTTTCTCGATTTGTTACAATATTGCTCATAGGGTTGGATATAGGAGGGGCTATCATGTTGCCCAAGTTTTGCGCCTTCCTAAAGATAAACCTAGGGTATATCGGTAAAGATTCCCCTATAATTTTGTCATTCCTCAAAATATTCCAATGCTTCTTTACAATTTTTTTGAGAATTATGCTGTTAGCATTATATTGTGTAATTATTGGGATCTCTTCCATAATAGAGTTATCTTTTCTTCTTTTCCGTTGTCCCAATAATTGATCCCTTGGTATATTCTCTACTAGTTCTTTTGTTCTTTGCAAAGAAATTGGGTCATACCCTTTGTTTGAAAACATTTTTATCATTGTTTCTGTTTCCTTATTAAAATCCTCCTTTCTAGAGCAATTACGATGTGCTCTAATGAACTGGCTCTTTGGAACATTGAGCAGCCAACTTGGTAAGTGACAACTATCTAGTGCAATAAAATTATTAGAATCAGTAGGCTTATGGTACAGTTGCGTACCAATACCATGATTCTCTATAAAAATCTTTAAATCTAAAAAATTAATCTCTTTAGAACTAGTGGCCATAGAAAATTTTAAAAAATACAAATTTTTATTTAATTCATTAAAAAATTGTTCCAACAAAAGAGGAGCACCAGACCATATGAAAAAGATATCATCTATAAAACGATGCCACAGCACCAGATTCGCTCGTAGCCCACCATCAGAGTAGATAGTTTCATGTTCCCATTTTCCAACGTATAGGTTAGCGTAGCTAGGAGCGAACCTGGTGCCCATGGCTGTGCCCCACTGCTGGGAGTAGTAGTGCACCCCATACCTAAAAAAATTGTGGGTTAAAATAAAGTTAATACACTCCAGAAGGTACTCGATCTGATCACTGGGTAATGTGTCATCTTTCATTAGAAAGTGTTTTACGGCTTCACAGCCCTTTCCGTGCTGGATGACAGTATATAAAGAAGTGATATCAAGTGTACCCGTAATATAGTGTTCACGCCATTCTACATTATTTAAAATCTCTAAAATATGGGTACTATCCTTAAGATATGACGGGAGTTCAGGTATCAATCTCTGTAGATGACAATCCACAAATTTAGATAAATTCGATGTTAGGCCTCCAATCGCAGATATGATGGGTCTCCCAGGTGGGTTATTAATATCCTTGTGCACCTTTGGTAGATAGTAAAAGTAGGGCACTCTGGGGTGGGGTGTGTTAATAAAATCCATCTCCTTTTTATTTAAAATGCCTTTTTCAAAACCCCTCTTTACCAGATCTCGCATCTCAACCAAATATTCATCAGAAGGGTCATATTGTAATTTTTTATACGTTATTGGGCGTACTATACGCCCGATGCATGTTAGAATAGCTGAACACCTGCGCAATATTGGGAACAAATTTGCTGGCCATCCCCTTTCACATCACTTTACTAATTTTCATGGAGGCTCTATTAAGAATATCAAAGTCACTGGCATAAAAGTAGTTAAAAAAAGTTGGAGGAGAGGTAACTTTATCCAACAAATGTCAAGGGAAGAGAGCAGACTAATATTTGAAATGAATACACTGGTCCCCAATGGTCTAAATAGTGAAATTGAATTATTTGCTTTCAATGTGTGAAAATGGAGGCGGAAAATTGTGGGTACATAAGCGCTGATTAGACTCCTATGGACTATCTCTGAGGAAGGAATCCGACGATTCCGAAACGCGTAAGACAGTATTGTGGTTCAGTCTGCGCTCAGTAGCCAGTCACGTGGTTTTCCACGTGACCGTGACGTCACGCAAGGTCCTGCGGGAATCGCTGTACCTTGCCGGCTCTGAACAACACGCGCTGTGTATCTGCCGCCTCCAGCCGCTGCCGCGCACGTAGGGGGACTCTTGTCACCGGCCGGGACAGAGTCCGACACTTACTGTTGTGACTTGCATTCTAAAGGACCTTTGAGTCGGTACTTGAATCCAGTCTGGTCCGCTTGAACTCTTGCCCAGAAACGAGGAACTGTGCCCTGTGGACATTCACCGCGGGCTTCACTATTTGAACTATTACTGCTGGAATTGCTGTTTGTGCACTGGGACCCCTTGGAACCGGGACTCTGTCCAATCGTACTGAACTCCATGTGAACAAAGGTATAGCTCTGTTTATGCTGTGACTTATCTTAGCGCGTTTTTTTAATCATTGCGGGATGGTATTATCCTGCTTGGAAGTAGTGTAGGGTGTATTTACTGTATTTATTATACACATCCAGACTCGAGTTCATCTCTCTTTCCGGATCTACCTAGCTAGCGCAAGTATTTGTTATTTGAATAGGAGGCTGATGTGCCATGCCCTGCCTCAGCCACTATCAGAAGAAGTAGCTTCTCTGCTATTGAGCTGTACCGACTGACACCAAAACAGCTGATTGACGAGGTTGCCAAGTGTTGGACCCCAAATGATCACATATTGATGATCTATCCCTTGGATAGGACATCAATGATAAAGTAGTGGACAACCTCTTTAATGTTCACGGTGTCTGACCATGCAGGAAAATGGTCCTGGGCAGGGAGGGAAGCAAAAGAGTACACAGACACTACTGTAGGGGATCATAGCTCATTCTTTTTGTCAGGTAAAACAAATGTTTTACCTCACAGAAAGTAGCAGTTACGATCTCATGTGGTCCTGTCTGTATACTCTCTTTTGCTTCCTCCTCTGCTCATGAGATGAGGTATGATCAGACCATGTCCCTGAACGGTTAGACGCAGCAATTACACAGTTCACAGAAGGGGCACATTCATAAGATTATCTCAGCACAGGAATACATTTTTAACATCCAATTGTGGAAGTTATTTTTTTTTCCAAGAACTATTGATCAAAATGTAATTTGTTTGTGGGACAACTCCTTTAAATTGAAAAAGAAAATGCTTATATTTGGAACCACAGTTTTTCAGTGACAGCCCCTTTATCCCCTTCATGCATACAGTGGGTACAGAAATTATTCAGACCCCTTTAAATTTTTCACTCTTTGTTTCATTGCAGCCATTTAGTAAATTCAAAAAGCTCCTTTTTTTCTCATTAATGTACACTCTGCACCCCATCTTGACTGAAAAAAAATACAGAAATGTAGACATGCTTGCAAATTTATTAGAAAAGAAAAACTGAAATATCATATGGTCTTAAGTATTCAGTATTGAGTAGAAGCACCCTTTTGAGCTAGTACAGCCAAGAGTCTTCTTGGGAATAGTTTTTTCACACCTGGATTTGGGGTTCCTCTGCCATTCTTCCTTGTAGATCCTCTCCAGTTCCATCAGGTTGGATGGTGAACTTTGGTGGACAGCCATTTTCCGGTCTCTTCGGAGATGCTCAATTGGGTTTAGGTCAGGGGTCTGGCTGGGCCAGTCAAGAATGGTCACAGAGTTGTTCTGAAGCCACTCTTTTGTTATTTTAGCTGTGTGCTTAGGGTCATTGTCTTGTTGGAAGGTGAACCTTTGGCCAAGTCTGAGGTCCAGAGCACTATGGAAGAGGGTTTCATCCAGGATATCTGTTAAGATTGGGTCACCGAGGAGGAAAACAAGACCAAGCTAAGCCACAGAAAACCAGAGAGGTTGGTAACTAAGCGGATTGCAGACCCCTGATCCTATCCACACAACTAGCAGTAGCCGTGGAGCATACCTACGATGATTCTAGACACCTCGACACAGCCGGATGACTAAATAAGATAAAGCAAGAAAAGGGGAAATCTAAACTGCCCCAGAGCAGACCCCAAACGAATAGATACCCCCCAAATATATATTGTCGGTGAGACAAGATGAAAACACAAACACAGGTAGGAAAATAGACTGAGCAAATGATGGGGCCCACACTAACTAGAAAGGACAGGAAAGATGCTGTCTGTAATCACGCCAAAAAACCCTGCAAAAATGTCCAACACTTCTGATAGCAAAAAAAACCCTGAAGTCACTAGACTTCACCCACTATATCAGCACTCTGGCATATTCTGAGAACAGAGTAAAAAGAGGCCAATCTAGTAAGGGGCAAAAAGCAAACTGGCACAAAGAGTAACATAAGGATGGAAATTCAGCACAGCCCCAACCGGGGCTTGCTGACCACACAAAACTGAATAGACAAAACCAAATCAAATGTGAACAACAGCAAAAAACACTTAGCTTGAGAATGCAGGGACTGAACTGGAAACTAAGACCTCAGGAGGCAGGAAAAATCACCAGCAGGGAGAGAGGGAGTAGGCTGTCTTAAATCCAGTCAGAGACTCCAGATGTCCAATCGTCGTCCTCATTATCAGGTGGCAGGTCTCTGTTAATTAGATCAGCTTCATTACCTCCTGCAACCACCAGAGGGAGCCCGGAAAGAGAACTTACGACTCCTCTGTCAATACAACCAGCTCCACCACCCTCACTAGCAACCAGAGGTAGACCAGAAAGTGAATTCACAACAAATATCTCTGTACTTGGCCGCATTCATGTTTCCTTCAATTGCAACCAGTTGCGTTGTACCTGAAGCTGAAAAACATCCCCATAGCATGATGCTGCCACCACCATGTTTCACTTTTGGGATTGTACTGGGAAGGTGATGAGCAGTGCCTGGTTTTCTCCACACATACCGCTTAGAATTATCACCAAAAAGTTCTACCTTCATCTTATCAGACCAGATAATATTATTTCTCATAATCTGGGAGTCATTCATGTGTTTTTTAGCAAACTCTATGTGGGCTTTCATATGTCTGGCACTGAGGAGAGGCTTCCGTCGGTCACTCTGTCATAAACCATATGTAGAAAAGGTCGCACTGTCAGGTCAGAGTAGAGTGGCAAGAGTGTTCACAAGCTGACAACGGCCGTTTCGCGCTGTTCTAGCGCTTCCATGGACCCGTGGAAGCGCTAGAACAGCGCGAAACGGCCGTTGTCAGCTTGTGAACACTCTTGCCACTCTACTCTGACCTGACATGTAAATATGTGTCAATAAAGGAGCTATATTTTATCCTGTTGAGTGCGACCTTTTCTACATATGGATTCAATGATTTGATCACTGCGAGGTCAAGCAACCAGGAGCATTGGATGACAGCTTGCTGCCAGATGCCACACCATCAGCTGATATATGGTAATAGCGGTGCCGTCCTCAGTTTCTACTTTTTCACTCACTCTGCCATAAACGCCTGACTGGTGGAAGGCTGCAGTGATAGTTGACTTTGCGGAACTTTCTCCCATCTCCCTACTGCATCTCTGGAGCTCAGCCACAGTGATCTTGGGATTCTTCTTTACTATTCTCACCAAGGCTCTTCTCCCATGATTGCTCAGTTTGGCTGGATGGCCAGGTGTAGGAAGACTTCTGGTGGTCCCAAACTTCTTCCATTTAAGGATTATGGAGGCCACTGTGCTCTTAGGAACCTTGAGTACTGCAGAAATTGTTTTGTATCCTTGACCAAATCTGTGCCTTGCCACAATTATGTCTCTGAGCTCCTTGGCCAGTTCCTTTGACCTCATGATTCTCATTTGGTCTGATTTGCACTGTGAGCTGTGAGGTCTTATATAAACAGGTGTGTGCCTTTACAAATCAAGTCCTATCAGTTTAATTAAACACAGCTGGACGCCAATGAAGGAGTAGAACCATCTCAAGGAGGATCACAAGGAAATGGACAGCATGTGACTTAAATATGAGTGTCTGAGCAAAGGGTCTGAATACTTATGACCATGTGTGATACTTCAGATTTTCTTTTTTAATAAATTTGCAAAAATGTCTACATTTCTTATTTTTTTCAGTCAAGATGGGGTGCAGAATGTACATTCATGAGAAAAAAAATTAACTTTTTTGAATTTACCAAATTGATGCAATGAAACAGAGTGAAACATTTAAAGGGGTCTGATTACTTTCCGTACCCACTGTATATGCAGAATTGTACGTCCTACTCTGGTGTGTAGTGTGTTGAACTGAGCCCTCTACACACGTCAGAAACAGGCTATATTTAATAGACGGCATTTATCTCTAATAGTTGCGGTCAGAGATGAGTTTCGGTCGCTGCTGCTAGCCATTAAAATGTCACTGACAATCACACTTAAATGACATCACAGCCAATGTGCACTCATCAGCTTCCATCAGCACCTGATGTCACGTTTGGAGGGACATTAATGGGCTACAATGACAGTTGGGGCCTACTGAAGGCTGAGAGTCAAAGGAGGCTGTGATTTTCACTACTGTATATACTGCAATACTGTAGTTTAGTAGTGTAATTTAAGTAATAGTACTATTGTTAGTTCAAGTTCCCTTAAGCGACTGAAAAAAATGTTAAAAAAGTTTTCAGAGATATAAAAAAAATTACGTAAATGTATAAATTCAAATTACCCTTGTTTCCATCCATTAAAAATAAAGAAATTAAAACAATAAACATATCTGGTATTGTCGCATTAAAAAAAGTCACATCTATAAAATTGATTAATCCATTTAGTAAACTCTGTAATGACACAAAAAAATCAAAATGCCAAAACTACAGTTTTTTCTGTCACCGCATTTTCTTACACAAATGTAATAAAAATAACACATGGACCCCAATTGGTATGAATTAAAAAAGTCAGCTCCACACGTAAAATAAAGCAAACAAAAACACAAGTCCTCACCCAGCTCCATTGACAAGAAAGTAAAAAGTTGTGGTTCTCGGGAAATGGTGACACAAACCAATTTACTTATTTTTTTGTAACAAACTTCTCATTTTTTTCATTGTTAAACAAAAAAAACAAGTAAATGCTGTAAAAACAAAATCCAAAAATCAATGGCAGAATTGAATATTTTCAACATTTAGCTTCTGTCTAAATTTTTTCCCATTATTCAGTACATTGAATGGTAAAATTAATGTTTTTTTGTCGTAGTTTTGAATTAAACCAATGCGTATGGAAAAACAAAAAAGTATTGCTTTTTAACTATTATTATTTAAAGGCCTTTAGCTCGAACTTTAGCCATGGCAACTTGATGGATGACAGCTCTGTAGGAAGACTGATCTTGTGCAAGCCTAGAGAGGTTCAACAGGGTCTTCTCTGCCGTTACCTTGATTGTATTAAGCCAATGGGTTGATGGTCTTCCGCTTTGCAGTTTTCCTTCTATTTTTCTGACCATGATGTCATTCTCTAGTGATTGCTCTCTTATTTTTTTTACTCATTTATATAGCAACATTAATTCCACAGAGCTTTACAGACATTATTGGCCCTGTCCCCGATGGGGCTCACAATCTAAATTTCTATCTGGAGGAAACCGGAATACCCAGAGGAAAACCACGCCAACACGGGGAGAACATACAAACTCCTTGCAAATGTTGTTCTTGGTGGTACTTGAACTCAGGTCCCCAGCGCTGCAAGGTTGCAGTGTTAACCACTGAGCCACCATGCCACTCTTCTTATGATTGCTTCTGAGAGTAGGAGGAAAAAAATGAAAGTGTAAAAAGGAAAAATTACATGGTCATGAAAGTGTTAAAGGGAACTTGTTTTGTTGAAAAAGAAATCTGATCTGCAGACAGAATGTTATAAACCAGAGGAGGTTAGACTTCCCTGTATGACTGTGCATGTATGACGCCTGTCAATCATTCAGAAATACAGTTGTGGCCAAAAGTATTGACACCCCTGCAATTCTGCCAGATAATACTCAGTTTCTTCCTGAAAATGATTGCAATCACAAATTCTTTGGTATTATTATCTTCATTTAATTTGTCTTAAATTAAAAAACACAAAAGAGAATGAAGCAACAAGCAAAACATTGATCATTTCACACAAAACTCCAAAAATGGGCCAGACAAATGTATTGGCACCCTCAGCCTAATACTTGGTTGCACAACCTTTAGCCAAAATAACTGCGACCAACCGCTTCCGGTAACCATCAATGAGTTTCTTACAATGGTCTGCTGGAATTTTAGACCATTCTTCTTTGGTAAAATGCTCCAGGTCCCTGATATTTGAAGGTGCCTTCTCCAAACTGCCATTTTTAGATCTCTCCACAGGTGTTCTATGGGATTCAGGTCTGGACTCATTGCTGGCCACCTTAGAAGTCTCCAGTGCTTTCTCTCAAACCATTTTCTAGTGCTTTTTGAAGTGTGTTTTGGGTCATTGTCCTGCTGGAAAACCCATGACCTCTGAGGGAGACCCAGTTTTCTCACACTGGGCCCTACATTATGCTGCAAAATTTGTTAGTAGTCTTCAGACTTCATAATGCCATGCACATGGTCAAGCAGTCCAGTGCCAAAGGCAGCAAAGCAACCCCAAAACATCAGGGAACCTCCACCATGTTTGACTGTAGGGACCGTGTTTTTTTCTTTGAATGCCTCTTTTTTCTCCTGTAAACTCTATGTTGATGCCTTTGCCCAAAAAGCTCTACTTTTGTCTCATCTGACCAGAGAACATTCTTCCAAAACGTTTTAGGCTTTTTCAGGTAAGTTTTGGCAAACTCCAGCCTGGCTTCTTTATGTCTCGGGGTAAGAAGTGGGGTCTTCCTGGGTCTCCTACCATACAGTCCCTTTTCATTCAGATGCCGACGGATAGTACGGGTTGACACTGTTGTACCCTCGGACTGCAGGGCAGCTTGAACTTGTTTGGATGTTAGTCGAGGTTCTTTATCCAACATCCGCACAATCTTTCGTTGAAATCTCTAGTCAATTTTTATTTTCCGTCCACATCTAGGGAGGTTAGCGACAGTGCCATGGGCTTTAAACTTCTTGATGACACTGCGCACGGTACACACAGGAACATTCTGGTCTTTGGAGATGGACTTGTAGCCTTGAGATTGCTCATGCTTCCTCACAATTTGGTTTCTCAAGTCCTCAGACAGTTCTTTGGTCTTCTTTCTTTTCTCCATGCTCAATGTGGTACACACAAGGACACAGGACAGAGGTTGAGTCAACTTTAATCCATGTCAACTGGCTGCAAGTGTGATTTAGTTATTGCCAACTCCTGTTAGGTGCCACAGGTAAGTTACAGGTGCTGTTAATTACACAAATTAGAGAAGCATCACATGATTTTTCGAACAGTGCCAATACTTTTTCTACCCTATTTTTTATGTTTGGTGTGGAATTATATCCAATTTGGCTTTAGGACAATTCTTTTTGTCTTTTTTCATTTAAGACAAATTAAATGAAGATAATAATACCAAAGAATTTGTGTTTGCAATCATTTTCAGGAAGAAACTGTGTATTTACTGACAGAATTGCAGGGGTGTCAATACTTTTGGCCACAACTGTACCTCCCACTGAACGTATATGCACACAAACACAATAAATAAAATACAAATTGTACTGAATCTTTCCTAATAAACCTTTACATCATTCTTCTCAGATTTTACTTCTCTATACAATGCTCTTCATAGATTGGATTGTGTTTAATGTGACATGTTCCCCTTAAGTCTTAAAGATGTTCTTTTCTCATCACAAATAATTCAGAATTCTAAAAGCTTCAATTCAATAAACTCTGAAAGCTTGGAATAAATTACATACTCTCAAAAATAATAATTGTCAAGTTTCGCTCCATTGAGTCTCCTTGAACGTCTTATCTTATTTTTCCTTTACTTTTGGTGTTTTGCTGAAATTCTAGAGATATATTTAAAAACAAAACAATTTATTGTTTCTCAAAGCTTACTGAAAAGTAAATTATATCCAAAGCAAAGCAGATTTCCATAATTTATGCATACAGTGAGGTCCAGAGATATTTGGACAGTGGCCGAGTCTTTGTGATTTGGGCTCTACATGCCATTTTTTTTAATTAAAAAATGAGACTTTCAGGTTTAATTAAAGGGGTTGAACAAAAATATGCTGCGAAAAGTTTAGAAATTGCAACCAATTTTCTACAAAGCCTCCTTATTTCTGGGGCTCAAAAGTAATTGGACAAATTATCTTTGTCATAAATAAAATATTCATTTTTAATACTTTGTAGAGAATCCTTTGCAGGCAATGACTGCCTGAAGTCTGGAAGCCATGGATGTCACCAAACACTGGGTTTTCTCCTTTGTGATGTGCAATAAGTGAGCCCCATTTTAAACTTTTTGCCCAGGGTCCCACTTTGTCTAAAACCAGCCCTGAAAAAGTATTAATAAATTGAGCAGAAGTTGTATGGCACACTGTTAACCCTTTTAACTTAGTTTGTTTATTTTCTTTCTTTGTTATGTTAGGTTTATTAATACTAAAGATATTGTACATACAGTAGAAATGAGCAAAATAAAAATTTATGAAACTTGTAAGTCTGATTCAAACAATTTGCAATTCGATTCACACGAATTACCCAAAAAATGTCTGCCACCTATTGATATAGTAGAAGACTGTGCTTGACACAGAAGGCTGACATTTCCTCAGGCGCGATCATGTGGGCTTCACCACAATGCCTTGCATCTATGACATCGCAAGGCATAGCACAACGAATCAGGAGGGTCTATCACAGCATGTGTAGAAGCCTTAGGGTCCCGTTTCACCTTAAGACCCTATGACCTGGTAGGGATCGCTGGTGCGTCGCTAAATGATCGCTAGTAAGCTGCCAAACAGGCAGATCTCTTCAGTGACGCAGCAACGATCCAGCGATCAAACACAGTGATGCATGCTGGCCAGCGGGACACTGACGACGAAGAAATGGCCCAGGACATTCCTGCACGGTCAGCGATATCCAGCAGGGGGGCCGGTCACTGCTGCGTGTCACATGTAGCGAGATCGCAGGCAAGTTCGCTGTTGCGTCACAAAATCGGTGATGCATTAGAGATCTCGCTAACGATATCGTTATGTGAGACAGGGCCTTTAGAAGAGAATGTAGCAGCCATTTTAGGACAATTTAAGATAATCAGAGGATGTCAGTGCTCGTATATTAGCAATGGGAAGAAGAGAAAGCCCTAAAACATAGGATGAAAAAATACTTGAAACAGTTACATCTTGTACAAATGAAGCAGTGAAGAAAATGAGCATTATGTGATTTTTGGGAATGGCGCTGAATTTTTTTCATTGAAAAAAATAGTATAGATATTTGACTGTATATGTCAGTTTTTGCACACCTGTTTTAGCTAGTCCAATTTGACAACCATATATGCCATAATAACACTGTGGCTGCTACCACACTTTGCTTTCTGTATGGTTTAGTAACTGACTAGTATTTCTTGTTGCATCCTTTTTCAGCAATGATGGATGATTGGGGTTGAAAAAAATTTTGAAAGGTTAATTACAGTGTTGTACAAAATGTATGATACAAAAAAGTGGCCATTGCAATGGAGTGGTTGCATAAGAACAAAAAAAATGATTTCCATAACTAAGAATGTGTGAGCAACAATCAGCTGCAGGAGGACCTCCACTGGCACCAGGCAGTAAGACTACCAAACGCAGATCTCAATTGACCTCCTTCGCCTATAGCCAGGGCCGGCTTTAGGTGCAGGCAGACAAAGCATCTGCCTAGGGCCCCCACTACCCCACGGGCCCCCAGGCTAATAGCGGCAGACCACGCGGGTGCTATGGAGCCCATGAGTCAGGGGGACCTGATGCCATTGCCACCTCAAACATCATGCATTCTACTGTATTGTATTTATTTATGGGCTGGCTTTATTACATTCTATGGGGGCTGGCTGATTACATTTGATGATGGTGGCTGCATTACATTCTTTGGGTGATGGCTGCATTATATTCTATGGATGATGTCTGCATTACATTCTATGGGGGCTGCATTGTACTCCTGTGTGGGGCTGCATTGTACTATATAGAGGACTATGGTGTGTATTGTACTGTATGGAGCACTATGGGGACTGTATTATACTATGTGGAAGACTATAGGGTGTGCATTATACTGCATGGAGGACTATGGGGTGTGTATTATACTAGGTCGAGGACTATGTGGTGTGCATTATACTGTATGGAGAATGATGGTGTGTGTATTATACTATGTGGAGGACTATGGGGTGCATTATTCAAAAGAAGCAAAATGCTGCCTATTCATCGAATGATTGGATTGTTTATGTTTTGAATATAAATCATCATTGTTTTCAGCAACACATCACCTGGTGAAAACTGCAGATATACTGCTGATAATATGATACTGTATGGGATTGATCTAGTAGTGATTGTTCAGTCCCCATCATTCTTCCTCAGCAGGTGCAAAGAGGCCGGGAAACAAGCATCGAACGACTTCAATATTGTTGATAACGCTCGTTTAACAACCTGAACTCAGCGCATGTAAATACATCCAAAATGTTTGTGTGATGGTGCAATATGTGAGCATTTGGGGCCCCACTTTAAAATTTTGCCCACTTTGTCTAAACCTGCCCTGCCTATAGCAAAAGTATTAGTGGGGATGAAGCACAGGGCATTATGTAGTATGTTACAAACACCGCCCATTCGCTGCACACGTGACTCGGATGTGACTGTACAGGGAGCCTCTACTTCTCTCAGTCATTGATCAATTCAACGATCACAATAAGCTGACAATGAGCTAAGCGCTCTACACAGCCAGGTTACAGATCTACACTACACTTATTGCAGCAAGCACTCGCTATTTTGATAGGCCAGCAAGACTCCTGCATTGGGTTTTTGACTAATACATATGCACTCCCAGCTTTCCAAAGCGTCACACTGAAACTTCTGCACTCTGGCACACACAACTATACTATATTTTCCCTCTTTGAGGTTGTGGGTACGTTCAGAGAAGGAACAAATAATTAAATATTAGATTACATGTATTAAAAAAAGGTGCCATGGTTATATAATATAAAAGGAAGAAAAAATAAGTCATATATCTAAGGCAAAAAAACAGTATAAAAATAAAATGGTTAAATGCAGAAATGTTTTATGGCTGGAATCTGTGAGGCCCTCTGGGGAAGGAGATGGCATCAGAAATTTGGAAAGCTCTATAATGAACTTAGTATTAGCTAGGTCTGACAATTAGTTTTTATGAACTCGATATTATAAAGGATCTCATCCACACTCTTCATCTTTTCTCCTGATGAGATGAGAGGAGAATGGCTAATTGCTTGATGGCAATAAGGGTGCAAGGACTTGATTCTATTTGATGTCATATTTTCCTACAGGGACCTGCAAGTGGAATAATATGATTGCCATATTTCCAAACATACTTCCACCCCATCCTAGGCACACAAAACACGACTGATATATCCATAATTCAGGATATTACATTTCTGAGGTTTCCCAAGGCTGAAAATTCTGGCTCTTGATTCAGAGAAGTGATTATGTCCTCTGATCCCAGATATATCAAAGGATGGTGTTGATATCAAATTATTGTCAATATGGCATGTAAATATTGCATTTCCAATGCCAAGTGATGTCCCTGGTATGATAGAAATGTACAGTATCACCTACATTAGGCACCATTATCTCCTCCTGTAAATTTTAGCACCTCTTTACCAGTGAAAAAAATACACATAGAATGTTTGCTCTTCCTCCCACACTTGCTAATGTATATATTTACTCACAAAGGAGAATGCTTTAAGCCCCCATTACACACAACGATCTCGCTAGCGAGATCACTGCTGAGTCACCAGTTTTGTGACGCAACAGCGATCTCACCAGCGAGATCGCTGTGTGTGACATCTATCAGCAACCGGCCCCCCTTCCGGGTATCGCTGATCATTTTTGAAAGCTCTGGACGTTTTTGGGGTCGTTGGTCTCCCGCTGGCCAGCACGCATCGCTGTGTGTGACAGGCGAGAGAGCAATGACCAGCGAGCTCCCAGCTCATATCCAAGGTAAACAGCGGGTTTCTAAGCACCGCGCGGCACTTAGAAACCCTCTGTGTACCTTAGTTACCAGTGCGCTGGTGCAGGGAGTTGGTTACCAAGGTAACTAAGGTACTCAGCGACGCGAGCGCTGTTTGGCAGCTCACCAGCGATCACGTAGCGACACACCAGCGATCCTGACAAGTTCATATCGTTGTCGGGATCACTGGTGAGTCGCTATGTGTGACGGGGCCCTTAGAGATTTTGATTTATCTGATCCATAATGAACATCATTGTTTTCAGTCGCAGCAGGATGATCTTACATCACAGACACACCATTCTTTTCATTCAGTACTTGGTAAAGAATAGCCTGCCTGATCAAATGACAAAGAAGGATAATTTTTGCATAGATTTTTTTTATTATTTAAAAAAAAGTGAAACGTGGTGGGCTGTGTTATGGAATGCACTGTTTGATACTAATGAGTTGGAAGTGGTTGGATACAGTGGTAAGAGGCCTAAGAATGCTACATATGGTAGCCATATTCATGGCAATATTGCAGTTGACCGTGAATTGAATCACAGCAAATCAGTATCCTGAAGTGGTTAAGAAAAGTGGCATAAGACTAAACATGTGCGTTATGTTTACTTTATGGGGCGCTTTCATGGTGCTTTTTCAGCCGTATTCTGGGCGGAATCCAAAGACGTTGTGTGCGCTTAGATTTCTAGAGGAAACTGCTTTACAAAATGCTCCTCCTTTGGTGATTTTTTTGGAGACATTTTATGTGTTCTGCAGTGGTTTTAAAGAGTGTTTTTTTTTTTCAGAAGTTTGCTTGCAGCTTTTTGATTGGACAGCATCCAGTATGTAGTGCTTTCTGTCTGGAATTGATTCAAAGAAGTAACATTTACTTTCATTTCTCCAACTGGGTGTTTTTGAAAGCATGAATCTTTTGTGGTATGTGCAAATAATGTCTTTCCAGGTGGATTGCTCCACATCCGCCACATTCCGCCACAATCTGTAAAACCTGTGAGAAAATGCTCAAAAGAGTTAGCATAAGAGCAAAAAGTAGTATTTCCATTAAAAAAAAATAGAAATATTTTTTGAGCATTTTGTTAGTTCTTTTTCCAGTGTTTAAAAAAGATGCAGTGGAAACATACCCTAACCCCTGTTTCACACATCCGTTTTTTGTGTCCGCCAAACGGATCCGTTTCTGTTTTTTGCCGCTAACGGATGCTAATGGATCCATTTGGATCCGTTTTTTGACGGATCCACGGTAGCCGCTAATGCAAGTCTATGGGGAAAAAAACGGATCCGTTTTTTAACGGAAAACGACGGATTTGGACGGATTTAAAAATAACGGAAGTGTGATCCAGGCCTAAGATGTATTTACTAACGTATTGCTAGAAAACAGAAGTAAATGGTCATGCTAGAGAACATTAACAGTACAACTATTACGAAATGTGTCAACCCCTGAAGAAGAAGCTTTATGCTTCGAAACGCGTAGGGATTAAAGGGTTAACTTTTCTTAACCTTGTGTGGTTATGGAATTTGTCTGGCAGCGCACTTAAAGTCCAAGAATTTATTCCGTATTAACTACTACCAGTGTTTGACACACCTTGATTGCACAAAGGTAATTATCATAAGACTACTGATGTGATTTCTGTAACTAATTGATTTATAGACAATGCCAAGTTGATCGTAGTGAACGAGTGTACAGGCTCTTTACCTTCTTCCCAGCATAAGATATAATAGTTTGTTTTATGTCGGGACACCGTGTGTGGAGCAGAGTCAGGAGCAGAGCCCACATATACCAGGCAGATGCCGGCTGTATAATATAGTCGTTATCTGCCTATAACTACACAGGCCGGAGCGTGCACTGATCCCTGTAGTTGAAAATGTGAAAAAACGCTATTAACCTGGAGATATACAGTAGGGTTATTCTGCAAGTTAATAGAATTCTGAACCTGCCCAGCGCCTGCACTTAGACCCCATTGCCAGGAGGAAATTGACTTTACTCCTCCCAGTAATGTTCGGGTTTCAGTCACAGGGACAGGGTTGGCGTGGTTTCAGTCACAGCTCTGTGTATAAAGAACGGCGGCTGTAACCATGCCCCCATCACCGAATGATGCAGGATCAGGATTAGGACTCGCTGTTGCGGTCTTGGTTACAGACACCATTCTCTATATATAGAGTGGTGATTGAACCCGCACCGACACCACCCCTGTAACTGAAACTCAAACATAGTTACATATAGTTACACTGTTTGAAAAAAGACCTAGGTTCATCAAGTTCAACTTTTCTCTACCAATGATACATTTTTTGTCACAAAATTATCTATAACCCACACTGTTATAAGTACTAAGTAAATCATCCAAACATTTTTTAAAAGCTGTTATAATGACTGCCATTAATACCTGTTGTGGTAGGGCAATTCCACTGCCTGACTGCTCTAACTGTAAAGAACCCTTTCCTATTTAGGTGCCAAAATTTCCTTTCTTTCAAATGTAAAGAGTACCCCCTAGTCCTTAGTGTGGTTTTTGGAAGAAATAAGTCATGTGTCAGTCGTTTGAAATTATCACACATGTATTTATACATGAGATCTCCTGAAAGAATGAGATCTCCTGTGAGACGTCTTTTTTCTAAGCTAAACAACCCAACTTTTCCACCCTCTCATCATATGGGAGTTCTTCAATCCCTTGTAATATTGTAGTTGACCACCTCTGAACTGACTCTAACTTCAGAATATCCTTTTTAAAATGTAGAACCCAAAACTGGATCCCATATTCTAGATGTGGTCTTACAAATGACTTATAGAGGTGTAGCAATACACTGGGATCCGGGGATTTTATCTCTCCTTTTATACACCCTAAAATCTTGTTTTCTTTTGCTGCTGCTGCTTGACATTGAGTACTGATACTCAGCTTACTTGTAACCAGAATACCCAAGTCCTACTCCTGTTATGTAGTCCGGAGTATACTCCTATTTAATGTATACACAGCAATAGGATTACCCCTTCCCAGGTCTATTACTTTACATTTATCAACATCAAATCTCATTTTCCAAGTGTTTGCCCATTCAGACATCTTATCCAGATCAATATGTAGTATTGTACTCTCTAGGTCAGTTTTCAATATATTCTATTATTTCTAAACACTGTTTTTCGGTGATTACTTTGTATCTCCATTCATACTGCACCCCCACACATAAATGATACACCATTTGAAAGGTAAAATTTCCCCGTTCAGCAAGAAAATAGCCAAACAAACCACACATCCACGATTTGATCACAAAATAATGTACAGTTTAAACATTAATTTTCATAAACCTGCAGTAAGGAAAAATGACCTACGGGTGGCATCACAGTACCCCAAAGCACACTACCACAAAGCTGCTTACAGACATCACAAACAAATACAAACATTTGCCTTGGTGTCTTTCCAGCTTGCTCAAGTGCTTGCCCAGCCTATTTCAGGCACATTGGAGGATTGCACATTTCACTGCAGGTGAGTCACATATGCAAACACATTTGTATACATGTACTGCTTTTTCGGCGATTGCTTCGACCCACGCACACAAATGGTGAGTCACATATGGAAACACATTTGTAAACATGCACTGCTTTTTTGCTGATTACTTCGCCCCACACACACAAATAATACACCATTTGAAAGGTAAACTTGCTCCCTTCAGCAAGAAAAGAGCCAAACAAACCACACATTCATGATTTTATCACTAAATACAGTTTAAACATTCATTTTCATAAACCTGAAGAAAGACAGAATGACCTGCAGGTGGCACCTCACCCGGAAGACATTTTTTGGCTTCTACTTATCAAACCAATTTATTGTATTATTATCAATCTACATATATAAATACCTGTCTGTGTTCATCAGCTCATGAAATACATTGATATTTGACCAGCTTGCTTCTTCTGAAATTGCCTGCGCCCCCGACGACCAATGTGCGAAAATTTTGCATGGGCCAAGCTAGTATACAACATATTTTGGTGTCGTCTGCAAAGAATCGGTCCTAGCACAGATCCCTGCGGTCCCCACTGCTGACTATCTCCCATTTAGAGAATGTACTATTTACAATGACTCTTTGTTTCTTGTCTTTTAGCCAGTTCGTTACCCATCTGCAAATAGTTCCCCCTAAGCCCTGCTTATGGAGCTTCAGTATGACGCTGTTATGTGGTACAGTATCAAATGCCTTTGCAAAGTCCAGATAAATCACCCCAGCCCTATTACCAACATCAAGATTTGCACTTACCTCCTGGTGGAAACCCATCATGAATCCATGCTGATTATCTGTTATTATATTATTCTCTGCAATATATTTCAGCAGATCATTTCTCATAAAGCCCTCAAAAACTTTGCACATTACAGATGTCAGACTTACCAGACAGTAATTGCCTAGATCCACCTTCTTACATTACTTGAATATCGGTACCATGTCAGCAATCTTGTGGCACCACTCATGTTACAAGAGAGTCTATGAATATAAGATACAGTGGTCTGTAAATTACTGAGCTCAATTCCTTCAATATCCGTAGATGAATTCCATCTGGGGCGGGAGATTTGTCAATGTTAAATTTGCTCAGAGGCAGGCGTACTTCTTGTGTTAAACTAGTTATATCAGGTGGTGAACTTTGATTTTTGCTTTGTTGAATGGTCCCAGTTCATTGGTGAACATGGAAGAAAAATGCATGTTTAATATCTCAGCCTTTTCTTTGTCCTGTATAATTATCTTATTATCTTTTAAGTGGCTGATACTATCCACTTTTCTCTTTTTGGCATTGATGTATTTAAACGTTTGTGGATTTATTTTAATGTTGCTGGCAATTTGTGTTCAGTGGCTAACTTTGCTGGCTTGATTTCTATTTTACATTTCTTATTCAGATCTCTATACTCCAGAAATGCTATTTCTGTATTCTCACCCTTCAATATTTTGAATGTCTTTTGTTTTTGCCTTATTAAACTTTGTAGTGTCTTATTTATCCATAATGGTTTCTTTTTATTCCTGGACATGCAGGATTCAAGTAGTATATCCTTAAACATGCCCCATTTATTTTCGGTATCCCCAGTTACAGTGGGGAAAAAAGTATTTAGGCCGGGTTCACACTTGCGTTTGGCTGGTCTGCATAGGGCTGCGTACTTCTTCCCTCAAGCTCCGCCTATGCTCCGCCTACTTCCACTTGCATCCTGCGTACCTATCTTTAACATTGGGTACGCAGGGACATGGTTTGTATGCAGATGCGTCCGCATGCGGCGTTTTGACGTGTCTGCCGAACGCAACATGTTGCATTTCTGTGCAGTCGGCGGGCACGTCAAAACGCCACATAAACACGCATCAGCATGCAACACATGTCCCTGCATACCCCATGTTAAGGATAAGTATGCAGGACGCATGTGGAAGTAGGCAGAGCATAAGCGGCGCTTAACCCCATCACGACCTATGACGCCTACGTAGGCGTCATGAAAAGCAGTGCCCAAACGACCTATGACGCCTACGTAGGCGTCATGCTATAAATAGCTCCCCTGCGGGTCGGGTGACCGGGGTCACTGAAAGGTCACCCGACCCGCACACAAAGGACCCTTCAGAGTTAACACCTGGGGGTGTGGCTTAGCCCCCACGTGCCTACGATCGCTCTGATTGGCTGTTAAAAGTGAAACTGCCAATCAGAGCGATTGTAATATTTCACCAATGAAAATTGGTGAAATATTACAATCCAGCCATGGCCGATGCTGAAATAGCATCGGACATGGCTGGACACCGAGACCCGACCCCCCCCACACCGACTGACGGCACCGATCGGCTGCCGCCACCTTCTGACGGCACCGATCGGCAGCCGCCGTCATGATCTGCCCCCCCGCCTTCTCTCCGCCCCCCCAGCCCTCCGATCATCCCCTCTCACCCTCCGATCACCCCCTCACCCTCCTTTGTGCCTCCGATCTCCCGCTATCCGTCCCGGTGTCCTGCCGTCCAGCGTCATGGGCGCCGCCATCTTGCAAGATGGCGGGCGCATGCGCAGTGCGCCGAATCGAATCTGCAACGCTGCAGATTCATTCATTTATTTTGATCACTATGATAAACTTTCATAGTGATCAAAATAAATAAAAAGTAAATCACCGCCCCCTTTATCACCCCCATAGGTAGGGACAAATAATAAAATATTTTTTATTTTTTTTTTTCCATTAGGGTTAGGTCCAGGGCTAGGGTTAGGGCTAGGGTTAGGGTTAGGGTTAGGGTTGGACTAAGGGTTAGGGTTGGACTAGGGGTTAGGGTTGGACTAGGGGTTAGGGTTGGACTAGGGGTTAGGGTTGGACTAGGGGTTAGGGTTGGACTAAGGGTTAGAGTTGGACTAAGGGTTAGGGTTGGACTAAGGGTTAGGGTTGGACTAAGGGTTAGGGTTGAATTTAGGGTTAGGGTTGAATTTAGGGTTAGGGTTGGAATTGGGATTAGGGTTGGGGTTGGGATTACGGTTAGGCTTGTGGTTAGGGTTAGAGTTGGGATTTCGTTAGGGGTGTGTTGGGATCAGGGTTGTGGTTAGGGTTTTGATTAGGGTTGGGATTAGGGTTAGGGGTGTGTTGGCGTTAGGGTTGGAGATACAATTGAGGGGTTTCCACTGTTTAGGCACATCAGGGGCTCTCCAAACGCAACATGGAGCCACCATTTATTCCAGCCAATTTTGCGTTCAAAAAGTCAAACGGTGCTCCCTCCATTTCGAGCCCTGACGTGTGCCCAAACAGTGGTGTACCCCCACTTATGGGGTATCAGGGTACTCAGGAAAAATTGCACAACAACTTTAGGGGTCTAATTTCTCCTGTTACCCTTGGGAAAATAAAAAAATGGAGGCTAAAATAATTATTTTTGTGGAAAAAAAATATTTTTTATTTTCACGGTTCTGCGTTATAAACTTCTGTGAAGCACTTGGGGGTTCAACGTGCTCACCACACATCTAGATAAGTTCCTTGGGGGGTCTAGTTTCCAAAATGGGGTCACTTGTGGGGGGTTTCCACTGCTTAGGTACATCAGGGGCTCTGCAAACGTAACTTGACGCCCACAGACCATTCCATCAAGTCGGCATTTCAAAACGTCACTACTTCCATTCCGAGCCCCAACGTGTGCCCAAACAGTGGTCCCCCCCCATATATGGGGTACCAGCGTACTCAGGACAAACTGGACAACAACTTTTGGGGTCCAATTTATCCTGTTACCCTTGTGAAAATAAAAAATAGTGGGCTAAAAATCACTTTTTGAGGAAAAAAAAATATTTTTTTATTTTCACAGCTCTGCGTTATAAACTTCTGTGAAGCACTTGGGGGTTCAACGTGCTCACCACACATCTAGATAAGTTCCTTGGGGGGTCTAGTTTCCAAAATGGGGTCACTTGTGGGGGGTTTCCACTGTTTAGGTACATCAGGGGCTCTGCAAACGTAACATGACGCCCACAGACCATTCCATCAAGTCGGCATTTCAAAGCGTCACTACTTCCCTTCTGAGCCCCAACGTGTGCCCAAACAGTGGTCCCCCCCCATATATGGGGTACCAGCGTACTCAGGACAACCTGGACAACAACTTTTGGGGTCCAATTTATCCTGTTACCCTTGTGAAAATAAAAAATAGTGGGCTAAAAATCACTTTTTGAGGAAAAAAAATGTTTTTTTATTTTCACAGCTCTGCGTTATAAACTTCTGTGAAGCACTTGGGGGTTCAAAGTGCTGACCTCACATCTAGATTAGTTCCTTAGGTGATATAGTTTCCAAAATGGGGTCACTTGTGGGGGGTTTCCACTGTTTAGGTACATCAGGGGCTCTGCAAATGTAGCATGACGCCCACAGACCATTCCATCAAGTCTTCATTTCAAAGCGTCACTACTTCCCTTCCGAGCCCCAACGTGTGCCCAAACAGTGGTCCCCCCCACTTATGGGGTACCAGCGTACTCAGGACACACTGGACAACAACTTTTGGGGTCCAATTTATCCTGTTACCCTTGTGAAAATAAAAAATAGTGGACTAAAAATAATTTTTTGAGGAAAAAAAAATATTTTTTTATTTTCACGGCTCTGCGTTATAAACTTCTGTGAAGCACTTGGGGGTTCAACGTGCTCACCACACATCTATATTAGTTTCTTGGGTGATCTAGTTTCCAAAATGGGGTCATTTGTGGGGGGTTTCCACTGTTTAGGTACATCAGGGGCTCTGCAAACATAACATGACGCCCACAGACCATTCCATCAAGTCGGCATTTCAAAACGTCACTACTTCCCTTCTGAGCCCCAACGTGTGCCCAAACAGTGGTCCCCCCCACATATGTGGTACCAGCGTACTCAGGACAAGCTGGACAACAACTTTTGGGGTCCAATTTATCCTGTTACCTTTGTGAAAATAAAAAATAGCAGGCTAAAAATTTATTTTTTGAGGGAAAAAAAATATTTTTATTTTAACGGCTCTGCGTTATAAACTTCTGTGTAGCACCTGGGGGTTCAAAGTGCTCACTATGCATCTAGATAAGTTCCTTAGGGGGTCTAGTTTCCAAAATGGGGTCATTTGTGGGGGAGCTCCAAAGTTTACGCACACAGGGGCTCTGCAAACACAACATGGTGTCCGCTAACGATTGGAGCTAATTTTCCATTCAAAAAGTCAAATGACGCTCCTTCCCTTCTGAGTCATGCCGTGCGCTCAAACAGTGGTTTTCCCCCACATATGGGGTACCAGTGTACTCAGGACAAACTGGACAACAACTTTTGGGGTCCAATTTATCCTGTTACCCTTGGGAAAATAAAAAATAGCGGGCTAAAAAATCATTTTTGAGGAAAAAAAATTATTTTTTTATTTTCACTGCTCTGCGTTATAAACTTCTGTGAAGCACTTGGGGGTTCAAAGTGCTCACCACACATCTAGATAAGTTCCTTCGGGGGTCTAGTTTCCAAAATGGGGTCACTTGTGGGGGAGCTCCAATGTTTAGGCACACAGGGGCTCTCCAAATGCGACATGGTGTCCGCTAACGATTGGAGCTAATTTTCCAATCAAAAAGTCACATGGCGCTCCTTCCCTTCCGGGCCTTGCGGTGCGCCCAAACAGTGGTTTATGACCACATATGAGATATTGATGTACTCAGGAGAAATTGCCCAACAAATTTTAGGATCCATTTTATCCTGTTGCCCATGTGAAAATGAAAAAACTGAGGCCAAATAAAATTTTTGTGAAAAAAAAAGTACTTTTTTTTTTTACAGATCAATTTGTGAAGCACCTGGGGGTTCAAAGTGCATACTATGCATCTAGATAAGTTCTTTGGAGGGTCTAGTTTCCAAAATGGGCTCACTTTTGGGGGAGCTCCAATGTTTAGGCACACAGGTACTCTTAAAACAAGACATGGCAACCGCTAAACATTCAAGCATATTTTACATTCAAAAAGTAAAATGGCGCTCCTTGCCTTCTGAGCCCTGCCGTGCGCCCAAACAGTGGTTTATGACCACATATGAGGTATCAGTGTACTCAGGAGAAATTGCCCAACAAATTTTAGGATACATTTTATCCTGTTACCCATGTGAAAATGAAAAAACTGATGCTAAAATAAAATTTTGGTTGGAAAAATTAAAATGTCCATTTTTTCATTCCATGTTGCTTTAGTTCCTGTGAAGCACCTGAAGGGTTAATAATCTTCTTGAATATAGTTTTGAGTAGCTTGAGGGGTGCAGTTTTTAGAATGGTGACACTTTTGGGTATTTTCTGCCATATAGACCCCTCAAAGTGACTTCAAATATGATGTGGTCCCTAAAAAAAATGGTTTTGTAAATTTTGTTGTAAAAATGAGAAATTGCTGGTCAACTTTTAACCCTTATAACTTCCTAAAGAAAAAAAATGTTGTTTCCAAAATTGTGCTGATGTAAAGTAGACATGTGGGAAATGTTATTTATTAACTATTTTGTGTCACATAACTCTCTGGTTTAACAGAATAAAAATTCAAAATTTGAAAATTGCAAAATTTTCAAAATTTTTGCCAAATTTCCATTTTTTTCACAAATAAACGCAAAAATTATTGACCTAAATATACCACTATCATGAAGCCCAATATGTCACGAAAAAACAATCTCGGAATCGCTAGGATGCGTTGAAGCGTTCCTGAGTTATTACCTCATAAAGGGACATTGGTCAGAATTGCAAAAAATGGCCAGGTCATTAAGGTCAAAATAGGCTGGGTCATGAAGGGGTTAAGGGAAGAAGTACGCAGCCCTACGCAGACCAGCCAAACACAAGTGTGAACCCGGCCTTTGTCAGCCACCAATTGTGAAAGTTCACCCACTTAAAAAGATGAGATAGGCCTGTAATTGACATCATAGGTAGACCACAAGTATAAGTGTCAAAATGAGAAAACAAATCCAGACAATCACCTTGTCTGATTTGGCAAGATTTAATTTTCAAAATATGGTGGAAAACAATTATTTGGTCACCTAAAAACATGCAAGATTTCTGGCTCTCACAGACCTGTAACTTCTTTTTAGGGGCTCCTCTGTCCTCCACTCATTACCTGTAGTAATGGCACCTGTTTGAACTTTTTATCAGTATAAAAGTCACCTGTCCACAACTTCAAACAGTCACACTCCAAACTCCACTATGATTAAGACCAAAGAGCTATCGAAGAACACCAGAAACAAAATTGTAGCCTTGCATCAGGCTGGGAAGACTGAATCTGCAATAGGCAAGCAGCTATCAACTGTGGAAGCAATAATAAGAAAATGGAAGACATACAAGACCCCTGATAATCTCCCTCTATCTGGGGCTTCATGCAAGATCTCACCCCGTGGGGTCAAAATGATCCCAAGAACGGTGAGCAAAAATCCCAGAACCACACAGGGGGACCTAGTGAATGACCTGCATAGAGCTAGGACCACCGTAACAAAGGCTACCATCAATAACACACTCCACTGCCAGGGACTCAGATCCTGCAGTGCCAGACGTGTCCCCCTGCTTAAGCCAGTACATGTCTGGGCCCGTCTGAAGTTTGCTAGAGAGCATCCTGAAGATTATTGGGAGAATGTCATATGGTCTGATGAAACCAAAGTAGAACTGTTTGGTAGAAACAAAACTCGTCGTGTTTGGAGAAGACAGAATGCTGAGTTGCATCCAAAGAACACCATACCTACTGTGAAGCATGGAGGTGGCAACATCATGCTTTGGGCTGTTTCTCTGCAAAGGGACCAGGACGACTGATCCGTGTGCATGAAAGAATGAATGGGGCCATGTATCGTAAGATTTTGAGTGCAAACCTCCTTCAATCAGCAAGGGCATTGAAGATGAAACATGGATGGGTCTTTCAGCATAATAATTATCCCAAGCACACTGCCAGGGCAGCGAAGGAGTGGCTTTGTAAGAAGCATATGAAGGACCTGGAGTGGCCTAGCAAGTCTCCAAATCTCAACCCCAGAGAAAACCTTTGGAAGGATTTGAAAATCTGTGTTGCCCAGCGACAGGCCCAAAACATCACTGCTCTAGAGGAGAACAGCTTGGTGGAATGGGCCAACATACCACCAACAGTGTGTGCCAACCGTGTGAAGACATACAGAAAACGTTTGACCTCTGTCATTGCCAACAAAGGATATATAACAAAATATTGAGATAAACTTTTTTTATGACCAAATACTTATTTTCCACCATAATTTTAAAAATGAATCTTGCCAAATCAGACTATGTGATTTTCTGGATTTGTTTTCTCATTTTGACTCTCATAGTTGTGGTCTACCTATGATGTCAATTACAGGCCTCTCTCATCTTTTAAAGTGGGAGAACTTGCACAATTGGTGGCTGACTAAATATTTTTTCCCTCCTGTACCATGGCATGGTAACAGTCCACCCGATTAAGCTCTTCCCTTAATTTTTTTAAATCAGCTTTTACAAAGTTCCAGGTTTTTGCATTTTAACCTCTGAAATGTTTTACTGAATATTACATTGAAACTCACCATATTATGGTCACTGCATCCAAAATGCTCCCGAACCTGTAGCTGTAGATCTGAAATTTGTTCTGTTTGACAGGACCAGATCCAGAAGATCCAGCCCCCCCGTTGAATCATTGACCAACTGAATGGTAATTGTATTTAACTTCAGATAAGAACTTGCAGCTTTTAACACAATCAGAAGATTCTATGCCCCATTGAATGTTTGGATAGCTAAAATCCTTCATAGTATGAACCCTTTTATTATTTGCTGTTTTTTGATTTGTTACAGCATTTTATCTTCTACCTGTTCAGCTATATTAGGAAGCTCGTTGCAATCTCCAATTCGCAGGTTTTCATTATTGACATCCCCATAAACTGTAGTTACCAATGCTGACTCGACACTGTCGAAGCTCCCTTCAATGTTGTCATTGAGCACAGGTCTTAACTTAAAAGATGTAATTAAAATACACACCCCTCCTCCTTTTTTGTTTTTCCTGACTTTTCTGAATGTAGGGTAACCCTCTACATTTGTCACCCAGTCATGTCTTTCGTCCAGCCAGATTTCCATACGGGCCATCACATCGTATTCTGTGTCCGACATAAGAGTCTCCAACTTCTTGCATTTGCCAGCAGACATTTAATACTATTAGCACATTTTTTTACTCCTACTAACCTCCCTACTTTCCTTGCATGTTCCAGGCTACCATATTCCTCATTGACCCTTACTGTCTCACTCTGTCTACTCTAGCTATCCCTTATTTGCACAACTACCCTCCAACTCCTACCTCCTAGTTTATAAGCTCCTCCATATGTCTGACCATTTTTCCCCAGCACAGCTGCACCCTCCTCATTGAGGTGCAGCCCATCGCTATCGTAGATCCTGAAGTCGACAGAGAAATCGGCACAGTTCTCCATGAACCCAAACCCTTCCTTTCAGCACCAATTTCTAAGCCACTTATTTTCCTCCCTAAGCTCCCTCTGTCTTTCTAGTAACACTCGTTGCACCTGCAGTATTTCTGAAAACACTACCTTGGTGGTCCTAGTTTTCCTAGTTCTCTGTAACCATTTTTAAGGACCTTCTACCTCCCTTTTAACTTTGTCATTGGTACCAATGTGTACCACGAACACTGGGTTTTACCCAGCCAACAATCTGTCCATCTGGCCTGTCTAGGAGTTAACCTTTTAGCTGATTCAATGTAAGCTAAATTCTCGTGATCCGTGATCACTGTAACTGGATGAACCGCCCCCTCCAAAAAATGCCTCCATTCCGCAAAGGCCAATTTGACAGCAAGTAACTCCCGATTCCCACATCATAATTTCTCTCTGCCAGTGAAAATTTTTTAGAAAGAAAAGCACATGGACACAGGTTAGTCAGAGTTTTGGGCTCCTGTGATAACACTTCTCCCACCCCTATCTCCGAAGCATCCACCTCTACAATGAACGGTTCTTGAAGATCAGGCTGGATCAGAATGGATACTGACATAAAACACTCTTTAATCTTTCAAAAGCCCTGAAAGGTGACCAAACCCTGAGATTCTCCCCCTTACGTGTGAGATCAGTAAGTGGTTTAGCAATCTGTGAAAACCCCTAGATAAGTTTTCTGTAATAGTTGGCGAATCCCAGAAAACACTGCAAAGCCTTAAGATCACGAGGTTGAACCCAATCAATTATGGCCTGCACCTTCCCAGGGTCCATCTTAAACCCTTCTGCTGACAAGATAAACCCGAAGAAAGAGATTTCTGGCACAGAAAAAACACTTTAATTTAGCAAACAGAGAGTTCTTCCTTAGCCTCTGTAGCATAACACGGACATGTACCTGGTGAGTGTCCAAGTCTGGCGAGAAAATTAAAATGTCATTGAGGTAAATCACAACAAATCTTCCAATGCAATTAGAGAAAATATAATTCATAAAATTTTGAAACACAGCAGGTGCATTAGATAATCCAAAAGGCATGACAAAGTTTTCAAAAAGACCATCAGATGTTAAAAATGCCGTTTTCCACTCATCACCCTTCCGGATGCGTATCAAATTGTAAGCCCCTCTAAGATCAAGTTTAGAAAACACCCTGACCCTCAGAAGCTGATTGTATAGGTCAGGGATGAGTGGAAGTGGGTAAGTATTTTTAACCGTGATCTTGTTTAGCTCTCGGAAATCAAGGCAAGGACGGAGACCCCCATCTTCCTTTTTAACAGAAAAAAATCCAGCAGCTATAGGGGAGGAGGAAGGACGGATATGACCCTTTCGTAAACTTTCGCTAACATATTCTTTCATGGCGGCTCTTTCAGGCCCTGACAAATTGTAAAGGCGAACTTTTGGCATCTTGGAGATAGGAATAAGATCAATGGCACAATCATAGGGATGATGGGGAAGTAGTATCTCCACCTCTTTTTCCGAGAACACATCTCTGAAGTACTTCAGGTACCCCGAAAGACCCTTCAGACTAGCAGAGCATATTTGTACATTTTTTAGACATTTTTTGTAACACTTGGGGCTCCATTTCACAATCTCCTTCTGACACCAATCAATAACTGGATTGAGAATCTGCAGCCATGGAAACCCCAGTACCAATCCAGCAGGTAAATTATCCAACACACAACAGGAGATGGATTCAGAGTGGAGAGCTCCCACTTGAAGAGTGAAATCCACCGTTGCTCTCTCGACCACATTGTGCGCTAACGATGTCTTGTCAAAGGCGATGACTTGAATGGGTCTTTCCAGTCTAACTGTCCCTAAGCTTAACTTCAGAACCAGTCCTGAATCAATAATGTTAGCAGCAGACCCACAGTCAATGAACGCCAATGTTGATAACACCTGGTTCTCGAAGGAAATAATCAAATTTATCAGTACTTTATCAGAGACAGAGAAAGGTACCTTTGAGTCTGGGTGACCTCCTAGGCTGTCACCCAGAATCAGACGTTCTCCCGATGGTTTGATATCTTGAGGACGAGTTGGGCAATTCTTAAGAAAATGTCCAGAGAGACCACAGTATAGACAAAGTCCAAGATCTTGTCTCCATCTTCTCTCTGCAACTCGAAGATTGGCAACTCTAACTTTGGGTAAAGGGACCTGCTCCGGGGGAGTAATACATGTGGCCTGTTGTTCACCATGTCTCTCACGGATTCTCCGGTCTATTCGTATGCCCTTAGTCATGTCCTCCATCAGAGAACAAGGGGCGTCATGGAGGACAGAGCATCCTTGAGTGTCTCGGAAAGGCCTCTTTGGAACTGGCACCTGAGAGCAGCATGGTTCCTTAGGATTTCTGTGGACCACTGCCAGAACTCAGTACAGTAGTCCTCAGCTGTGCGACCCCCCTGTGCCAAGTTCACGATCTTGGCCTCTGCGACCTGGATTCTGTCGGGTTCATCATATATCAGACCTAAACTGTCAAAAAGGAATCAATGGAAAACCTTTCCGGGGCTTGTGGGGATGAAGAAAACGCCCAGGTCTGAGGACCCTCTCGCAGTAGGGACATGATTATTCCCTCCCGCTGGAACTCCTCCCCTGACAACTGGGGGCGCAGGGTTAAAAAATATCTTACAGCTTTTCCTGAATACCCTAAACTGGTCTTTCTCGCCTGAAAATTTATCACACAGGGATATAACAGGTTTGGGAGAGACCAACTGTACATCAGAGGGTACTGACGTCACAGCCACTGCTGACAGTGGGAGCTATGGGAGGTCTTCATCAAGTTATTTATCTGACCTTGCAACTGATATTGCAAAGACTCCAGACTCTGGCAATCCTTGGCTAGATCCTGAGTCATCTGCATCAAATTCGCCACCTGGTCACAAAGCGTGTGAACAGAATGCATACTTGTGAAAAAGAAAAACGTAGCGGCCAGACGTAATGTGATGCTAGTCATTTCTCACGGCCAAGTCGTGAGTCGGAGTGGTCAAGGAGTCCGAGGTCAGAAGCCAGGAGGGTACGTCATAAACAGAAGGAAGAGACAAAAGCCTAGTCAAGTAACGCTCCGAAGTCAGTGTACCGGGAGGTTAACGGATCAGAACTGAAGGGGTTAAACAGGAGGATGGTCAGAACGAAATCCAAAGTCAGGCAACAGATCATGCAAACAGAACACAAGGCACAGGAGAGCACAGAGCACAAACCTCACAAGATGAATGTACGTCTGGCAGTGGTCTAGGAGAAGCTGCTCAGTTAAGTAGGCATTGCAATTACCCAGGATAGTGACCACCTGAGACAGCCGAAGCCTCCCAGTCACAGATTGGCTAGTCGAGCTGTCAATCAACACACTGACAGCTCAGCACGCCCCTGCACCAAATTGGATGGCCATGCTGTCCATCAAAGTACTGACAGCTTCAGCACGCCCCTGTACCGGATTGGACAGCCGAGCTGTCAGTAACTGCATCCCAGACACTCTGATGGGTGGAACCTTAACAGATCCTGAGTGTTAGAAGATACACATTTAAATCCAATACCTGGGCTTCAAAATATGTAATTCGCTGACATTGAGAGCAGATATATCCACCCTCAATTGGCTGTTCAAGGAATGCATACATCTCACAAGATGCACACCTGGTAGCATTGTCCATGGAGCACATATTAAATGTGATTAAACAGTACAGACAAAAGCAAAAAGCAATGGAAAACTAGTAAGGAAAACATCAAACTATGCTTTTGTGTTAAACTATGATATTGTGTTTAACTATGCACTTATCTGCAGCCCCACTTCGCTCAGCGGCCCTCACTTAAAGTTTGTGGAACTTGTAGTTTTCCAATCAGCAAGGAACAGGTGTGGCTACTACAAACACTTAGATCATTTTCCGAGAGGCTAAAGTTCAATTCCTTCAGGCAACAGGGGTCCAAGTGCCGGTGCCGGGCAGGTTTAGAACGCTATTAGCCTGCAGACTAACGCCATATCTGTAGGTTAATAGTGTTTTTTCACATGACAGGTTCACTTTAAGCTACACGGATCAGCGCATGCTCCGGCCTCTGTAGTTATAGGAGGTTGACGGTTAATCTGTTTGTGGTTTCTTTTACCTGCAAACTGATTAAATCAGTAGGTATGTTAACAATTTTACAACATGCGTGCTACATTACAAAACATTACTTTTAGTATTATTGAAGAAGAGCATTTCCAATTAAGTGAAAAAATGTAAAAAAAAAAAACACTAGTCCTTGGGTTGTTCGCTACATTTTTAGTAGTTATATTTGTTCATGGGAAACCGATTGACAGCCAACAACCACCATTATATTTAATGTTGGTTGTCACCCAGCTTTGCTAGGGTCTTGAAAATCAGATTATGTTCACTCACTGTATATTAGATGCTTGCTTATTATTGTGAGAAGGATGTTTCCATTACACTTTGCATCATTCATATTATTCCTTTTCCATTCCACATAGGTGGTTGGATGTCAGTCATTTTAATTAAACTGGCCTACAAAAACACAGTATATACATATAACTACTGGCAGAGACTATAAAGGATAAACATTGTATTATGCAATGGTATTAAATGAAAAATAGCTCTATTATTATTACACATTAGTCACACGACTAATTTCTCAGTGATAAATGAGACTATTAAGCACAGAAAACAAGTTTTTCAATTATTGCTCCACAGCACATAGTTATCAAACACCCATAGTGTCCACAAGAAAAAGAAATGTCTTCCTGAAACATCAAACTGTACCTAATTATACTTCCTTCTATTGCATAAATAATTGCAAGCAAACATCCTGCATTTTGATATCAGTCTTTCAAACGATGAAGTTGATTTAACTAATTTTTCTCTGCAGCGATGCCAACACATTGGGTTCAAGTCAAGGTTACACTGCGTTCCAAGTGTCAGAAAGATGTACGGTATTTTTTTGTTTTTGACACAAACTCATGGATGGTTTTGTGTCTCAGGCTCTTTGGATCACTGAAATCAAAATCAAACATCTGTGAATTTGCCAGGTGATCCCAATTAAAGGAAAACTACTTATCTCTTTAGAGACCAAGCCAATTTTAACCTTAATAACCAGGCCAATTTTTTTAAATCTGACCAGTGTCACTTTATGTGGGAATAACTCTGGAATGCTTCTATATATCCTAGTGATTTTGAGACTGTTTTTCATGATACATTGTACTTTATGTTGTTGGTAAATTTAGATTGATATGTTTTCCGTTTATGTGTTAAAATATAGGAATTTTGTTGAAAATTTTTACAAATTCGCAATTTTCAAACTTTCAATCTTTATATCCATTAATCAGTAAACCATGCTATAGAAAATAATAAATGACATTTCCCATATGTCTACTTTACATCTGCGTCATTTATTTTTTTAGGATGGTTAGAAGGGTTAAAAGTTTAGTAGCAATTTCTCATTTTTTCAAGAAATTTAGAAAACCTGTTTCTTTAGAGAACTATTCAGATTCAAATGGATTTTGAGGGAACTGTATATTGGAAATTCCTCAAAAGTAATACCATTTTAAAATCCACACCCCTCTAATACTTTACAACTGTAGTCATGAAAATTTCTAATTCTTCAGGTGCTACATAGAAATCACTGCAAAGTCGAATGAAAACAAAAAATTTTCACTTTTAGGCCAGGATCACACATGCGAGAAACTTGGACAAGACTCACATCTTAATACCTGGTACTGCCGCCGACACTTGGGAGCGGAGCGCTCAACTGCATAGAAATACATGCAGCCGCACATTCCGCTCCCGAGTGTTGGCGGCAGTGCCGGGTATTGACATGCGAGACTCGTCCAAGTTTCTCACGTGTGATGACGGCCTTAAAAGTAATAGCAAAGAAAATGGACCCCACAATTTGTTACCTAGTTTCTTCTGAGTACACTAATACGCCACATGTTGTCAGAAATCTCTGTTTGGCCAAACGACAAGGAACACAAAAGGGAGCACCATTTGAATTTTGGAACACAAATTTGGATGAAATTGCAGATGCCTTGTCCCATTTACACGGCCCCTAAGAATCCCAAGCAGCAGAAAACCTCCACAAGTGACCCCATTTTGGAAACTACACCCCTCAAGGATTTTATCCATGAGGCGAGTGAGCATTTTGAACTCATAGGTACTGCACAAAATTTGATAACATTACATAGCTATATTAAATATTTTAATTTTCTTCATGAAAATGTTGCTTTAGCCCAAAATTTTTCACTTTTGCAAGAGGTTACAGTGGTTTCTTACCCACTTTCTTCTGAGCGTAGCGATACCCCATATGTAGTCAAAAAGATTTGTTAGGACACATAGCAGGGCTCAGAAGGGAACAAGCGACATTTGGTATTTGGAATACACAGTATATCACAAAAGTGAGTACACCACTCACATTTCATGGGATAACACTAAAGATATAACACTTTGATACGCTGTTAAGTAGTCAGCTTGTATAACAGTGTAAATTTGGTGTGCCCTCTAAACAACTCAACACGCAGCCATTAATGTGTTGACCGCTGGCAACCGCTTTCAGTGGTAAAAATGTAATATTTTTTCTTCAACTCCCAATGATATAACATTTTGTAAAACACATATGATGTTAATATGATTCACTGCACCGCTAGATGGTTTCATTAAGAGGTGTAGTTTGTGAAATGAGGTAACTAGTGAGCGAGTATACTCGTTGTTCGGGTTTCCCAGAGAATGCTCGGGTGTCCTCTGATTAGTTTGGCTTGCTCGGAGATTTAGCTTTGGTCGTCTTACCTGCATGATTTGCGACTTATAGACAGGCTGAATATATCCGTGGAATGCCTGTTTGTTAGCGAATTCCCACATGTATTCAGCCTGTCTACAAGTCGCAAATAATGCAGATAAGACGAAATCTAAATCTCCGAGCACGCCAAAATACTCGGAGGACACCCGAGCAACGAGTATACTCGCTCATCACTACTCGGGTGGTCTCCGAGTATTTTGTAGTGCTTGGAGACTTAGTTTTTGTTGCCGCAGCTGCATGATTTGCAGCTGCTAGACAGGCTGAATACATGAGAAGATTGCCTAACAAACAGGCATTCCTCACATGCACTCAGGCTGTCCAGCAGCCATAAATCATGCAGCTGAGGCGATGAAAACTAAATCTCTGAGCACTACAAAATACTCGGGGAACACCCGAGCATGCTCTGGGAAACCCGAGCAACGAGTATACTCGCTAATCACTAGAGGTAAGTAATGGGGGTTCCTGCTGTTCTGATCCTGCAGAGGCTATGCCAATATGACATGGCAACAGCAAACCATTCCAGGCAAGTCTGCACTAGAGATGGGCGAACTTGAACAGTAAGTTCACAGATTTCACCAGGAAGTCCATGTTACTGTTCGGATTCGGCCCTCCGAACACTGGGTGTTTGTCGCGCTCTTATTTATTATTATTATTATTATTCATTTTCAAAAGAACCATTTATTCCATGGTGCTTTGCATGTGAAAAAGGGGCATACATAGACAAGTACTATAAACATGAGCAATACAAGGAACAAACAAGTACAAAAGGAGAGAGGACCCTGCCTGCGAGGACTCACAGTCTATAGGGGATGTGTGAGGATTCACTAGGAGAGGGTAGAGCTGGTCATGTGGTGGTTTAGTAGACTGAGGATCACTGCAGGTTGTAGGCTTTTAGGAAGAGGTGGGTCTTCAGGTTCTTTTTGAAGGTTTCCGTTGTAGGCGTTCCAGAGTATGGCGGAAGCACGGGAGAAGACTTGTTTGCGGTTGTGAGAAGAAAAGAGAAGAGGGGAGTAGAGAAGAAGCTCTTGAGAGGATCGAAGGTTGCATGTAGGTAAGTACCGGCAGACCATGTCACAGATATATATAGGGGACAGGTTGTGGATGGCTTTGCGTGTCATAGTTAGGGTTTTGAACTGGAGCCTCTAGACAATAGGAAGCTAGTGAAGGGCTTGACAGAGACGAGAGGCTGGGGAATAATGGGGAGACAGGTGGATTAGTCGGGCAACAGAGCTTAGGATAGATTGGAATGATGCAAGAGTGTTAGAGGGGAGGCCAGAGAGTAGGAGGTTGCAATAGTTTAGGCGAGAGATGATGAGGGCGTGCATAAGCATTTTTGCAGTTTCTTTATCAAGGAATGTACGGATCTGTGAAATATTTTTGAGTTGGAGTCGGCAGAAGGAAGTAAGGGCTTGGATATGTGGCTTGAAAGAGAGGGCAGAGTCAAGGATCACCCCGAGGCACCGAGCATGCGTGAATGAGGAAAGTGAGCAGCCATTGACATTGATGGATAGGTCTGGTGGAGAGGTAGAGTGAGATGGGAGAAAGAAGATGAATTATGTTTTGTCCATGTTCAGTTTTAGAAAGCGAGTAGAAAAAGATAAAATAGCGGACAGATATTGCAGGATTTTTGTCCGTAAGGAGGTGATGTCAGGTCCAGATAGGAAGATCTGCGTGTCATCGGCGTAGAGATGATAATGCAAACTGTGGGATTCTATGAGCTGTCACAGGCCAAAGGTGTAGCTGGAGAAGAGTAAGGGTCTTAGAACTGAGCCTTGGGGAACACCGACAAACAGGGGGCGAGGTGAGGAGGTGGTGTGGGAGAGGGAGACACTGAATGTCCGGTCTGTTAGATATGACGAGATCTAGGATAAGGCCAAATCTGTGATGCCAAGAGGCATCTGTAACAAGAGGGAATGGTCCACAGTGTCAAAGGTAGAAGACAGGTCCAGAAGAAGGAGGACAGAGTAGTGTCACTTGTTCTTGGCAGTTTCAGTCGAGTGATGCGGTCGAAAGCCAGATTGTAACCAGTCAAAGAGGGAGCAGGAGGAGAGGTAGGAGGACAGTTCAAGATGGACATGCTGTTCCAGTAGTTTTGAGGCATCAGGGAGAAGTGATATCAGGTGATAGCTAGACACAGAGGATGGGTCGAGGGAGGGCTTTTTGAGGATGGATGTGATTGAGGCATGTTTAAAGGGTGAGGCGAAGACACCCTTTGTAAGTGAAAGGTTGAAGAGATTTGTTAGGGTTGGGATGAAGAGGTTAGGGATGAGGTGGGATGGGAGTGGGTCAAGCGTGCAAGTGATGAGATGTGATCTTGACAGAAGGGTGGAGAACTGATCTTTTGTCATGGTGGAGAAGCTGGTTCAGAGGAGGGGCATTGAAGGCTGTGGGCCAAAGCTATCTCTGATGTTATCTATCTTCAGCTTAAAGAAAGAGCAAAGTCTTCCGCAGAAATGAAAGGAGAGGGAGGAGGTGCTGGGGACGGAGTAGAGAATTGAAAGTGTTGAAAAGCTATTTAGGGTTGTGAGATGGAGGATATGAGAGATGAGAAGTAAGTTTGTTTTGCAGCAGTGAGTGTGGACTTGATGCTGGTGAGGGACTGTTTGTATGCGATAAAGTGCTCAGCAGAACGGGATCTCTTATTTGCATAATAGCGCGGCAAACACTGATTCTGATTGGCAGTAAAATCATCACAGCTGGTCAAACAGTCGTGGTTCCCACTTTGTCAAATGACTGAGCTGCTGCTCGCAGCATCAGTGACTAGCTGCTAGTGACTAGTCACAGCTGTGAAATCACAGTCTTTTGACAACGTGGGAATCGCGGCTGTCTGATTAGTGGTGATGATTTTACCACTGAACAGAAGCGGTGTTTGCCGCACTGTCATGCACATAACAGCGTGGCAAACACTGGATGTTCGGGTCCCCCATTCTAGTGAATGGTTGAATGGTGTCCAGGTTCGGGTTCAGGTCCGGATACTGTTCCGGTACCCAAACTTTTTGTAACTGCTCGTCCGAACCCGTTGGACTTGAGCATCCAGGTGTCCGCTTATCTCTAATGTGGACTCCAATATGGCGCTTCTTCCCTTCTAAGCTTTGCATTGTGCCTGAAAAATAGTTTCTCACTAAATATTGCTGTACTCAAGAGAAATTATGTTACAATTTTTTTGGTTCATTTTCTCCTATTTGCCCTTTTGGAAACTACAAACTTGGGGGCTAAAACATTATAGTGGAAAAATGTAATTTTTTTATTTTCACTGCCCAATGTTATACAATTCTGTGAAATACCTGTGGATTTAAAATGCACACTATATCCCAAGAGAAATTCTTAGCGAGGTTTCCAAAATGTGGTCACTTGTGGGGATTTCTGCTCTGCTCAAGAATCTTCAGCGCCGGTGTCTTCTGGCTCTCTGCACTGTGACTGTTCAGGCAGAGTGCACATACTAGTCATGTCATCACGTCCTCTGACCTGAAATGTCACAGTCAGAAGATGCGGAAGACGCCGCAGCGGTCGAACAGGGAGAGGTAAGTATCGCAAGTGCCGGGGTCCTAAGCAAGTGGGAGGCCCACTCGCGAGCGCGGCACTGGCACAGAACACAGGCCCCATAGTGCGGCGATGTTCCCGATGGCGAGTGGGCCCCTCGCTTGCTCATGACCTCGACAATTGCCAGGGTGCACTGGATGCTGACACAAAGTGGAATAAAATGTGATTAGTGATGAGCAAGTATATTTGTTGCACAGGATTGCCTGTTTGTTTGGAATTCCACACATGTATTCAGCCTGTCTAGCAGCCGCAAATCATGCAGCTGTGTCGACAAACACTAAATCTCCGAGCACGCCAAAATACTTGGAGATCACCCGAGCAACGAGTATACTTGCTCATCAATAAATGTGATCACAAAGACAAATGTAAATAAAAAATGGTATTGCTGAAAAACATCATCTTGTCCTGCAAAAAGCAAGCCATTATACTGCTCCATCAGGGAAAAAATATAAAATTTATAGCTATCAGAATAAAGCAATGTAAAAATAATTATTTTTTTCTATAAATTTTTTTTATACTGACAAAGCTATCCGGAGCAGCGATACGCGGAAGGGCCTTTCCCACAACCCCTTTTCTGTTGGGGCTTCATATCTATTATGGTTGTTCACATGAGCCTCATTTGAGCTGGCCAGGCAGCCACGATTCTATCACCCAGCGGGCAATTAGACTTTTTTGCATTTTGCAACACGTTCAGGCTGCTGATTATCAGGTTGCATACATTACACCAATTTCCCTCATTCCACGACACTCCTTGCATTAGCCTCTGGATTTTCTTATTCAACCGGGCTTTTTGCTACATTTGGGGTCCTGCTGGTCCCTTGTATTTACATTTAGTGAGTGTTTTTTCAGTTTTGGCACAACTATATTGGATCATACATATTTCAAGTTCCAATGCATTAATTGTATATTGTTATTTACACTTCGTGGATGTTTATACTGTTCAGCCTTATTTGTGAACGCGCATTATCTTTACATGCTGTACTGTGGGTGTTTGTGGTCCACTCATCATTATATATGAATACATAAATTTTTTTGCATATGATATTTTGTATGTGCTGTCCTTATTGTCTGGCTTATTAAGTGTACAGTGGAGCTCCACTTTTTTATGTCCCATAAGGCTCAATTTCTTGGGGATGTGGTGCATTTGCCATGTTATGCATGTTTTTAAATGTTTTTAAAAGATTTCATGTCTAAGGTGTCAAATAATGTTATAAGTTGTAATTATTATCTTGTGGATGTGCATACCATCATTAGTTTGGTCTTTTCTCTTGGATTTCACAGTTGTTATCCACACTAGGTGTTGCACCCCATTGTGGTATTTGTGTCTTCATTTATTATTAATGTTGGTGCGCCCTCTGCCTCTTTCTGTCATACTTAATATCTCCATGTGTAGTAACAAGTGTTTGTATCATGCAAGCAGGATTTGTATCAATCATGCATGCATGTACTTTGTCTCCTTCATGTGTAGTAACAAGTATTTGTATCACGCAAGAGTTACTTACATTATCAGCGCTCATTGAAATATTGAGCATTGGCCCGCATACATCTACGTTATATGTGACGACTGGTGCTTATATTGCGCATGAGAGGTCCTCACTATTCATGGAAGCATTGAGCCTTTACCGCGCACGCGAGAACATCCTGTGTGTCATGCCGTTCCTATGGCAATATTGATGGGTACAACGCCCTGGTCTCAGCCAACTGCACATGCATGGATGCCGTTTCGGGACGCCGTCTCCCCATACAAACCAGCTCATGTGCCAGGTATCCATAATTACTTCATTGTGTATATAAGACACTATTTTGGACAACTAATCCACTCTCTTTCCGCTGAGGAAGCCATGTTTCAAGGTGGCGATACGCGTGGGGCCCTCCTCCTCTTTACCTTCATGCTGGCAGCAGGTTTAACTCTGCTTTGACTACCTTATGAGCCATCTTGCCTCCAGACTGGTGTATAATCATTCTTTTGATTGTTACTATCCTCAGCTAAATTCCTAGCAGCATTCTTCATTCCTTTATTTGTATGCTCATTTCCTATGCGGGATTCCATCTGAATAATAGTATGCTGTAACTTTGTACAGGTATTTGATTGAATAGGGTAAAAATCTACTTCATTGTCCACATATAGTTTTTCCTTTGCGCTTTTTACCAGCTGTATCTCTTTGCAAAGTTGCTTTAAATCTTTTTTGGGAATTGACTGCTTATATTATGCATTATCTTCTCATTCATCCTATATTAGGATTTTTAGTCACATCCTTTATATGTATTATTTATATGTATTATTTTGTGATTTTGTCTCTATTCTTTACATAGTGGACTTTAAGCACTAGCTGACATTATATTGAGATATTTGACATACCATAAACATAGGTGTATAGACTTACATATATTGTATTATTCCCTGCATTTGTAGCAAGCACTTTTTAGAAGGCTTACTTTGGTCCTCACACAGACCATCAGTAGTTTTTCTTATGGCCAATTTTTGCTTTTATAATTGTTTTTAATTAATTGTCATTGTTTGGTGTCTTTTTTGCATTGAATAAAATTTCTTATATTTTTTGTTATATATTTCTTTAGTGCTCAACTTTTCAGTAAGATTTACATGGTGATCGTTGACCGTCATACACACTGCTTCTCTTTTCTTCACTTAAAGTAGTTTTCAACCACATTTGGGATATCAGTGTACTCAGGAGAAATTGCACAACAAATTGTATGGTCCATTTTCTCCTGTAATCCTTGTGAAAATGCAAAATTTGGGGCCAAAAGAATATTTTTGTGGGAAACATGATTTTTTTTTTTAATTTTCACAGCTCTACATTATAAACTTCTGTGAAGCACCTGGGGGTCCAAGATGCTCACCACACATCTAGGCACATTCCTTGAGCAATCTAATTTCCAAAATAGGGTCACTTTTGTGGGGTTTCTATGGCTTAAGCACATCAGAGGCTCTCCAAACGCAACATGGAGTCCGCTCTCGATTCCAAGCATTTTTGTGTTGAAAAACTCAAATAGTGATTCTTCTCTTCCGAGCTCTGCCATGCATCCAAACAGTAGTTTTCCCCTATATATGGGATATTAGCATACTAAAGATAAATTGCTGAACAAATTTTGGGGTCCTTTTTCTCTTGTTATGCTTGTGGAAATTGGGGCTAAAATAAAACTTTTGTGAAAAAAGTAAAATGTTAATTATTTCCTTCCACATTGCTTTAATTCCTATGAAGCACCTGAAAGGTTAGTGAACTTCTTGAATGTGGTTTTTAGGACTTTGAGAGGTGCAGTTTTTAGAATAGTGTCACTTTTGAGCATAGCATTTTCTGTCATTTAGGCCCCCAAAAGTAACTTCAAATGTCATGTGGTCCCTAAAAAAAATGTATTGGAAAAATGAGAAATTGCTGATGAACTTTTAACTCTTCTAACTTCCTAACAAAAAAAAATATTTATTAGCTATTTCATATGACCTAACTCTCTAGTTAAAAGGGCATGAGAAGTAAAGGTATGAAAATTGCCAAATTTTCTGAATTCTCACCAAATTTCTGACATTTTAACAAATAAACGCAAGTCATATCAAACAAACTTTACCACTATCATGAAGTACAACACGGCAAGAAAAAACATTTTCAGAATTAATGGGATCAGTTGAAACGTTCCAGAGTTATTGCCACATAAATTGACACTGCTCAAAATTGTAAAATTTGGCCTGGTCATCAAGGTGAAAATTGCCTTGAGGGGTGAAAGGGTTAAAGGGATAAAAACGTTGATGGGATGAGTGCTTCTTTAATAATATTTTAGGAGCTAGAAGTCAATTTGATAGATTCTAATTGCATTTTTTGCATTCTTTTGGCGACCAAAAGAAAGAAAAACAAACACCACACAATTTTAGCATTTGGATTTTTTTTCTGCTTACTGTAATTACCAATGGTTTTAATGTTATATTCTGATATACTATTATACCACATATTGTGTGTGTATTTTTTTTACTATCTTTATTTTTAATAAGGGCATTTTGAATTTCCATGCTTTTTAATTTGTCATATTTTATTTAAAACTATTTTTTTTACTTTTAGTGTATTCGTTAGTCTCTTTAGGAATGATTACTTTGTCTGATTGCTCATGCCATGTACAGCAATAAAAAAATCACATTCTCTATACACCTGCTCTCTACTTGTGCAATACGTCTATGGCGAGGATTGAGTGCTTGCTGCGACTTGCTTTACCGCACATTGCAATATACCTCTTTATATAGTATATCATGTGAAGTTTTTAACTATGCTGGGATAAATGGACGGTTTATCATGTGCTGTCCCAAATTGTGGGCTTTTTGTTAATACACCGGACATGGAAAGATTCACTGTGGTGAGTTCATTTTCCCCTTCACTACTGAGGCCCGAGGAACTCTCTCTTCTGGTAAAGAAAGGTAGTGAGCCTGATTATCAAACACCTGAGCCTGATGATGACTGGCTGAGTGGAGTTACTGACTGGATATAAGGCTGCCGACGTCCTTCTGCCTTGCGGGTGATTTCTCTGTGGGATCCTTGGAGACCAGTCTGAATTCCTGCTCTTCTAAAGCTAAGTTTTCTGCTCGGCTTTTTGCATTTGTGCTTTGAGTTTGTTTTGCTTTGTTTTTCTGGATTTCTGCCATTCCCTGCTGGGGTGTGCTGAATTCCTTTAGCGCTGTCTTCTGAAAATACCTGAGTGCTGATTTAGTTTTTGAAGCCTAGCTGCTTCAGGGTCTTTTTCCATATCAGCTTGTTGGCTTATGTCTTTGATAAGGTTTTGGCAGATTGCAGACAGCAACCTTCCTTTCCTGTTCTGTTTAGTTAGCTTGGGCCCCATCATTTGCTCAGCCTATCTTTCTATCTGTGTGAATGTTTTTTCATCTTACTTCACCGTCATTATATGTTGGGGGCTGCCTTTTACTTTGGGGTCTGCTCTGGGGCAGTTTAGATTTCCTTTTCTGTCTTTAGGCTATTTAGCACTCCGGCTGTGATCGAGGGGTCTAGGGCATCGTAGGAACCCCCCACGGCTACTGCTAGTTGTGTTGATAGGTTCAGGGGTCTGCAATCTGATAGTTGCCAAGTTCTCTGGTTTTCTGGACGTAGCTTCTATTTTTGTGTCTGCCTCCTACGGTGACTCAATCATAACAGAATCACCCGCCATACCGCAGATCCTAGGGTACTCAATAGCAGGAAAGAATTGTAAAAAAAAAAAAAAAGAGTGTGTATATTTTTTCCTCTATATCTCTGAGGCCGTAGGGGGAATTTTTTTTTTCTCTCAATGGAGATAAAGCAATTGTCTGATCGTGTGGAGCAGCTCGCTGCGGAAGTGCGGGGAATTTCCGCCTACCTTGCTCATTCACATGCTGCTGAACCAAAGATTCCTACACCTGATGTATTTTTTGGGGATCGGTCTAAATTTTTGAATTTCAAAAATAATTGTAAATTATTTTTTGCCTTGAAGCCTAACTCGTCAGGGAGCTCCACGCAGCAGGTTAAAATTGTCACCTCTTTGCTGCGTGGCGATCCCCAGGATTGGGCGTTTTCTTTGAAACCAGATGATCCTATTCTGACTAATGTGAATGCATTTTTTCAGGCCTTGGGGTTGTTGTATGACGAACCTAATGCCATTGATCAGGCTGAAAAGACCCTGCTGGCATTGAACCAGGGTCGTGATTCTGCAGAATTGTACTGTCAAAAATTCCGAAAGTGGGCAGTACTTACTACCTGGAATGATAATGCCTTGGCTGCTCTCTTTCGGAAGGGGTTGTCAGAAGCCATAAAAGATACTATGGTGGGATTTCCTGTTCCCTCTGGTCTTGACGATTCTATGTCATTAGCCATTCAGGTTGATCGGCGTTTGCGCGAACGCAAAGCTGCACGAGAGGTGTTGCCACCTGTTGAACAAATGTCTGAACCTATGCAATGTGATAGAGTTTTTTCCAGAGAGCAGCGTCAGGAGTTCAGAAGGCGTAATAAGTTGTGTTTTTTCTTTGGAGATGCCTCGCATATTATTTCTGTCTGTCCTAAACGAGAGAAACGCTTTGCACACACGTTTTCTGTTGGTGGTGTTCAACCTAAGTTTCTTCTGGCTATTACTCTGATCTGCTCCCTGTCCACATTTTCCGCCAAGGCTTTTGTGGATTCGGGAGCAGCCCTAAACCTAATGGACTTGGATTTTGCTAAACGTTGTGGATTTCCGATGACACCTCTGCAGACGCCTATCCCTTTGAGGGGGATTGATGCTACTCCTTTGGCTAAAAATAAACCTCAGTTTTGGACCCAGGTGGTAATGCGGGTCGCCCCAGACCATCAAGAAAATTGCAGATTTTTGGTGTTGCATAATCTGCATGATACTATTGTTCTGGGGTTTCCCTGGTTACAAATTCATAATCCAGTTTTGGATTGGAAATCTGTGTCTGTGGTGAGTTGGGGTTGTCGGTGTGCCTTTAGTGAGGCTCCGGTGTTTTCCACCTCTCCTCAGTCGCATGATCTTCCTGATTATTTGGCGGACTTTTATGATGTATTTAGTGAGAATGAGTCTGCGTCTCTGCCTCCTCATAGGAGTTATGACTGTGCTATTGAACTGAGCCCGGGGTGTAAATTTCCCAAGGGTAGGCTCTTCAATTTATCTGTACCCGAGCACGAGGCTAAGCGATCCTATATTAAGGAGGCGTTGGAGAAGGGTCATATTAGACCATCCTCGTCACCCTTAGGTGCCGGTTTTTTTTTTGTAGCCAAAAAGGATGGATCATTAAGACCTTTTATTGATTATCGTGCCCTCAACAAAATTACTGTTAAATATCAGTAGCCGTTACCCCTGATTTCTGATCTATTCTCCAGAGTTAAAGGTGCTTGCTGGTTTACCAAGCTTGACCTCAGGGGGTGTATAATCTTATTCGCATTAAGCATGGGGATGAATGGAAGACGGCGTTTAATACTCCGGAGGGACATTTTGAGTACCTGGTGATGCCTTTTGGGCTCACTAATGCCCCTTCTGTCTTCCAGTGCTTCATGAACGATATTTTCCGAGATTTTGTCGATAAATTTTTGATTATCTATCTGGATGATATTTTGATCTTCTCCAAGGATTGGGATTCTCATGTGGAACATATTCGGACTGTGTTCCGGATCTTGAGGGAGAATTCCCTGTATGTCAAAGGATCTAAATGCCTTTTTGAAGTACAGAGGATTTCTTTTTTGGGATTTATTTTGTCCCCGTCAACTATTGAAATGGACCCGGCCAAGGTACAAGCCATTTACGATTGGGTTCAGCCCACTTCTTTGAAGGCCCTCCAGAAGTTTTTTGGTTTTGCTAATTTTTATCAGAAATTTATAGCAAGATGTTCTAGTATTGCCAAGCCATTGACTGATTTGACTAAGAAGGGTGCTGATGTGTTAAATTGGTCTCCGGAGGCTGTTTCTTCCTTTCAGGAGCTGAAGCGAAGATTCACCTCCGCCCCGGTTTTGCGGCAGCCTGATGTCTCAATTCCGTTCCAGGTAGAGGTGGATGCTTCTGAGATTGGGGCAGGAGCTGTTTTGTCCCAAAAGGATCCTGTAACATCTAAAATGAATCCCTGTGCTTTCTTTTCCCGAAAGTTCTCTCCATCTGAACGTAACTATGATGTGGGGAATCGGGAACTGTTGGCCATGAAATGGGCATTTGAGGAGTGGAGACATTGGTTGGAGGGAGCCAAGCATCAAGTTGTGGTCCTCACTGACCACAAGAATTTGATTTACCTAGAGTCGGCTAAGCGCTTGAACCCTAGACAGGCTAGGTGGGCCTTGTTTTTTACATGTTTTGATTTTGTGGTTTCTTTTCTTCCTGGAACTAAGAATGTCAAGGCAGACGCCCTCTCTAGGAGCTTCTTTGCTGATTCTCCTGTGGTGACCAAGCCTGCTACCATCTTAGGCGAAGGGGTAGTTCTTTCTGCCATCTCGCCCGATTTGAGACGTGCTCTGGAAGAGTTCCAGGAGGACAAACCTGAGCGTTGTCCCAGTGGAAAGTTGTATGTTCCTGACCAGTGGAAGAAGAGAGTGATTTCTGAAGTTCATTGCTCTGCTTTGGCTGGTCATCCAGGTATTTTTGGTACTAGAGATCTGGTGAGTCAGTCTTTTTGGTGGCCCGCCTTGTCTCGTGATGTCAGGAATTTTGTGCAGTCCTGTGGGACGTGCTCCCGGTCTAAATCGTGTTCTCGCTCTAGTGGGTTGTTGATGCCTTTGCCTGTCCCCAAGAGGCCATGGACCCATATGTCAATGGATTTCATCTCTGATATGCCTGTCTCTCAAAGGATGACTGTTATTTGGGTGATTTGTGATAGGTTCTCTAAGATGGTTCATCTTGTACCACTCCCTAAGTTGCCGTCTTCCTCTGAGTTGGTGCCCCTGTTTTTACAACAACAGGTGGTTCGCTTGCACGGGATTCCTGAGAACATTGTATCTGACAGAGGAGTCCAGTTTGTGTCTAGATTTTGGAGAACTTTCTGTTCCAAGCTGGGAATTCAGTTGTCCTTCTCCTCTGCTTTTCACCCTCAGACCAATGGGCAGACAGAGAGAACAAACCAGACCTTGGATTCATATTTGAGATGTTTTATTTCTGCTGATCAGGATGATTGGGTTTATTTTTGCCCTTGCCCGAATTTGCTTTAAATAATAGAGCTAGTTCTGCCACTTTGATGTCACCTTTTTTTTGTAACTTTGGGTTTCATCCTCGATTTTCTTCAGGGCAGGTGGAGCCCTCTGCCTGCCCAGGTGTTGACACTGTGGTGGAGAGAATGCACCAGATCTGGGACCAAGTGGTGGATAAGTTATCTCTCTCCCAGGAAAAGGCCCAGCGGTTTTCCAACCGACATAGGACCATTGGTCCCCAGTTTAAGGTTGGTGATATGGTGTGGTTGTCATCAAAAAATATTGCTATGAAGGTGGCTTCTCCTAAGTTTAAGCCTAGATTTGTTGGACCTTACAAGATTTTGGAGATTATTAATCCGGTCTCTTTTCGTTTGGCTCTTCCTGTCACATTTAAAATCCATAATGTGTTCCATAAATCTTTGTTGAAGAGGTTTGTTGAACCTGTTGTTCCGGGGGTGGCACCTCCAGACCCTGTATTGGTTGAAGGTAACATGGAATATGAGGTAGAGAAAGTACTGGATTCCCGTCTGGCTAGACGGAGACTCCAGTATTTGGTTAAGTGGAAGGGTTATGGTCAGGTGGATAATTCCTGGGTCTCTGCCTCTGATATTCATGCCAAAAGATTGGTGCGTGCCTTTCATCGGGCTCACCCTGATCGCCCTGGTGGCGTGGTTGAGGGTTTGGTGACCCCTCCTCAAGGGGGAGGTACTGTTGTGAGTTCATATTCCCCTTCACTACTGAGGCCCGAGGAACTCCCTCTTCTGGTAAAGAAAGGTAGTGAGCCTGATTATCAAACACCTGAGCCTGATGATGACTGGCTGAGTGGAGTTACTGACTGGATATAAGGCTGCCGACGCCCTTCTGCCCTGCGGGTGATTTCTCTGTGGGATCCTTGGAGACCAGTCTGAATTCCTGCTCTTCTAAAGCTAAGTTTTCTGCTCGGCTTTTTGCATTTGTGCTTTGAGTTTGTTTTGCTTTGTTTTTCTGGATTTCTGCCATTCCCTGCTGGGGTGTGCTGAATTCCTTTAGCACTGTCTTCTGAAAATACCTGAGTGCTGATTTAGTTTTTGAAGCCTAGCTGCTTCAGGGTCTTTTTCCATATCAGCTTGTTGGCTTATGTCTTTGATAGGGTTTTGGCAGATTGCAGACAGCAACCTTCCTTTCCTGTTCTGTTTAGTTAGCTTGGGCCCCATCGTTTGCTCAGCCTATCTTTCTATCTGTGTGAGTGTTTTTTCTTCTTGCTTCACCGTCATTATATGTTGGGGGCTGCCTTTTACTTTGGGGTCTGCTCTGGGGCAGTTTAGATTTCCTTTTCTGTCTTTAGGCTATTTATCTCTCCGGCTGTGATCGAGGGGTCTAGGGCATCGTAGGAACCCCCCACGGCTACTGCTAGTTGTGTTGATAGGTTCAGGGGTCTGCAATCTGATAGTTGCCAACTTCTCTGGTTTTCTGGACGTAGCTTCAATTTTTGTGTCTGCCTCCTACGGTGACTCAATCATAACAATTCACTACTTAAAGACAGAAGAGCTGAGCATACTTCCATCCTTGCTCTTTTTTTATTATGCTGACAAAAAAATGGATTAAAAAATGATCAAAAAATGAACATTACAAAAAAAAGAAAGAAAAATGTCATCACTGAAAATGCCATCTCGCTCCCTTAAAAAAAAACCTTATATAGCTAAGTTGGCAAAAAGATTAAAAAATAAGGCATTTGATTCAAAGGTAATCTGGTTTTCTGGAAATCTCCATTACAGCAAAATTCTAGGGTGGGACTATTGCATTCAGGACTTTCCTACTGAATGCCAAATCCTTCAAAGCTAAAACATCTGGTATGTAATGTTTCGTAAAAGTATGATCATTTTTTTAAGTGGCTGCGCTACAAATCTGGTCTGACAAGCAGAAACTATCATGGTTGAATGATTCTTTAAGTTTCTAGATTAGACCGCTTTGTTCCCCTTGATTTTACCAAAATATTAGACAAATAAATTTTTGCCATTTCTCTAGAATGTGCACTGCTCAAAAAAATAAAGGAAACACTCAAATAACACATCTTAGATCTGAATGAATGAAATATTCTCATTGAATACTTTGCTCTGTACAAAGAAGAATGTGCTGACAACAAAATCACACAAAAATCATCAATGGAAATAAAATTTATTAACAAATGGAGGCCTGGATTTGGAGTCCCACACAAAATTAAAGTGGAATGTTGAGAGGGTGTGGACCCCATCTGGAATGTAATGTCAAAATGATACTCAGTATTGTGTGTGGCCGCCACATGCCTGTATGACCTCCCTACAATGCCTGGGCATGCTCCTGAAGAGGCGGCAGATGGTTTCCTGAGGGATCTCCTTCCAGACCTGGACGAAAGCATCCGCCAACTCCTGGACAGTCTGTGGTGCAATGTGACATTGGTGGATGGAGCGAGACATGATGTCCCAGATGTGCTCAATCGGATTCAGGTCTGGGGAACGAGCGGGCCAGTCCATAGCTTCAATAACTTCATCTTGCAGGAACTGCTGACACACTCCAGCCACATGAGGTCTGGCATCGTCCTGCATTAGGAGGAACCCAGGGCCAACCACACCAGCTTATGGTCTCACAAGGGGTCTGAGGATCTCATCTTGGTACCTAATGGCAGTCAGGCTACCTCTGGCGAGCACATTGAGGGCTGTGCGGCCCTCCAAAGAAATGCCATCCCACACCATTACCGACCCAATGCCAAACCGGTCATGCTGAAGGATGTTGCAGGCAGCAGATTGCTCTCCATGGCATCTCCAGACTCTGTCACATCTGTCACATGTGCTCAGAGTGAACCTGCTTTCATCTGTGAAGAGCACAGAGCGCCAGTGACGAATTTGCCAATCCTGGTGCTCTGCGGCAAATGCCAAGTGTCCTGCATGGTGTTGGACTGTGAGCATAACCCCCATCTGTGGACGTCGAGCACTCAGACCATCCTCATGGAGTCAGTTTCTAACATTTGTGCAGACACATGCACATTTGTGGCCCGCTGGAGGTCATTTTGCAGTGCTCTGGCAGTGCTCCTCCTGTTCCTCCTTGCACAAAGGCTGAGGTAGCAGTCCAGCTGCTGGGGTGTTGCCCTCCTATGGCCCCCTCCACATCTCCTGGTGTACTGGCCTGTCTCCTGATCGTGCCTCCAGCCTCTGGCCACTATGCTGACAGACACAGAAAACCTTCTTGCCAGAGCTTGCATTGATGTGCCATCCTGGATGAGCTGCACTACCTGAGCCATTTGTGTGGGTTGTAGAGTCCGTCTCATGCTACCATGAGCGTGAAAGCACAACCAACACTCAAAAGTGACCAAAACATCAGCCAGAAAGCATTGGTACTGAGACGTGGTATGTGGCCCCCACCTGCAGAAGCACTCCTTTATTGAGGGTGTCTTGATAATTGGCAATAATTTACATCTGTTGTCTATTCCATTTGCACAACAGCATGTGAAATTGATTGTCAATCAGTGTTGCTTCCTAAGTGGACAATTTGATTTCACAGAAGTTTCATTTACTTGAAGTTATATTCTGTTGTTTAAGTGTTCCCTTTATTTTTTTGAGCAGTGTAGTTAATTCCATATACTGGAGAACTGCTCTATGAGTACCAATATTATGAACATATCATTATATTCTTGCATTGTTGTAGAATTTGCATACATGTTTATGTGCACTATGAGTTAAATAGCCTGCTATCCTTTGCTTGCCAGTACTTTTTTTATTGTATTCACTTGTGTGATTGTCACATTATTTACATGTATATCATTACCAAGTAGGATGACACATTTAGGGGATCTTAACTTTCACATCAAGGATTTTTTTTATCCTCATTATGGATCATTCTCCATTTATTTCTCCTGATGTGTGTCTTTTAGTGTGACCGGTCCCTACCGTTATGTATTTATTAATAAACTGTATTTACTTTACTGATAATATTGGTCACCCACCCCTATTGATTTTTCTTTTTTCTTCATTGAGTATTTATTTAAATTTCTGCTGTTTTCATTGAAGATTCCTTTTGGCTTAATAAATGTAATGTTATTGACTCAAAGAGAAAAGTTGTGTCATAACTTTTACTACAAGGGGTTTGGTGTTAAAAAAAAGCAATAAAAAAATAAATAAAATAAAAATATTAATGCGTTGCACAACAAAGGTCAAGAGGGGCAGTTTTTCAAATGGCATCACTTTGTGGTTTTTCTGACATACAAACCCCTCACAGCTTTTTTAATAATCTTTATTAATAATAGTCTTTATTTTTATATAGCGCTAACATATTCCACAGCGCTTTACAGTTTTGCATACATTATCAGCGCTGCCCCTGATGGGGCTCATAATCTAAATTCCCTATCAGTATGTCTTTGGAATGTGGGAGTAAATCGGAGTACCCAGAGGAAACCCACGCAAACACGGGAAGAACATACAAACTCCTTGCAGATGTTGTCCTTGGTGGGATTTGAACCCAGGACTCCAGTGCTGCAATACAGTGCTAACCACTGAGCCACCGTGCCGCCCATTTTGAAACTAAATAGGTCTATAATGAATAGATTTATTTTTTTTTAAATAAAGTTGTTGCTAAACTTTAAAACCTTTTACTTCGTAGAAAAAAATAAAAGTGAATTCCGAAAAATTGTACCAGCGTGAAGTAGATATATGGTTAATGTTATTTATTAACTATTTTGTGTGGGATTACTATTTAAAGGATATAAAAAATTAAAATTTCAAATTTGTCTACATTTTTGCAAAGTTTACAATATTTTTAGAAAGAAACACAAATCTTATCGACCTAAATGTAACATTAGCATAAACTCCAAAGGATCATGAAAAAAATGCCTGTCTCTATACAGTATCTTGTTAAAAGCATCGTATGCTCTACTTACACATGACAATGTGTTGCTGATATCGATTACTTTTGTTGCAGCATAAATAATCCAATCACCCGGCGAATTAGCATTTTGCTCATTCATTGGGTGGTTGACGATATAGTTACAACTATGAATGCTCATCTGCACTACTTGTAATTTTAAACGTGGATGTTACACACTCCACATACACTGTAGGTTAAACACACTCAATGGAAGTTACACACACTCCATGCTACGCAAACTGTATGTTAGAAAGTACACTCCATGCTAGACACACAGTCACTGTATATTACGGAAAACACGTACATACACTGTAGATGCAAAATTAGCCTGTTGTCTTCTACACATCTAACTTTTTAAACGGCATTGATAACACAGGATTGGCATTTCGGTGCAGTTTCTGGTTTATGAAGGCAGGCAACCATTGACCTGCAGGAGTGTACGTTGTCGCTGGGAGCTATTTTAGCCATTGGAAACAATTGGCAATTGCTCAGTTTGCACCACCCTAATGTCGGCCCAGAGATAGGTCCTGAAATAATTTTTACCATTTGGTAAAATTACTTACCAATACTATTCACATTTAAGTAAATTCACATTTAAGTAAAGCTGTTATGTTCTTTAGTACTAAATTTACAAGGAACTACTGCATTGACTTTCTTATCTGAGCACATATTGATTTTAGAAGTAGGTGTAAAAGAATATGTTTGAAGAAGTAAATTGACCTCAGCTTACCTTTATTTTTACAATACTTCAGTACATTCTTAAAGACAAAGTAGGAAGAGAAAAAAATAGCAATCATAGAAACAATCTGCATTAAGAAAAACTGATGCACTGCTATGTGCATGCTATTTTTGGTCATTTTTTAACTTTGAATCGCTTATGCAAATTGCCTCTTCAATGTCACAAGTGTGTCACGTCCTCCTGGAAGATCTGTGGCTAGGCAATCTTTACGTGCCGTGAAATGTAGATCTTCCATTTAGCTTGTATGTTTTGTTCATCATATTTAAAGGACTGTGTTTCCTTTGGTGCTGAAGAGGTTAATGTCTCTTTGTATGCTGGTTATAGACATGCAGCTCCATTTCGCTCCTACTTCTGACCTGCTCGTTTTTTCTCTCTATAAAACCTGGCCAGATCTTCTCATACTTGCCTTGGAAAGTCTTGCTTCCTGGTTTACTGGAGATGGTGTGCTGAAATTGGAGTTTGTAGTTGCTGCTGGGAATTGTTGTTTGCTGCTTTTGGGTGTGTTCATTATCCTATTCCCATTTGGTTTGTACCTTCCTATCCTTAAACAGAACCAGAAAAAGAATAATCCCTAAAAATTAACTTTTAATTCAATCACTAAAAAGCATAATACAGTAAAATTACCTCAATACATAGGGAGGTAGATAAATAGATAGAGGGTCAGGTAACCAAATGGTTCAATAATTCACAGACATTAAGGGCCAAAAACTACTTCGCCCTAGTATGCCCTACCAAGACCCTTCCTGACCGCGGAGGTTGGCACCTCTAAAGTCTAAAAATTCTTAATAATTCACAGAATGGGTATCAGCAGAAAAAATAGAACTTTTTCTCGTAGTCAAAAAAAATTATGCTACCCTGCTGAAATAAATCAAACCCATAGTAGAAAATCTTAGAAAAAACGTATACAGAGAGATCAATGTCGCTAGTCTACAATAAAAGTACACATATTTGTTCAAAATTGAAAACCAGCAAAAAACACTGTAAACACTGCACACTTAAATAATGGAAAAATAGTATCTGTTAGACAGCTGTTGCACATGCGCATAAATTTAATCAGCCCAATATGTCCTGAGGCTCAGTCTACCTCAAAAGATGCACACAATGTCAAAATGAGCAACAGTATTGATATAAGGCGATACTTCATGAGGTTTAAAGTTGAATCACCTCCATACGCCTAAATTCCTCATAGGGCACAATAAAATATAACACCGTGCAGTAACCCTTCATATATGCAAGCAAAATAGATGAACTATATCAGACATCCTCCCCATGGCAGTGTGGGGGACGATGAGAATTCATATAATGAATTTTATACGTTTTTTCTAAGATTTTCTATTATGGGTTTGATTTATTTCAGCAGGGTAGTATAATTTTTTTTGACTACGAGATAAGTTCTATTTTTTCTGCTGATACCCATTCTGTGAATTATTAAGAATTTTTAGACTACAAGATAAGTTTACAGTCCTCTATTACGAGATAAGTTTACAGTCCTATACTACGAGATAAGTTTACAGCACCTAGCACTTTTTTAGCACGAGACAATAATTGTCTCTCCACTATTTTCGGCATTGTGGGTGTGAGTGTGGGTATTTTTTGTGTCCCCTATTTTTGTATATGTAGGGAGGTTTAGGGCGTTACTAGGGACGCCGACGTTGAGCGGGGGCGCCACATCGTCAACAACTAGGGTGCCAACCTCCGCGGTCAGGAAGGGTCTTGGTAGGACATACTAGGGCGAAGTAGTTTTTGGCCCTTAATGTCTATGAATTATTGAACCATTTGGTTACCTGACCCTCTATCTATTTATCTACCTCCCTATGTATTGAGGTAATTTTACTGTATTATGCTTTTTAGTGATTGAATTAAAAGTTAATTTTTAGGGATTATTCTTTTTCTGGTTCTGTTTAGAGTACATAATCCTGAATATATAATCTACTGGAGGTTTACCTTCCTATCCTTCCCTTTATTCCTCTCTACACTTAGTGAGTGTTTTTGTATATGAGTTGCTTTTGGTTATCCCTGTTTGCCTTATGTGTATATAAGAGTACCCTCGGGACAGTGTTAGCTAGTTTAAGGCCCCGCCCACTTCCTTACCGAAGACAGTCACAGCATGACAGGAAGAGGACTGTAATTTTAGTGCCACCTATTGGAAATCGCAATCCTAACAGTCAGTATCAACTCTTTAATGAGCCTTTCCACATGACTTAGAATTCTGGTTTGGCTTTTATTCTAAATCGTGAGGCAAGGCTCCAGTTCTCTTCCACTCTGAAGAGACAATTTGCATATTTAATTTCCCGAAGGAGCATTGCATGGCTTATAAGCCTCCTTACACTGGCATGGCATGGCAAACATGTCACTCTCCACAAGGAAAACGTTACACATTAGAGTCAATCACTTAGACATCCATCATATCCTCTTGCTCTAGGCAGTGTATAGTGTTGAACCATTTCTTATAAAACAACCCGTAATGTAAAAAATCTTCATACGAATGAAAAAGCAAAAGACAAACTACAGTGCTGTGCAAGTTAATTGGGACAAAGCATTTTTTTAAGTAAAATCGTAAGTTGGTTACCAGTCAGTGATTCAAACTAGTTTTAACTGCTTTGAACAGGCACTCACACCTGTTCAAAGCAGTTTAAACTGGTTTGACTCACTGACTGGTAACCAACTTACGATTTTACTTAAAAAAATGCTTTGTCCCAATTAATTTGCACAGCACTGTACAAAGTTTCAAGTCAATATTGTTATTCCAGTTAGATAAAAGATCACATACAGAAATTCAAAAAAGCAATAAACTCTCCATATTCACTCGTGATCAGTACAGTGGAAGATCAATGGCAACATAGATTCAAATCTTTAGCGCTGAGTCATTGCCATATGGGAGATGGTATGAGCATCTACACCCCTGTGTTTCGGAGGGGGTGAATATGGTATATTGTCTAACCAATAGCGTTTATCAAGTAATTTTAAAATGTACTACAGTATATACCGCGCTTCAAATTATTATGCAAATTGGATTTAATCCCTGAAGGACCAGGGGTATTTCCATTTTTTCATTCCTGCTTTTTGCTCCCCTTTTTCCCATTGCCATAATTATTTTTATTTTTCCATCAATATGGCTATGTGAGTCCTTGTTTATTGTGGGACGTGTTTAACTTTTGAACGAAACCATTGCTTTTACCATATCATGTACTGGAAAACGGGAGAAAAAATTCTAAGTGCAGTGAAACTGCAAAATAGTGCACTTCCACAATTGTTTTATGAGGTTTCTTTTACAATGTTCTCTAAATGCTAAAACTGACATGCCATTATGATTCTTCAGGTCATTATGATTATGAGTTCACAGATGCCAAACATGTATAGGCTCTTTTCTATTTAAGTGATGAAAAAAAAAATCAAAATTTTGTAAAAAGAAAAAAAAATGTTTCTGTTTTCTGGGTCTGCATGAGGGCTATATTATGTGCGCCAATCGAATGTTTTTATTTACACCATTTTGGGCTATACACTATGTTTTGATAGCCCATAATTGCATTTTATTGCAATGTGGCAAGTGACCAAAAAACATAATTTTAGTGCTTTGATTTTTTCTCGTTACTTCGCTTACCAATCAGATTATCATATTTTTCTGACTATAAAATGCACTTTTCCCCCCAAATTTGGGAGGAACATGGGGGTGCTTCTTGTAATGCGGATATACCTTACCACAGGCTGGGATGAGGGAATGTCTGTTGGTGCTGTGGGTGCCCGGCGGTGCTATGTGCACACAGTGCATTTTTTATGTGTTTTCACTGCGTTTTTCTGCGCAGAAATGGGCCTAAAACGCTATGGAATCCTTATGCAAGCTAATTCAATGACTGAAGTGCTGTGCGCATGATAAGTAAATTTCCTTTGAGTATTTGCATTGTTTTTTTTTCTGCAGCATTTCAATTTTTTGTGCGTTTCAGCAGTGTTTTTCACTCATTGACTTCAATTGAGTCAGTCAAATCCGCAGCAAAATCGCAGGTATAAAAATGTTTGCGGATTTGCTGAGTTTTTGTTTGCATTTTTACGTACTTCCTATTGTATTTCCCACTCAGTTATCTGTATGATAGTGTGGGAAACACCGGCGCAGTAGTTCTTATCAGCGGTAGTTACCACAGGTAAGGCCATCAGTCAGAGCGCTGTGGGGTCATGCTGTCAGATCTCAGGACGAGATCTCGTTGCCGAGATCTCAATCTGTGCATGCACCGCCTCCAGTGGCCATTTTCCCGGAGGCCACAGCATTGAGACAATGGAAGTGTGAGGGCTTCGGGCTTTCACAAAATGTCGCTGGAGCCCCCGCACCACCGAGCACCGCTGAACCTGCCACACCAGTCTGGGTCATATCATCGCTGGACCTATAAACACTCCCTGTGACTCCACTCCAGCAAAGCTGCTGATCCCCCCAGGGTGAGCTGAATTCAGGACTGTAAGACAGACCCTATTTGATGCATTAATTTTTTTCCCCATTTTCCTTCTAAAAATTTGGGATAAATCTTATGGTTCGGTGCGTCTTACAGTCTGAAAAATATGGTACATATTCAAATTTAAAAAAAAAAAACATTATACTCACCTAACACCAAATCCTGATGCCCTTGTCTCCTAGAAAAAATGTAAAATAATAAACCAACATATACTCACCTTCCGTAGTCCACATAATCCCGAGTGTCCCACGGTGATCTCACTTGTAGAACAGTCAACAATCGGGAAATGTGGCTGCTCTACCCGGCCGCCGTCAATACACAGACAGGAAGTAATCACTCCCGCAGTGTATCACTAAGCTGCCGTGAGAGAGGTCACTGGAGTTCATCAGCTGATCAGCTCCGATGCTCTCACGTACGGCACTACCGCTGAATGAGAACTTTCTCACGGCATCTTAGTGATACACTTGTGGGAGCGATTACCTCTTGTCAGTCTATCGCTGGCTGTCTTTGAGTGTAAGGAGCACAAGGACCTACGATCATGTGACTGCAGGGGGTGGGGCTTAGCATCCTACTGCTGCAGATGATGTAATATACTTACTGCAGAGATACTATAGTAGAGGAGAGGGAAACGCAGGTCAGACAAGCAGAGGTCGTACACGGAGAGGGCAGCGCGGTACCAGAGGGATGAGCAGAGAATAATCAAGTCACAGGCAGAGAGTCGTACACAGAGAGGGTAGCGCAGTACAAGAGGGACAGGCAGAACTCGTAACAGGGACGGAACTGGTGACAATGTGTGTGTAGGTTTGTGTGTGTTTGTGTTTACTTATCGGCTTAGCAATGCGGGTGTCGGACTGACACCTTTTCATTACTAAGCCTGGGGCTTAGGGTCCCGTTTCTCATAGTGACCCACCAGCAATCCCGACAGTGATACGACCTGGTAAGGATCGCTGGTGCGTCGCTATGTGGGGAGGAGGACTCCCAGGCAGTGACCGGGCAGGTACCCAGGGGACCGCCATCAGGGTTCCTGAGGGAACGATACTGGGAGGACAGTAAAGGGAGAGACTTGACTGAAGTTGTCAGGGAAACAGGGGGTGGGGCAAGGATAAAAGGAGCAGGGGGCACGCTGAAGTGGCAGTTTAGAGAGAGTGGGACAGGAGGCAGGAAGCCGGGTGACTTGAAGGGACACCGACAGGAACCTGGGAGGAGGATACTGGGCACTCAGCGACAAGGGAAAAGGGAGAGACTTCCCGCCCCCATTCACCGAAAGCCACGCCCGCCGCCCCCTGCCTTGGTCAGACAGATCCCTCACCTCAGGACGCGGCTATGACGACACGAAAAATGGCCACAGAGGCCTGGACACTGCCCCCCGGCCTTCTCCCACCGTGGCGACCCTGTCATCACCGGCTGCAGGGGACACAACCTCATCCTAGGTGATATCAGAGACCCATTTCCCGGCTGTGGAGGGACGTTAATCAGAGGACAGTAACTGGTCAGTTGGGAACTGCGTCATCGTTTCTTCAGGGTCCGTTGTGCCCCTCCGTCATCGTTTCTTCAGGGCCTGTTGCGCCCCACCGTCATCGTTTCTTCAGGGCCTGTTGCACCCCACCGTCATTGTTTCTTCAGGGCCTGTTGCGCCCCACCAGCATCGTTTCTCCAGGGCCTGTTGCGCCCCACCGGCATCTCTTCTTCAAGGGCCTGTCGAGCCCAGTTTCACCCCGGAATATCGAGGCGTCAAGGCAGCCGCATCAGCGACCTCTACGTGGACCCGCCTGTGATCCTGACAGACCCCTGGAAAGATAAGTTTACTATAGGAGATAAGGACCCCCAGTTTGGTCATACGTGGCCTATAGCACCCGGGCAAACTGGGTTAGTCGCATTTACAATAAAAGAGTGTTGTTAGGTTTGTTGAGTCCCTGCGTGGACTGGTTGTTGTTAACACCTTTTGTTTGCTCAAAATAGCCTAGCGGCTACAGTTTATAAAAGTTTATTCCACAAACCACACTCAGTCTCGTGTCTCGTCACTGCATCCTGCAAACCTGCTTGAACCCTACAGCTACATGGTCGCTAGTAAGCTGCCAAACAGGCAGATCACTTCAGCTACGCAGCAACGATCCGGCGAGCCATATAACGACCTTGGCGGTCGTTGGTACCTTGTCACACAGCAGCTTTTCTGACGATTCCCGCCTGCTTCCCTGAGTTCTGCATCGCCAACGAGGTCGCTCATAGGTGTCAAACACAGCGATGCATGCTGGACAGCGGGACGCCGATGATGAAAAAATGGCCCAGGACATTCAAGCACGATCCAGCTGGGGGGACGGTCACCGCTGCGTGTCACATGTAGCGAGATCACTGGCGAGGTCGCTGTTGCGTCACAAAATCGGTGACGCTTCAGCGATCTCGCTAGTGATCTCGCTATGTGAGACGGGGGCTTTAGTGTCAATGACAGCTGCTGACACCAAGCCCTAATCCCATTACCCTGATGCCACTGCATCAGCATGAAAAAGGAGGTGTTGAACCAAGAAATTACATCACAAAACTTTTTTTTTTTTTAAATATCTTTCTTTAGCTCAAAAATACCTTCATTGCTGTACAAAAATGCATGCAAACAAAGCATACAAAAATGCAGCTAAAACGTGCGTTTTTGGCACAGTGTGTTTGCTGCCCAGAGATGCAGAAATGTTGCAGAAATTTATGCAAGCAAATACTCAATGTGCGCACATATCTTAAGTGTCATAAAAATTACATTTTTTGTTTGAGAAATAACCTCATAGGTGGTCTTGTGTCTCAGGCTTTTTGGATCACTGAAATCAATTTCAAACCCCTCTGATAATCAGTTTGCCAGGGTGCAGCAATTGAGAAGGTGATATCAAATAAGGGGTAAATGTTAACATGTAATTTGGCCTTTTAAGATGTTTTTGGTCAAAATGCTTTTGATTTCAATAAACGTATCTTAACACTACGAATTCAACAAATGATTATTTTGAGTTCCTTACAACCAATAAAAAGTTTGGAAACGCCATTGTGCCTAATAATAAAGAACAGAACATTTCGAGTTTTTTTATACTTTTGAAAAAATCCTGCTATCATTTGGAAGTTTGTCCAATAAAATTAGATTTATTCTCCAGCAGTTGATGATTTGAACATTATATTGACTCATTTCTATCAACCATTTTGTGAAATCAGAGAAAAGTAGCATTTGCATAATAATCTGGAAAACAGTGTATTAAGTATGGTTTGCTTGACTTTGAATTTTGATTTTCTTCAACCATGGCAAAGGTTCAGTTTTCTGATATAGCGTTGTAATGTATCTAAATACCCTGGCCTAGAAAAAAGAGGCTTGTTGGCTCCCTTCATAGCACCAAGGGACCATGCATAGGTAGCTAAGCTCCTGCTTCCATAATGACTTTTATTTATTTTTATTTATTTTGCTTTGCTAATATAGCGCTATCACATTCCACAGTGCTTTTATCTGTGTGTTTCTTTCTTTTGAATACAGGGTTAGTAATGGGGGTGTCTGATAGACATCTCTCTATTACTAAGTCAGCGGACTTTACACAGCTGACATCAACACCAAAAATCATTACCTTGATTGCAAAAACACTATGGTAATTGGGAAGAACTGAGATTAAGTGCCAGAATAGGTGCATCTAAAGGATGTGCAATTTCTGGGGTGAATGAGGAATGGTGTTAATAGTCTGGGAAGGGATCAATATCCATGTCCCATTCGCAGCCTATTAATATCAGCACGCAGCTTTCTACTTAAACTTTGCTGATTATTAAAAAAAAAATGGGGGAACTCCACATAATTTTTTGGAGGTCCCCTTTTTAATAACCAGTAAAGGCTAAGCAGACAACTGTGAGCTGATATTAATAGGCTGGGAAAATCAATTTATATTCGCCCCTTCCCAGAATGATAACACGAGCCCACAGCTGTCTGGTTTCCCTTAGCTGGTTATTAAATATAAGGGTGACCCAAAGCAATTTTTTTTATTTATTAGCTAAATACATATAGTGCAAGCTACAGAAGCACTGCACTAATTATATACCTCAGAGACATATTTCTGTCTAATCTATCTATTCTCTTCTAATAGTTCGGGCTGTGAATTTACTGAACTTGGCTGATGAAATGTCGGATTTCTCTTGAGTTGATTGTGTAAAAATTGAACAACACATGTATGATCTGTGTGCTGTGCGATTTTTTTCTTGCACCCTTTGACTTGCATTTGCGAGTATGATCCAATTCTCGCAGACAGTCACAGCATGCTGTGATTCTATTCTTCTCAGTCCAATCTGTGCTGAGAAAAAACTCACAGATAAGCACAGAATCATTGTTTAACATCGTCAGAGTGCAATGCGATGTTTTCTCGCATTGCACTCCTTTGTATTATATGTTAATGTGAGCGAGCCCTAAAAGATATTTAAAGAGGACCTATGAGCAAAAATGAATCTGTTATTTAAAAATAGAGAAATGTAATGATATGTGTGTGTTTACTTGCTTTAGACAGATACTGACTTTCAAAGCTGTCAGTATCCATTTAAAAACCTTTGTATCTAATTTTCAATGGAAATGCACAGCCATCTTATAGATGACACGGCTTCTCATTAATCCTGCACCATGCATACTTCGCAGACGGCATAAAAAGAAGTGCGCTGCTCCGGGGACAGTGTTATCTCATTAGACGTGTATTCCCTGCCTCAGTGACCATCACTGACACACTTGTCTTTGCTCTGATCAGCATGTTCTCACTCTAATTATTTCAGGAGGCCGTGTAATTGTCATAGACATTTCAAGCGGTGCACAAAGGAAGGCAAAACTGATATCACACTTACCCCTGGTAGCTCTTCTCCTGAAGTGATGTCAGTAGCAATTGTGTACTATGTCATCTGTGTGAAGTCACTACTCAGTGTAGAGAAACAGTGGAGGGACTTTTATTGCACGTGCGGCTGCCGGGGACACCACTTTAGAAGAAAAGTTACCAGGAGTGAGTGCTTTATGAGTTTTCCCTGCCTTAGTGAACCGCTTCAACTGTCCATGATTGTTACACTGCCCTCTGCTGTAGTCGGTGTGAGAACATGCCGATTAGCGCAGATACCAGTGTGTCCATGACGGACATTGAGGCAGTGCACTGCCTGAGCAGTGAGTTCACTTCTGCGCTGCGGAATGACATAGAATGCTGGAAACTAGTAATGTCTTTTTCCAAATTTGCATACCATGCGCGCGCCCTTTTCATGGTATTTTTTAATTAATTATATTTAAAGACATTTTACATTTTTAATTCGCATTGTAAAAACATAAAAAGGAGTGAAAAATATTCAGGATTGAGAGTCCTCAGTAGTTGATACCTTTTAATGGCTAACTGAAAAGATGGTAACACATTGCAAGCTTTCGAGACTACTCAGGTCTCTTCATCAGGCTAGACTAATACAAAATCTGAAGTCACATATTTATGCACAATACAGCCTAGAAAAAATGCAATAGATAAGACAAGTGACGTGAAGCAGAACTATCAATATGGCTGTATTGTGCATAAATATGTGACTTCAGATTTTGTATTAGTCTAGCCTGATGAAGAGACCTGAGTAGTCTCGAAAGCTTGCAATGTGTTACCATCTTTTCAGTTAGCCATTAAAAGGTATCAACTACTGAGGACTCTCAATCCTGAATATTTTTCTATCCACTGGCTAACACGGTACAAAGATATACATCTTTCCTGTATTAAAAAGGAGTGGTAATTTTTAGTCATTGATACTCTTTAAACCCTTCTTTACTCTCTTAATGTCGAGTCCAATTTTAATTTTTTTTGCTTTTGCTTTTCCTACCCTTCTTGAAAGATTCATAACCTTTTTAATGTTCTGTTGACTTTGCAGTATGAGGGCTTGTTTTTGCAGGACGAGTTTTAGTTTTGACTAGTAGAATACCAGCGGCTTCACTCGCCTAAAATATGTTAAATTGCTGGTTATGGTAGCTAAAGTTAAATTTTCAGTGTCACCCTGAAATTGATATTTTCAGAGTGCTACAGTAAAAAAAAATTCCACTTTAAATTTTTATTATTTTGGTATTTTACTAATTTGTCAGTCACAACTCTTGTTTTCCCCTCAGCACTTTTACTTTCACCTTTACATTTCTCCATTATATGTATAGGGCCTAACTTAGGAGGCCCCAATCTCATGACAGGGGATGCTAGCGTGATTTAACTTGCGCAGTATTCTGCTCCTTTGGGTGGAGAGGGGGCGTGCCAAATTTCACCCAAATCAGGCGAGAACTGTGGATTTGTATAGAGCGGGCTTCTACAGATTTTGAGCTTATATTATATATATATATATATATATATATACACACACACATATATTATAGATTGACATCATTCATTTTTTCATACAAGTTGAGAAACAAGAAAAAAAATATCAAGTGAAAAGAAATGATTAAAAAGATGCAAGTCCACCATCATTTTTGTGGGGGGAGGGTTGTTTTCACAGCATTAATTATGCAGCAAAAATGACCAGGCAATATGATTTTCCATGACAGTCAGATTTCAGCAACACACTGGTTTCATTTTACTATTTCTTTAGCTTAAAAATATTAAACTTTGTAAAAAAAATGATTTGTGTCACCATTTTTCAAGACTTGTAAGTTTTTTATTTGAGTGTTAGATTTTATTGGTATAATTATGGGGTACATTATATCAGAATTTATGGTGGTCTAGTGCAGTGAAAGGATCCATGGTGGTTGTGGGCAGAGAGGGGTAATTTTAGACAGTAATAGTAACTTGACCTAGCTCTATGATTGCTATTAATGGCTTTCCATAACATCTCTAAATCTTTCCGATAGGTAGAATACGTGTGACCTGTATCTCTGGTTTACACTTGTTGGAAAAACCGCACCTGTTCAGTGTTTCCTACATAAATCTTTTGTAGTTAACTTAAAGAGACAGATAAGACAATATACCAGATACACCACAATAAATGGCATGTGTGTCATGATTGCACATCCTGGAAAACAGTATGTATGCATACAGCAACTCAAAGTACACAGGAAAATCCTGAACTACCATATTGACTAGTAACACTGTATCAGAACATTCTAAGAAAGAAGTATTATGTCATTAAAGGTGAGGCCACACGTCTACAATTTACAATTGTGTTTTATCTCAATTATGGGAACAAAAAAATATGCCATATTGCTTCATGCTTAGTGGTTATTCCAACAAAAAGTGCAATGAGTGCCAATAACAATCAATTAGCTTGCTTCTTTAAATATCAAAAACTTTCTTAGAAAAAAAATAGTTTGCATTTTATTTGTTGCTATGCGCAACTTTGACACTTTTTATTTGAATAGTTTCATTCCATTTAAGTTATTGCAAAGTTATATGTCCTACTCTTAGGGCTCACCTTGTGAGGTGGATATTCTAAGCCCCAGGTACAGGTGGGCACACTGATCTTCGACGTCAGTACAGCAGTAGGAGAGCAGAAATTGAGCAAGGACTTTGAGCACTGGAGGCCACAGGCAGGCAAGACACAGGGATGTCCATGACAATGCTGGCAGAAACAAGCCAGGAGTAGGTAGTGATGCACAGTAAATCAAACAGAACAAAGAGTCTTAATATCAAGACACATTTGTGCGTTTTAGTGGACCTTATATAGGCCTAGGCACATGATGACATTGGAGCATGCTGGACCACTGTGTGCGGAGCACAGCAGAGGGCAGCAGCCATAGGGGAAGGAGAAGAAGCCATGCAAGTTGAGACCGATGCATACCACCGTCACAGTTTGAAAGCTTAGCTCAATTAACCCCTTAGCGACCACCGATACACCTTTTAACGGTGGTATTTAACTGTACTAAAACCACAGCGCCGCTAATTCACGGCGCTGTGGAGAAAGTGAATAGCGCCCCCCAGTGTCAGATTTTCTCTGGGGTCCTGGCTGCCAGGGGTAGCCGAGACCCCAGAGAACATGAATCGGTCGGTTTTTACCCACCCCGCTTTTGCGATTGCCGTTATTAACCCTATAACGATGACCACAAAAAAAAAGCCGCGATTTTACATTTAATTTCTCTTTCCTCTGATGTGACCGCACATCAGAGGAGAGAGAAAGTGGGTCCCCAATCCCCTCCCTCTCTCCATGGTCCTCTGTTCCCTCCCGGTGGTCCTGCGTCCTGCTGACGTCCTCCGGTGGGTGCCGCCATCTTGGATCCAGGGAAAATGGCGGGCGCATGCGCAGTGCGCCCACCGGGAATCTGCCGGCTCCGGCTGGCAGATTCCATTCATTCATTTTGATCACGATGATAAACTATCATCATGATCAAAATAAACAAAATAGTACATAATCCCCCGTTTATCACCCCCTTAGTTAGGCCAACATAATGAAATAAAGTAAATTAGGGTTAGGGCTAGGGCTAGGGTTAGGGTTGGGCTAGGGTTAGGGTTAGAATTAGGGTTAGCGCAAACTAGGATTAGGGTTAGAATTAGGATTAGGGATTAGGGTTGGAATTAAGGTTAGGGTTGGGATTAGGGTTAGGGGTGTGTTGGGGTTAGGGTTGGAGCAAGAATTGAGGGGTTTCCACTATTTATCAACTTTGGGGGTCTAAAAATTGGGTCTAAAAATCACTTTTGTGGAAATAAAAAAGACTTTTTATTTTCACGGCTCTGCGTTTATAAACTTCTGTGAAGCACTTGAAGGTTCAAAGTGCTCACCACACATCTAGATAAGTTCCTTAATGGGTCTAGTTTCCAAAATGGAGTCACTTGTTGGAGGTTTCCACTGTTTAGGACCATCAGGGGCTCTGCAAACGCAACATGATGCCCGCAGACCATACCATCAAAGTCTGCATTCCAAAATGGCACTCCTTCCCTTCCAAGCTCTCCCATGCGCCCAAACAGTGGTTCCCCCCCACATAAGGGGTATCAGCGTACTCAGGACAAATCACACAATAACAGTGGGGGTGTGATTTCTCCTGTTACCCTTGTAAAAATAAAAATTTGGGGGCAAAAAGATAATTTTTGTGGGAAAAAAATGGATTTCTTATTTTCACGGCTCTACGTTATAAACTTCTGTGAAGCACTTGAAGGTTCAAAGTGCTCACCACACATCTAGATAAGTTTCTTGGGGGGGGTCTAGTTTCCAAAATGGGGTCACTTGTTGGAGGTTTCCACTGTTTAGGTACATTAAGGGCTCTCCGAGCGCAACATGGCATCCGATCTCAATTCCAGCCAATTCTGCGTTGAAAAAGTTAAACGGCGCTCCATCCCTTGCGAGCTCTGTGCTGAAAAAGTGGTTTACCCCCACATATGGGGTATCGGCGTATTCAGGAGAAATTGTACAACAAATTTTGTGGTTGATTTTCTCTTTTAACACTTGTGAAAATAAAAAAATTAGTTCTGAAGTAAATTTTTTGCAAAAAAAGTTAAATGTTAATTTTTTCCTTCCACATTGCTTTAGTTCCTGTGAAGCACTTAATCGGTTAATAAACTTCTTGAATGTGGTTTTGAGCACCTTCTGGGGTCTAGTTTTTAGAATGGTGCCACTTTTGGGTAAACTTTTTGGTATTTTCTGTCATGTACACCCCTCAAAATGACTTTAAATATGATGTGGTCCCTAAAAAAAATGGTTTTGTAAATTTTGTTGTAAAAATGAGAAATCACTGGTCAACTTTTAACCCTTATAACTTCCTAACAAAAAAATTTTGCTACCAAAATTGTGGCGATGTAAAGTAGACATGTGGGAAATGTTATTTATTAAGAAATTTTTGTGACACATCTCTCTGATTTAAGGGCATAAAAATTTAAAGTTTTAAAATTGCAGAATTTTCAAAATTTTTGCCATATTTCCGTTTTTTTCATAAATAAACACAAGACTTATCAAAGAAATTTTACCATTAACATGAAGTACAATATGTCACGAAAAAACAGTCTCAGAATCAGCGGGATCCATTAAAGCATTCCAGAGATATAACCTCAAAGTGACAGTGGTCAGAATTGTAAAAATTGGCCTGGTCATTAAGCTGCAAACTTGCTCTGTCGCTAAGGGGTTAAAGAAGACCTGTAATAAAGTGCCAGTTTTTGTTTATTTACAATCTATCAATTAGTTCCAGAGATGTTGGCTTTTTATTTAGTGCCAATTTTTATTGTCTTTACCAAGGAACGTGGTGCACAGGATTCTCTAGGGGTATGTCTCTAGGCTGCTTTACATTATTATCCTGTGAGCAGCACCCCTTTGGTAAAGACCATAAAAAATAGCACTTAATAAAAAAAAGGCCAATTTCTCTGGAACCATATGGAAGTTAATTCAGGGGAGTAATGAGAATAAAATAAGAGCAAAAAGTGTCTAGTTTTGGTACGGTGACAGGCGTTATTTTAAATTGATAGACTGTTTTATCTTATTTAAGACAAATAAGATATTTATGAAGTACCATGTGGCAGAATTGTGCCGTAATAATCTGCAGATATTTTATATAACATTTTTGTGAACGTGGTACCTGTATCATTGTAATATATTATGTGGAAAGACTCCACCTGTACTTTTCGGTTTCCTACATAAAGCTGTTGATATAATTCAAGTAGACAGATAAGGCAAGATACCAGATCATAAAAAAATCAACAATATGTTAGCCATGTTACCTTGTCCCAGGAAATAAAAATGCATGTGTGCATAGAGCAGATTGTAGTACAGTGGAAAACAATGAGGTAATAGCTCGCTGTCTAGTAATAACAAGGTATCAGAAGAGTCCTTCATAGAGTTCAGCAAAAACTTTTGCAGGATCCTGATACGACGGCCATGTTGGTAGTCTGTAGACTAGAGCCCTGCCTACTTTCTTTTAAATGCCAGCATCCCTGTGTCCTCTTATGATTAGTAAACCCAGGGCAATGGCATTATTGTGACGAAGTATGTAAGGCATCACACCCAGCATACTAATCTAAAGAGTTGCCGGGTGTGCCGACATGTAGCAGTGGGTTCACAGGGCTCTGCTCTGACAGTCGATGAAACAGGATCTTGTGATACTTTTTGCTCAAATCTAGCCATCAAGAAGATATAAATAGTACATTTCCATAAGTTATTTTTTTTTGTCTCTTTTAAAATGTAATGAATAACCATGAATAGGGCATTGCTATACTCGGGAGAAATCATTTCAAGGTACTCTTCTCTTATTATTTTATAAGCTTTTATGACCCAATGCTATAAAAATATAAGACACACCTGATAAATTCCTACAGGAGTACAGCCTTGAAAATGTGGTCAGGTTTATGCAAGTGTCTTGTGATTTGGCACCTTAAGGTCTCTGGAAACTGAGAAGGTGCCTAAAAAAATAAATAAAAAGGAGTCCCCATATTCACAAGATGGTCCCTTATTTGTAAGTCTAATGTCTGAGTTTCAGTCATTTAGCACAATAGATTACATATATTTGTAAAAACTGCAAAGACAGGATAAAGAATTACATTAAAAAAATTGATTAAATTTGAATATCTGCAAAAAGCTGAAAATTGATTAAATTTGAATACCTGCAAAAAAGCAGAAATGTTTACATTTTAGTTTCATATTGCTATAATTCATGTGAAACACAAAGCGTTTAGAAACTTCCTAAAAATTATTTTGAATACTATAAGGCAGGGGTGCACAATAGTTTTTGGTCTGAGGGACACATTGCCATACTGAACCAAACTCAAGGCCCGTAAAAAAAATTAAAATGGTAATTACAGGTGCTTCTCACAAAATTAGAATATCAGTTATTCCAGTTCTTCAATAAAAAAGTGAAACTTATACAGTCATATGTTAAAGTTTGGGCACCCCTATTATGTTAACCTTTTTTCTTTATAACAATTTTGGTTTTTGCAACAGCTATTTCAGTTTCATATATCTAATAACTGATGGACTCTGTTATATTTCTGGATTCAAATGAGGTTTATTGTACTAACAGAAAATGTGCAATCTGCATTTAAACAAAATTTGACCGATGCAAAAGTATGGGCACCTCAACATAAAAGTGACATTAATATTTCGTAGATCCTCCTTTTGCAAAAATAACAGCCTCTAGTCGCTTCCTGTAGCTATTAATGAGTTCCTGGATCCTGGATGAAGGTATTTGTGACCATTCCTGTTTACAAAACAATTCCAGTTCAGTTAAGTTTGATGGTCGCCGAGCATGGACAGCCCGCTTCAAATCATCCCACAGATGTTCAATGATAGTCAGGTCTGGGGACTGGGATAGCCATTCCAGAACATTGTAATTGTTCCTCTGCATGAATGCCTGAGTAGATTTGGAGCGGTGTTTTGGATCATTGTCTTGCTGAAATATCCATCCCCTGCGTAACTTCAACTTCGTCACTGATACTTGCACATTATTGTCAAGAATCTGCTGATACTGATTTGAATCCATGCGACCCTCAACTTTAACAAGATTCCCGGTGCCGGCATTGGCCACACAGCCCCAAAGCATGATGGAACCTCCACCAAATTTTACTGTGGGTAGCAAGTGTTTTTCTTGGAACGCTGTGTTTTTTAGCCTCCATGCATAACGCCTTTTTGTATGACCAAACAACTCAATCTTTGTTTCATCAGTCCACAGGACCTTCTTCCAAAATGTAACTGGCTTGTCCAAATGTGCTTTTGCATACCTCAGGCGACTCTGTTTGTGGCGTGCTTGCAGAAACGGCTTCTTTTGCATCACTCTCCCATACAGCTTCTCCTTGTGCAAAGTGCGCTGTATTGTTGACCGATGCACAGTGACACCATCTGCAGCAAGATGATGCTGCAGGTCTTTGGAGGTGGTCTGTGGATTGTCCTTGACTGTTCTCACCATTCTTCTTCTCTGCCTTTCTGATATTTTTCTTGGCCTGCCAATTATGGGCTTAACAAGAACTGTACCTGTGTTCTTCCATTTCCTTACTATGTTCCTCACAGTGGAAACTGACAGGTTAAATCTCTGAGACAACTTTTTGTATCCTTCCCCTGAAAAGCTATGTTGAATAATCTTTGCTTTCAGATCATTTGAGAGTTGTTTTGAGGAGCCCATGATGCCACTCTTCATAGGAGAATCAAATAGGAGAACTACTTGCAAGTGGCCACCTTAAATACCTTTTCTCATGATTTGATACACCTGGCTATGAAGTTCAAAGCTCAATGAGGTTACAAAACCAATTTAGTGCTTCAGGAAGTCAGTAAAAAGTAGTTAGGAGTGTTCAAATCAAGAAAATGATAAGGGTGCCCATACTTTTGCACCGGTCAAATTTTGTTTAAATGCAGATTGCACATTTTCTGTTAGTACAATAAACCTCATTTGAATCCAGAAATATAACTGAGTCCATCAGTTATTAGATATATGAAACTGAAATAGCTGTTGCAAAAACCAAAATTGTTATAAAGAAAAAAGATTAACATTAATAGGGGTGCCCAAACTTTAACATATGACTGTATATTATATAGAGTCATTACAGTTCCTTTTGGATAAATTATTTAGGCTTACTGTGCGCTGCTGAGATCAGGATAAAGTCACCACATGAGAAACTTTTTAACTCTTTATTCCCAACGCGTTTCGAAATGAAAAACCATTTCTTCCTCAGGGGATGACAAGTAGTGAATAGATACAGCCTTCTCTGGTTAAATACATAAAATGTTTGAATTTAGGCGCCAAAAACCACATGGGATGAGAGGACAGATGTCAGAGTTCAGGGGTTAATGGAGCGTAAAAACCTTTTACAATTGTTCATATTATTTACAATTATACTTTCTTGATTTTTATTACCAGATAATTAAAAAATATATGGAAAGAAAAAGAAGCTTTATTACATATACTGAAAAAAGGAAAGAAAAAAAAAAAAAAAAAAGGAGAAAAACTGGAACGAACCCATTGAAAAATTATATGTATATATCTCATGGTCCAGAGCCTATACCACTCGGATAGAGCGGAATTCGTTTGGTAAAGAAGGCTGCAAACGTCGGATGAGGGAAAAAGTGAAAGAATATTAAAACTGTGTATATAATAAAATATCATTAAAATTCCTTTTATTAAAAATGTAAATGTGTTTAAAATATGTATAAAAAATGTATAAAAATTATGTATAATAAAATTGCGTTGTATCGATAATTGTTTAAGAGAATTTCTTTCTATATTGGTTTAGGAATAAATTTCTAGTGAAAATGTCAAAATGATTGATGGGTACATGACAACAGAAGCGGACCTACAAAAAAGAACTCAAGAGTTACCACACGAGAACGAGTTCGTATCCTGAAGGGGAAACACACTTGAAACAATAAAAATTCCTTAAAAGAAAAAGGAGAATAATTAAAATTCGATTAATAATTTAGTAAATTATTAGATTAATTTATTAATCGAATTTTAATTATTCTCCTTTTTCTTTTAAGGAATTTTTATTGTTTCAAGTGTGTTTCCCCTTCAGGATACGAACTCGTTCTCGTGTGGTAACTCTTGAGTTCTTTTTTGTAGGTCCGCTTCTGTTGTCATGTACCCATCAATCATTTTGACATTTTCACTAGAAATTTATTCCTAAACCAATATAGAAAGAAATTCTCTTAAACAATTATCGATCCAACGCAATTTTATTATACATAATTTTTATACATTTTTTATACATATTTTGAACACATTTACATTTTTAATAAAAGGAATTTTAATGATATTTTATTATATACACAGTTTTAATATTCTTTCACTTTTTCCCTCATCTGACGTTTGCAGCCTTCTTTTCCAAACGAATTCCGCTCTATCCGAGTGGTATAGGCTCTGGACCATGAGATATATACATATAATTTTTCAATGGGTTCGTTCCAGTTTTTCTCCTTTTTTTTTTTTTTCTTTCCTTTTTTCAGTATATGTAATAAAGCTTCTTTTTCTTTCCATATATTTTTTAATTATCTGGTAATAAAAATCAAGAAAGTATAATTGTAAATAATATGAACAATTGTAAAAGGTTTTTACGCTCCATTAACCCCTGAACTCTGACATCTGTCCTCTCATCCCATGTGGTTTTTGGCACCTAAATTCAAACATTTTATGTATTTAACCAGAGAAGGCTGTATCTATTCACTACTTGTCATCCCCTGAGGAAGAAATGGTTTTTCATTTCGAAACGCGTTGGGAATAAAGAGTTAAAAAGTTTCTCATGTGGTGACTTTATCCTGATCTCAGCAGCGCACAGTAAGCCTAAATAATTTATCCAAAAGGAACTATATTGACGGTCACGGTTGTGAACCTCGGGCGTGCAGCAGGCTGACATTGATTTACATGCTTTTATTCATTCTGGGAAAGGTGAGTAGATTCCATCTGAATTTATTTCATCTTTTACTCAGATAAGACCCTATTGCGCTTTTTCTTTCCTTAGTTTTATAGAGTCATTACAAACACAGTGATCTATTTCAAGTGTTTATTTCTGTTAATGTTGATGATTATGGCTTACAGCAAATGAAAAAGTCATTATCTCAGTAAATTAGAACACTTTATAACATCAGCTTGAAAAATGATTTTAAAATCCAAAATGTTGGCCTACTGATATGTATGTTCAGTAAATACACTCAATACTTGGTCGGGGTTCCTTTTGCATCAATTATTGCATCAATTCGGCGTGGCATGGAGGTGATCAGCCTGTGGCACTGCTGAGGTGTTATGGAAGCCCAGGTTGCTTTGATAGCGGCCTTCAGCTTGTCTAAATTGTTGGGTCTGGTGTCTCATCTTCCTCTTGACAATACCCCATAGATTCCCTATGGGGTTAAGGTCAGGCGAGTTTGCTGGTTAATTAAGCACAGTGATACTGTTGTTTTTTAAACGAGTATTGGTTTAGGCAGTGTGGACAGGTGCCAAGTCCTGCTGGAGACTGAAACTTCAATCTCCAAAAAGTTTGCTGGCAGAGGGAAGCTTGAAGTGCTCTAAAATTTCCTGGTAGACGACTGCGCTGACTTTGGTCTTGATAAAACACAGTGGACCTACACCAACAGATGACATAGCTTCCCAAACCATTACTGATTGTGGAAAACACACTAGACCTCAAGCAGCTTGGTTTGTGTGTCTCTCCACTCTTCCTCCATACCCTGGGACCTTTATTTCCAAATGAAGTGCAAAATTTACCTTGATCTGAAAACAACACCTTGGACCACTGGGCAACAGTCCAGTTCTTTTTCTCCTTGGCCCAGGAAAGATGCTTCTGGCATTGTCTATTGGTCATAGGTGGCTTGATACAAGCAATGTGACACTTGTAGCCCATGTCCTGGATACAGTCTGTGTGTGGTGGCTCTTGAAGCAATGACTTCAGCAGCAGTCCCCCACTTGTGAATCTCCCCCAAATTTTTGAATAGCCTTTTCTTAACAATCTTTTCAAGGCTGCGGTTATCCCGGTTGCTTGTGCACCTTTTTCTACCACACTTTTTCCTTCCCTCAACTTGCTATTAATATGCTTGGATACAGCATTCTGTGAACAGCCAGCTTCTTTAGCAATTACCTTTTGTGGCGTGTGCCAATGTCTGTTTTCTGGACATCTGTCAAGTCAGCAATCTTCCTCTTGATTGTGGACAAGAATTAAAAACAAGGGGGAGGGGTAAACGCGAAAATGAAATGCACATGTGGGTAGTATACAATTGTAATAAGAGTATGAAGATAGAAGAGAATATCCTCTATTGACACCATTTGTGTATTTATGGATCTATTGTGAACATACATGCAAAAGAAGAAGGAAGAACCAAAGATACAACTCCAAATATGTAATTAAAATTATACAGCTTTATTAGTCAAATACATTAAAAATATATGGGGTGGGGGGAGAAAGGAACTGGTAGTAAAATGGACGCAATTCCAAGACAACACCTACAGACAAATGTATAATTGAGGACATATACTTAATAAATAATTGCTATAAATAATAAACATAAGTGTAAAAATATAAATCCAAATAAAGGAAGAAATTTGTTAAAGTGCAGGTGTGCTATGGTTTACATTAATATAATGGTTATACACTGTTTATTAACCATTGGGATGTATCACTGCATGCAGGTGGTTATATAAGCAGCATAAGTGCTTGAAAAAAGTGCATGTGCCTGTCACAGAGTGACTGGCCCAGTGTGACACGACCCACCAATCGGTTGGTCACTAAACGGCAAAACAAAAACACACCAGGAAACACTAGGGAAAACTTTAATAACGGTGGGCCCTGCGATAGAGAACTGGGGAATGGACACCTCCTGCACTCACCTGAGGCTGTGCCCTGCTCTTACTACCATCCCTATATGGGTTTTTTCAACCTGTCGCCGAGCAGGATACCTAAACCCTCACTTACCCTGCTCCTATCCCTAAGTAGGGAATTGGCAAGTGAGGACACTGGTCCCACCGTTGCACTAAGACAACACAAGGTAAGGTAAGACAAACACCACAGGGAATAGGAAACACAAAAACAACACTTAGTTTTCTCTGCTGCAATGCACCTCACATCAGAGTAAGGGACCAAATCACAGCATTCAGCTGAAGCACCACTGCACCAGCCACCTCCAGTCTTCAGCACAGTTGGTAGGAGTGGTCACCACAGGTATCAGCAAACCCAGCAGCAAGTATACACCAAGTATAACAAGGTGGCACGGGGTGGTAGTCATGGGCGAGTCCACTAAGGCACAGTCAGTGAGCACCCCGGCCCCTTGCATATGAATAGACAGAAAAACATATATGTGACATGCACAAGTGTGAACAAGTCGGTAAGACAATGCCCACACCACCCAATGGCTGAACCACAACAAGAGAGCACAAAATGACAAATTTGAAAAAATACTTTGCAGTAAAAAACATATAAAAGTAATCAGCAAGTGCTGTATAACAAATACAGGGTATTTAGTCGACACATTTTTTGCAAAAACTACATACCAAGCTGCTTCACCACTTCACGGTAACCCTTCACGAAGCAGTCCCTATCTAATGTATTTGAATTTGTTGTCTTAGTGCAAAAATACCCTGTATTTGTGAGGCTGGTTTCACATTAGCGCTTTTTAAGCGCACGCACGGCCGGGGGTAGCTCCGCCCCCGAGCCGGCTCTCTGCCCGGCGTGCCCGCCCCTTGCTTGTAGCGCCGCCTCCTAGCGGACAGCGGCGCCTGCGATCGGCGCACCCTATCTTTAGCATAGGGTGCGCAGATCGTGCGCAGACCGTGCGCTAGTTGTGCTTTGACCTGCGCTGCACACTCTTGACGGTGCGCCGTGCGCGCCAAAATCGAACTTTTTGGATTTTGGCGCGCACGGCGCACCATCAAAAGTGCGCAGCGCAGGTCAAAGCGCAACTAGCGCATGGCCTGCGCACGATCTGCGCACCCTATGCTAAAGATAGGGTGCGCCGATCGCAGGCACCGCTGTCCGCTAGGAGGCGGCGCTACAAGCAAGGGGCGGGCACGCCGGGCAGAGAGCCGGCTCGGGGGCGGAGCTACCCCCGGCCGTGCGTGCGCTTAAAAAGCGCTAATGTGAAACCAGCCTTATACAGCACTTGCTGATTACTTTTATATGTTTTTTACTGCAAAATATTTTTTCAAATTTGTCATTTTGTGCTCTCTTGTTGTGGTACATGAATAGACAGTTCTAGTCCCAGCCCTGAATCACAGTGGGTTACCTCAGATATACAGCTGCTCTCCATGCTGGAACAGATGCACCAAACGTCACACTCTTTAGGGCCCAACAGTGGCAACTTGCTTAATAAAGGTGAGGTAGAGAAGGAAGATAACAATTCCAGAAGTGTCCCTATTCACAGCAAATGTTGCAGCAGTAAAGCCAATGGCTCTCAGCTGGCTTCCAGGAGTCAAGAGTCTCTTGTGGTGCATACACACAGTCCTTGTGCCTGTTGCCTGACAGGCCACTGACAGCTCTGGTCCTTCCAGGGGGTATGGTATGCTCCCAACAGAGAGCCTGCAGACAGGAACTTTCTGTCCCTTTGAAGGCTGCTGGGCCAGCCTCCTGGAGTAACCCCTTACTATCCCAAAGCTACAGACATATATATCATACAATAGCAAAACATTGGGACAAGACATACTCAGCACAGCATAACCATAACACATTACATTAATACATATAGTGATCATTGCAAGACAATACACATTTATGCATAACCCACAGTCGGGGCACAGCATGAGGGACCACATACAGGAAAGGAGAGAGGGAGCAACCAAGGGTCCCAGCCACCTCCTTACACAAAAACTTTGGATTGCTTCAAATTGTGTCCTTTTCATGGCCATATGGAATAGAGGTGTGCTGTATAGTACATCAGTACTTCAGTGTTGCCAAAGCTCTGTCTTTTTTCACTATGCCTATATGAAGCACAATGCCCCAAAAGGTCATAATTTCTGCTGCATTTATATCCATCTGGCATATGATGATGATGGATTTTGGCTGAAAAATTGATGGGCATGCAAATTTGTCTGGGCTACAGTAAGATTTATTATAGCCTCACTGAAGAAGACTGTGAAAAAGTCAATTCCAATTAGGCCTGCAGCATCAAATTGGATTCCTCAGCTGCCCCTGAAATCAGGAATAAGAGGCTGATAATTTTCGCGTGGTGGAGTCCATAAGGGATTAATTGCTGAAGGGGATGCCTCAGTCTTAGGACACCTTGCTGGGGGTCCCTCCTTATCTAGAAGAAGAAAAATGGAGGAATGTGCATTATTCCTCAATGCCTGAATCCGTGTTAGAGGCAAGGACAGCGTATGCCGCCTCTGGTCAATAGCGTCTTCTTGACGGGCCATTTTTAATTTATTCTTCTAACTAGTGGAGATGTGTGTGTAAAGGGTGCTTTTACACGTGTATTGTGTGGGGCGTATATAAAGGATACTATTTATTATTAAATTTACTACAATAAGAAAAGAGAAAATAAAGAAGAGAGAAAAAGTAGAGAAGAAAGGATTAGGAAAAATTTAAAGAAACAGAAGAAAAAATTTAGAAGAAAAATGAAAAGAAAAATCAGTAGAATTAAAATAAATTTTGTATGAAACAATTACAGTGATGTTCACTACACTAATGTGCTAGATATGAAGTTACTCAGCGCTAACCATTCTTTTTTTTGCACAAAAGAAAAACCGATGTCAGTAACACTGCGACGTACACTCCCCTAATAGGCTAGCTAAGAAGTTACTTGGCGTTAGCAATTGTTTTTTGTGCAAAAGAAAAACAGATGTCACTAACACTGCGGCGTAAACTCCCCCAATGTACTCGCTAAAAAGTTACTCAGCACTAACCTTTACTGTGCAAAAGTAAAACGGACGTCACTAACACTGCAACATTCGCGAACCCAATGCGCTACCTTTCTACCTATAAAGTTACTCAGTACTAACTACTATTATTTTTTTTCTACAAGAAAATCAGACTCCTCTAACACTGCAACCTCCCCTATTTTACTGAAAACAAAAAAAAAAGAAAAACTCCCTTGGCATAGACTCTGATCGGCAGCAATACCGATCAGAGCACAGCAACAGCAGGAAGTGCACACAAGCGTTGCAAAAAAAAATTGTGCCAAAAATTGAGCAGGAATGCTCAGCGCAAAAGGCAATTGGAGTGTGGAAGCAGGACGCACACACGTAAAAGACACCCAAAACCAGTGCAACAAAAACACAATCTGGGAGTGGGGAGACAGGGGTTGGGGAATGGAAGGGGAGTGGAGCTGGAACAGAGATTTAGGAATAAATAAACTGCTGCTGCTATGATCACAGATTGTTCAGTAGCACAGCAGCCAGCACACAGACAGTACAGCAAAGGAGATGCAAGAGGATCACCGAAGACAAGGAGGATCACAGCAGGATCGCACTGGCTACCAATGATTTTTCTTTCTCTTAGGTACACAGAAGATCTTCACAAACACTCTGCATGCCAGATCTCAGGAAAGATAGCGTGCAGAGTGGAGATTGTGATTGTTAATCAACCCTTTTGGTGCCAATTGTTCAGCGACTATTGTCCAGTCAATCAGTGCCAAATGGGTTAACAAACAGCGATGATGTTGCGATCACCCCATCCATTTTGACTGCTGTGATTGGTGCAGTTTCGGACAGCACCAACTAGAGCATGTAATATTGTTTTTTCTTTTTTTTAAAAAACTTTATTGTTAAAATGCGATAATTGGCTGATGATAATTGATCGTCCAATCACAGCAATCAACGACGTGGGGGAGGGCAGTATGGCTCTCCCGGGGCAATGTGCAAGGATAGGCTGCTTAAATCAGTCAGCGTCAATTCTGCTTGGTGTACGGAAATTGTGGATGTCAAAAAAAGGTTAAATAATGGCAGCTGTGTACAATTAGTGATGCATAAAGCAATGCCTAACACAGAGACATCAGTGAAAATAATAAAAAAAAAAAAAAGTTATGGCTGCTGAAAACTGAAGAGTCAAAAAAAAAAAATGGCCAGTTATCAAGGCAATTTTAAGCCTGGTGAAAACTACACAACCACCCTTTCTTTCTCTGTATTTTGCGTGCGAGACAGCAAGACAGTCGGAAATGTGGAACATTTAATAGTTTTGATCCAGTTATTCTCCTGTGGAGGAGGAAGTGGTTGCATTAACACGCAGCAGATGAGGCTTTCCTTTGATCTTGACAATGGAGATCCCTTTCTATACTTGGACGGATGGGAAATCACACATAGTAAATGGTTAGCTCTGGATCACTGGGTAACTTCTGTACAGTCAGTTTGTCCATGCCTGATAATACTGCAGTTCAATTACAGCTACTATATACGTTGGTCAGAAATTGCATAAGATGTAAAGTGGTATTTACAACGTTAATGCTGTCCAGAAGCAAAAACTGAATTGAATTCCAGCAAAATAAACTGATGACTAAAACAAGATAATTATTCAAATAATAACTATGAATAGATTAACCAAAAGGCTACAAAGCAAATTCTGAATACACATGCAAATGAATAGGTAAATATCATTTACACGTTAAATGCCTACATCCCAACGCCTACACAGCAACAAGAAAATATCATCTTTCAGGGTATGTTTACTTAAGTTTTGTTTGAGCAATTTCTTTGGGCAGCACAATTTTGCAAGTTAAAGTAGAGACATAGCTGTAATGGGGCTAATATGCAGATTTCATCTATATCTTTGGTGAAGAAATTCTCTTTATGGTTCTATTTTAACTCCTTTACCCCCCAAGCCTGTTGTCACCTTCATGTTCATGACCAGGCCAAATTTTACAGTACTGACCATTGTGCCTTTATGTGGTAACTATTCTGGGTCACTTCAACGGATACCACTGATTCTGAGATTGTTTTCAAAGACACATTGTACTTCATTATAGTGGGAACATTTGTTTGATATAACTTGTGTTTATTTGTGACACTATCGGAAATTTGGCGAAAAGTTTGCAATTTTCAAACTTTTAATTTCTAAGCTCTTTAATGAGTTATATCACATTAGTTAATAAACATTTACCACATGTCTACTTTACATCTGCATCATTTTTTAAACATTTTTTTTTTTGTTAGGAAATTAGAAGAGTTCAACATTGACCAATAATTTCTAACTTTTCCAACAAGATTTACACAACTATTTTTTTAGTGGTCACATTATATTTGAAGTGACTTTGGGGGGTCTATGCGACAGAAAATACCCAAAAGTGACACCATTCTAAAAACTGCACCCCTCAAAGTCCTCAAAACCACATTCAAGAATTAATTCAATGCAGAAAGAAAAAATTAACATTTTACTTTTTTCAGAAAAAAATTGGGGCTAAAACATCATTTTTGTGAGAAAAATTAGAGTTTTTATTTATGTTGTTTTAGCCCATAATGTTTTATTTGCACAAGGGTAACAAGAGAAAATGGACCCCAAAATTTGTTGTGCAATTTCTCCTGAGTATACGATATCCAGATGTAGAGGAAAACTGCTGTTTGGGCATATGGCAGAGCGCAGAAGGGAAGAAGCGCCATTTCACTTTTTGAACGCAAATTGGCTGGAATTATTAGCGAACACCAAGTCACATTTGAAGAGCCACAGATATGCCTAAACAGTGGAAACCCCCAAAAAATGACCACATTTTGGAAACTAAACCCCTAAAGGAATGTATATAGAGGTGTGGTGAGAGCTGCATAGACACTTATAGCATAGAGCCGTAAAAATAAAAAATCTAATTTTTCTCACAAAAATGATGTTTTAGCCCCAATTTTTTTTATTTCCACAAAGGTAATTGGAGAAACTGGATACCAGTTGTTGTTGTGCAATTTCTCCTGAATATTCCATATGTGGTGGAAAACTACTGTTTGGACACACAGCAGGAATCAGAAAGGAAGGAGTGATGTTTTGGAACACAGATTTTGACGGAATAGCCTCCAGGTGTCATGTAGCATCCAGAGAGCCCCTGCTCTGCCTAAACAGTGGAAACCACCCCCATAAGTGACCCCATTTTACAAATTACACCTCTCAATGCATTCATCTAGGAGTGCAGTGATCATATTAACATCAGTGTTACAGAGTTTTATATCATTGGGCAATGAAGACAAAATTACATTTTTACTATAAAATGTTGTTTTGGGACCAGATTTTACATTTTCAAAATGGAAATGGGTAAAAAGGACACCAAAATGTGTCCCACAATTTCTGCTAAACGTGGCGTGGAAATACCTCATATGTGTCTGTACACTACTGCTTAACCCACGGCGAGACTTGGTAGGGACAATGCGTTATTAGCCTCCTGGAGCACAGATTTTCCTAGAATAGTTTGTGGACTCTATATACAGAGCCCCTAAGAGCTAGAAGAGCAGAACAACACACTTAAAAACCCCATTTTGGAAATTATACCGCTTTGGGAATTTATCTACAGGTGTATTGGTGATTTGACTCAATGGGTGCCATTGTAGTGCCCAGTACGTTGTAGTGCCGAGTACATTATGCATAGCTCAAACATTTTGGATCACATTTATCCTGAGCTCTATGCTCAGCACTTACTTTGGGGTTTCCATCTTAATCTCCTATGAAAATTGTCTCTTCCGAGAGAAAGAGTACTTGAACTCTAGTGCCATCTATTGGAAGTAGCAATCCTACAAGTCAATATTGACCCTTTAATCAGCCTTGCAATATGACTTAGAATAAAAGCCAAATCAGAATCTCAATGTGCAGACAGTGTTTCGGAGTATTGCCCCTCATCAATGCAAAGTATGATATCTGATCTGGCTAAGTGAGAGGCTAAGATTGAGATCTAAGGAGAAAACATACCCCTAAGATCCCAAGGGTCGATATTGACTTGAAGGATTGTTACTTCCAATACGTGGCACTAGAGTTCAAGTCCTTTTCCTCTCTGAAGATACAATTTACATATTTAATTTCACAGAAGAGCATTCAAGGTGTTTAAGTATCCTCATACTGGCATGCCAGACTAGGCATATCAATCTCCACAAGGAGAAAATTTACATCTAAATCTCCAAATGACGTGATTCATTTGAAACCCCTGAGGGATCCATTCACTACAATGAGGTAGCAGAGATACTCTGGACTCTGTCTGGCCTCTGTTCAGCAGTGTCCTTTTTTTTAGACCTGCACAAAACTGTAGTCGATTACGCTTTATGCATGCCTAAATAGGCGTACACGGCATTTTTGGGCACATAACATGTCTTCATTGCTTTCTATTCTAGAGTTGAGCGAAACGGGTCAGCCAATTTCAGAATCCGCCGACTTTTACTAAAGCCGGGTTTTGCCGATCGAAACCCGACCATAGCGTGAGGTCGGCCATGAGGTTGCCGACTTGAGCGCCAAAGTCGCGTTTCAAATAATGCTTCCAGCGCCTTTTCTCTGCCAATCATCAAGGACGCACAGTGTGGGCAACGCGATTACGTCGGCAGCGGCCCCCACCATGTTAGAGTAGGGCATGCAAGTGATTGGCTGGCTTTGTGTGGCGTCACAGTGCCTATAAAAGGCCGTGAACGCTGACCGCCATCTTACTTCTGCCGATCTTAGAATAGGGAGAGGTGCTGCTGCTGAATAGGGAGAGCGTTAGGCAGGGAAGAAGAAAAAAAATAGCTTCTGCTGCTAGCGCTTTTCACTGTACAGTTAGTGTGCAGTGAAAGGGGAGGATTTTTGTTGTATGCAGCAGCGCTGGTGGTGATTAGGCTGCCTTTTAAGGCTACATGATCGCTGCATTGGTGTGTGCACACTGTTGTTCAAACTGCTTTTTTCAAAGCACTCCAACTTTTATTATTTTGTTCTGCTCAGTGACCGAGCGTTCATTTTTTCACACACCATATAGCTGTGTACTCTCCTCATACCGGCTGGTATCACGGATAAATACAAGCTGTGTGTGACTCTGGAAAAACAAACCGAGGAGATTTTCCATTTTTCCAGACCTACACCGTATAGAGCTGTCCGCCTTTCAAACAGTGAAGCTATCTGTGTGTGACTCTGGAAAAACAAACCGAGATTTTCCATTTTTCCAGACCTACAGCGTATAGAGCTGTCCGCTTTTCAAACAGTATCGTATATCTGCTGTTTGATTACAGTCAAATCGATACAGAGACAGCGTGTGTCACTCCGTATAAAAATAGACGGAGATTTATAATTTTCCATACAGACACCATATAGAGCTGTCCGATTCTCAAACGGTATTGTATATCTGCCGTTCGCATTACGGTCACATCTATACAGAGTCAGCATGTGTGTGTGTGACCCTCCGTAAATACATATACGGACATTTCCATTTCTCCATACACCATATTGAGCTGTCCAATTCGCAAACAGTATTGTATATCTGCTGTTCGCATTACAGTCACATCTATACAGAGTCAGCGTGTGTGTGTGTGACACTCTGTAAATACATATACGGAGATTGTTAGTTTCACTAAAAATGTATACAGCTGTACACTTCTGATACAGTACCATATATCTGCTTGTTGGATTACGGTCAAATACATACTGTTAGAGGGTATGTGACTAACAAAATATGTACGGAGATTTATTTTTTTTAATACACCTTACACAGCTGTACGCTTCTCATACAGTACCATCTCTCTTCTGGTATTTTTGGTACATTTTCCCAAACATGAGGAAGTATGGTGGAAGAGGCCGTGGACGTGGGCAGGAGGGCGCAGCTGGTACTGATGGTGGTGGTGCATTGGCTGGTTCTGGCAAAAGCACAATAGCAGCTAAGGCAGGAGGTGTTGAGCCTGCGTCATCGTCTGGCACAAGAAGGCCTTTAAGGTTCCCTTTTCTGGGAGTAGGTAAACTGCTTTTAAAGCCGGAGTATCAGGAACAGGTTTTGACTTACATTGCCGAAACAGCCACCAGCTCTATTGCCTCATCTTCTGAAGTTACAAAAACTGCAAGCACAGAGTCGTCAGTGCAGGCCTCTGGTCAGGAACAACACCTTTCATTGTGTCCTTCACCCACACCAAAAGAGAAGGATGCTGCAGCACACACTTCAGCTTACTCCATGCAGCTCTTTTCACATACCATTCCTGGGTTATCAAGTCAAATCCTGAATTCCTCAGTCCAAGATGAATCTGACATGGAGTGCACTGATGCACAGCCACTGCTAGATGAATCTGCAGGTACATTCTCCCACAGCACTACATTGCCCTCGCAGTCTACTGAGCCTGAAGCAGACCCTGATGAAACTCAGGTGCCCCTTCCCACATACTATACCACCTTACACGGTGACACAGAGGAAGGTACAGAGGAAGGTGCAGATGACATTGAAGACGAGGTCATGGATGACCCAGTTGTTGACCCAGATTGGCATCCATTAGGGGAAGAGGGTGCTGGTGACAATAGTTCAGAACAGGAGAAGGATCCGCAGCAGGCATCGTCATCGCAGCAGCGGTTATCCAGCAGGCCCGTAGCTGTCAAAAAACTTGGCAAGAAAACTAAAAGAGTTGCAGGACAGCTTGGCCAGACGGTCAAATTAGCGCAGCGTGCAAGCCCGGAAAATTTGCACCATAGTAGGCAGAGTGCAGCATGGCACTTTTTTGAACAAAATCCTACTGATGACGCAAAGGTTATCTGTAAGACGTGACGAAGGACCTTTAGCAGAGGGAAAAAATCTAAGAAATTTGAATACCAGTTGCATGCTTAGACATTTAACCAACATGCACTTGCAAGCGTGGACGGACTACAAAAGCTCAGGTAGCACATGTGCACCTGCTCCGACTGAAGTTAGCCAGCAACGCTCCATCGCTTCCCCCACTGTATGGCCACCGCTAAGCACACCACCGTCAAGAAATGTTGAGGTGTCGTCGCTAGGCCAAACCAGTCAGGCAATCACAATATTTTCACGAGGAAACACTGAATCGAGGCCATCAACACCCTCACCATCACCAACCCCTTCTCAGTCCGTCATGTCCAATGCTAGTTCCCCCATATGCAGCTCTCAAGTCCAGCTCACCCTACCAGACACTCTGAGTAGGACAAGAAAGTACTCATCCTCTCATCCGCGTACACTGGCTTTGAATGCCTACATTGCCAAACTGATCTCATTAGAGATGATGCCCTTTCGTTTGGTAGAAAGTGAAGCTTTCCGAGAGCTCATGGCCTACGCTGTCCCACGCTATGACCTACCCAGTCGGCACTTCTTTTCTTGAAAAGCCATCCCTGCCCTCCACCGGTATGTGAAAGACCGCATTGTCCATGCACTAAAAAAATCAGTGAGTGGAAAGGTGCACCTCACTACAGATGCATGGACCAGTAGCCATGGCCAGGGCTGTTATGTGTCCATCACTGCGCACTGGGTTAATGTGGTGGATGCAGGCTCCACAGGGGAAAGCGGCGGTGGAACAGTGCTGCCTAGCCCACGGTATAGGAAACAGTTGGCTGTAGGCGTTGAAACCTCCTCCTCCTCCAGAAGCGAAAGCTCGTCAACAGAGCGCAGTCGCATGAGCACTCCATGCACATCTATCAGTGTTGCACACGAGGTGTCCCACTATCGAACAGCTAGTGGTAGCGGCAGTAGGCTGTTTTAAAAATGATGTCTTTGGGTGACAGTAGACACACTGCGGAGGTACTGGCTGACTAAATGCATCGGCAAACTGAGTCATGGCTGGGCAGTCTACATCTTGAGCTAGGCAAGGTAGTCAGTGATAATGGGCGGAATTTTGTGGCAGCCATAGCCCTTTCAAAACTCGCACACATACCTTGCCTGGCTCACACCTTGAACCTGGTGGTGCAGTGCTTCTGAAATAATTATCCTGAGTTAACAGTCCTGCTCCATTAGGTGCGAAGACTGTGCTCTCACATCCACCGCTCAAACGTCCACTCCAGTCGTATGCAGAAGCTTCAGCGATCACTCAACCTACCCAAGCATCGCCTGATCATAGACATTGCTACAAGATGGAACTCCACCATGCACATGGTTGAGAGGTTGTGCGAACAGAGGCAGGCTGTAATGTATTTGTGGGAGGATACACGGGCAGGCAGTTTGAGGGCAGACATGGAATTATTGGGTGTGCAGTGGTCAAAGCTGAAAAACCTCTGTAAAGTCCTTCAGTGTTTTGAGGAATGCACACGGCTGGTAAGCGCAGACGACGCCATCATAAGCATGAGCATATCACTTATGCGTCTGCTCATGCAAACTTTGACGCACATCAAGGATCTGGCGTCTGCAGCTGAGGAGCAACAGGAGGAGGAGGAGGGAAGCCTTGATGACAGTCAGCCATTGTCTGGTCAGGGAACTGGCTTGGACGAGGTGGAGGAAGAAGAGGAAGACGAGGAGCATGAGGGGGATGATTATTTTGGGGAGTAGGATGCTTCTCAGGGGGCAAGAGAACACGTGGGCGTGTGAAGGTCAGGTACAGGGTTTGTGCGTGACTGGAGGGATGTGGATTTGCCAGAAAGTGCTCCTCCACCCACCATTGGCAGTGCAGCATTGACACCTGGAACATTGGCCCACATGTGTGACTATGCCTTGCGAATCTTAAAAAGGGACCCCCGCATTGCCAAAATGATGAGGGATGACGACTACTGGTTGGCCAGCATCCTCGATCCATGCTATAAAGGAAAATTACACAACATCATGCTACAGGAGAACCTAGAGCTAATATTGGCTAACAAACAAGCAACTCTGGTAAACAGGTTGTTTGAGGCATTCCAAGCACACAGCAGCAGAGCTGGTTCTCCCTCGAGCCGTACTGGGCAAAATGGAAGAGGTGTTCGTGGTGCACACAGCCGAACTGGCGTTGGAGACAGGGGTTTCATGACCATGTTGTGGTCTGATTTCTCAAGTCCCGCACACATGACAGCTAATACAGAATCGATTGCAAGTGACAGGAGACAGCAGTTGTCAAATATGGTTACAAACTACTTCGCCTCCCATATAGAGGTTCTCCCTCACAGGTCATTCCCCTTTGATTATTGAGCCTCAAACTGGACACATGTCCTGAATTGGCACAATATGCCTTACAGGAGCTCGCTTGCCCTGCTGGTAGTGTGCTATCTGAAAGAGTCTTCAGTGCTGCTGGATCAATCCTGACAGAAAAAAGGACCCGTCTGTCGACCCAAAATGTTGAGGCTCTAACCTTCATTAAAATGAACCATGCATGGGTTTCAAAAGATTTTCATAGAATCATAGAATCATAGAATCGTAGAGTTGGAAGGGACCTCCTGGGCCATCTGGTCCAACCCCCTGCTCAAAGCAGGATTCGCTAAATCATCCCAGTCAGATGTCTGTCCAGCCTCTGTTTGAAGACTTCCATTGAAGGAGAACTCACCACTTCTCGTGGCAGCCTGTTCCACTCATTGATCACTCTAACTGTCAAAAAGTTTTTTCTAATATCTAATCTGTGTCTCCTCCCATTCAGTTTCATCCCATTGCTTCTAGTCTTTCCTTGTGCAAATGAGAATAAAGTTGATCCTTCTACAATGTGACAGCCCTTTAGATATTTGTAGACAGCTATTAAGTCTCCTCTCAGTCTTCTCTTTTGCAAACTAAACATTCCCAAATCCTGCAACCTTTCCTCATAAGACAGGGTTTGCAGACCGGTCACCATTCTGGTCGCTCTTTTCTGAACTTGCTCCAGTTTGTTGATGTCTTTTTTAAAATGTGGTGCCCAAAACTGGACACAATATTCCAGATGAGGTCTGACCAAAGAGGAGTAGAGGGAAATAATGACTTCACGTGATCTAGACTGTATGCTTCTGTTAATACATCCTAGAATTGCATTTGCCTTTTTTGCTGCTGCATCACACTGTTGACTCATATTCAGTCTGTGATCTATTAGTATACCCAAGTCTTTTTCACATGTGCTGTCACTTAGCCCTATTCCTCCCATTCTATATATGCTTTTTCCATTTTTATTGCCCAGATGTAGTACTTTGCATTTCTCCCTGTTAAAAACCATTCTGTTAGTTGCTGCCCACTTCTCCAGTTTATTTAAATCTTTTTGAATCCTCTCTCTCTCTTCTCTAGTATTAGCTATCCCTCCTAGCTTTGTGTCATCAGCAAATTTAATCAGTTTACCCTCAATTCCTTCATCTAAATCGTTGATAAAGATGTTGAACAATACAGGGCCCAGGACAGAGCCCTGTGGTACCCCACTTGAGACATTCTTCCAACTGGATGTGCAGCCATTTACGACCACTCTTTGGGTCCGATCACTAAGCCAGTTATGAATCCACCTAACAGTTGCCTTGTCCATTCCATACTTAATCATTTTTTCAATAAGGATTGTATGAGAGACTTTGTCAAATGCTTTGCTGAAGTCAAGATATACTATATCTACAGCATTTACTTGATCCAACCAATCAGTGATACCGTCATAGAAGGAAATTAAGTTAGTCTGACATGACTTATTGGTTACAAACCCATGCTGACTCTGTTTAATCACTTCATTCTTATCCAGGTATTGACATACATGTTGTTTAATAATTTGTTCAAAGATCTTTCCTGGTATAGAAGTCAGACTCACCGGCCTATAGTTACCTGGGTCCACCTTCTTCCCCTTTTTGAAGATAGGAACAACATTTGCTCTTCTCCAGTCTTCTGGCACTTCTCCTGTTCTCCAAGAATTTTCAAAGATTATAGAGAGGGGTTCAAAAATTTCTTCTGCTATCTCCTTCAGTACTCTGGGGTGTAATTCATCTGGACCTGGAGACTTGAATTCATTTAGGCTAGCTAAGTGTTTCCTCACTATCTTTCTGTTTATAGATATCCTGGATTCTTCTATTCCCTTAATAGGACAGTGAATAACAGTTGATGTTACATTTCCTTTCTGAGAGAAAACAGATGCAAAATAGGAATTTAAAAGTTCAGCCTTCTCAACATCCTGTCTTACCATTTCATCATTTTCATCCTGTAAAAATCCTATAGCATCTTTGACTTTTCTTTTACTTTTGACATATCCCCAAAATCCTTTATTATTGCTTTTGACATCTCTTGCAAGCCTCAATTCATTTTCAGCTTTAGATAATCTGATTTGTGCCCTGCAGGTTCTGCAGACAGCATTATATTCTTCTTTAGATATGCCTCCCTCTTTCCATTTTATAAACATTTTTTTCTTCCTTTTTAGCATGTGCTTAAGTTCTGTGTTCATCCATCCTGGTTTCCTTAACTGCTTCCTATTCTTCCCTCTTTTCGGAATTGTTAACAACTGTGCTTTGAGAATTTCATTTTTCAAGATTTCCCATCCTTCCTGGACATTTTTGTCTTTAAGGATATCCAGCCATTGGATCCCTCCAATTCTCTTTCTGAATCCCTTAAAATCTGCCTTTCTGAAATCTAACCTTGACGTCTGAGTCTTCACAGGTCTTCCGCCTCTAGTTATCCAAAATTCTAAAATAGCATGGTCGCTACCTCCTAGGGTCCCAGCCACTTTTACCTCCTCAACCATTTCCTCCCTGTTTATAAGGATTAGATCCAAGGTAGCAGTTCCCCTTGTTTTCTCCCTTACCTTTTGGAAGATAAAGTTGTCAGCAAGAGAGGATAAGAATTTCCTTGACCTGTTAGTTTTGCCTGAGAGAGATTCCCAACAAATGTCTGGATAGTTGAAATCTCCCATGACAACTATGTCATATTTTTTGGAGAACTTGGCCATTTGATGCATAAAGAGTTCATCCATAGCTTCAGCTTGCACAGGCGGCCTGTAGTAAATGCCTACAATGGTGTCCTTTCCATTGTTCTGTCCTTGTATTCTTACCCAAACAGTTTCCACAGAACTCCCAGTCTCTGAAGCTTCAATCTCTGTGCAGATATACGCGTTTCTAACATACAATGCGACACCCCCTCCTCGTTTATCAAGTCTGTTTCTTGCAAATAAGTTGTATCCTTCTAGTCTTGTATTCCAATCATGTGTATTGTCCCACCAAGTTTCAGTGATTCCAATGACATCATATTTCTTTTCCTGTGTTAGTAGTTCCAATTCTCCTTGTTTGTTGCCCATGCTTTGTGCATTAGTATAGAAACATTTTAGTTTGTGATTGGTTTCTCTTTCTCCAATATTTTTATTAATTAGATTCTTTCGTCTTTGTTCTTCCTTTCCACTTCTAATAGCAGAGTTCTCAATAGCATTTGTCAGGTGTATGGCTTTTTCTGGTCTTTTGCTTCCCTTCCCATGTTGTTCTAGTTTAAAGCTCTCCTTACAAGTGTAGCAAGGCGACTTCCAAATACATGCTTACCAGTCTTCGTAAGGTGCACCCCATCTCTAGCAAGTAGTCCATCGTATAAGTAGTTCACTCCGTGATCCAGAAATCCAAATCGTTGCTGACGGCACCATCGACGTAGCCAGTTGTTCACCTGCAGAATCTTATTCCACCTCCTTGTTCCATGGCCATCCACTGGGAGGATGGAAGAGAAGACCACCTGCGCTCCCAGTTCTTTCACTTTCTTGCCTAAGTCTTCAAAGTCTCTGCAGATGGTTTCCAGGTCGTTTCTTGCAGTGTCATTTGTCCCCACATGTAGTAGCAGGAATGGGTAGTCATCTGTAGGTCTGAAGAGTCCTGATATCCTGTCAGACACATCTTTAATTTTTGCACCTGGAAGACAGCACATTTCTCTTGAAGTTATATCCGGTCTGCAGATTTGCGCCACCTTCCCCTGATAGCACATAGGTTGGCAGAAAAAAGGCTCGCTTTTGTCCTCCTCTTCCTCTGACTTCTCTAATTCCTCCATTTGCAGCAGCTGAAAGTCCAGCCTACACATCAACATATGCCATTTTTTAAACCACCCGAAATGGGCTGCCCCCCCCCAGGCCCAGGGTCAACACCTGCCGCACCCGGGCAAGTGCTGTTGCCCTGAACAGGTGTATGGCCCCACTCTTGGGTGATGGGACAATAAAGTGTCTCTGACGATGAGGGGGCCCACTCGCCGTCAGACACACTGGCGTACTATGAGGGGCCCTGTGACAGTACTGGCGCCCACGAGTGGGTCCCCTCTGCTTGCTCAGGGACACAGCACTTGCAATACTTACCTCTCCATGCTCCACCGCTGTGTAGTCTGGCCAGATAAATGCGTCACAGGGACGGCCACTATAAATTTGGTGTACTGATCGATGATGGTTAAGATGTAGCTACAGTGGGGAAAAAAAGTATTTAGTCAGTCAGCAATAGTGCAAGTTCCACCACTTAAAAAGATGAGAGGCGTCTGTAATTTACATCATAGGTAGACCTCAACTATGGGAGACAAACTGAGAAAAAAAAATCCAGAAAATCACATTGTCTGTTTTTTTTTCATTTTATTTGCATATTATGGTGGAAAATAAGTATTTGGTCAGAAATAAAATTTCATCTCAATACTTTGTGATATATCCTTTGTTGGCAATGACAGAGGTCAAACGTTTTCTGTAAGTCTTCACAAGGTTGCCACACACTGTTGTTGGTATGTTGGCCCATTCCTCCATGCAGATCTCCTCTAGAGCAGTGATGTTTTTGGCTTTTCGCTTGGCAACACGGACTTTCAACTCCCTCCAAATGTTTTCTATAGGGTTGAGATCTGGAGACTGGCTAGGCCACTCCAGGACCTTGAAATGCTTCTTACGAAGCCACTCCTTCGTTGCCCTGGTGGTGTGCTTTGGATCATTGTCATGTTGAAAGACCCAGCCACGTTTCATCTTCAATGCCCTTGCTGATGGAAGGAGGTTTGCACTCAAAATCTCACGATACATGGCCCCATTCATTCTTTCATGTACCCGGATCAGTCGTCCTGGCCCCTTTGCAGAAAAACAGCCCCAAAGCATGATGTTTCCACCACCATGCTTTACAGTAGGTATAGTGTTTGATGGATGCAACTCAGTATTCTTTTTCCTCCAAACACGACAAGTTGTGTTTCTACCAAACAGTTCCAGTTTGGTTTCATCAGACCATAGGACATTCTCCCAAAACTCCTCTGGATCATCCAAATGCTCTCTAGCAAACTTCAGATGGGTCCGGACATGTACAGGCTTAAGCAGTGGGACACGTCTGGCACTGCAGGATCTGAGTCCATGGTGGCGTAGTGTGTTACTTATGGTAGGCCTTGTTACATTGGTCCCAGCTCTCTGCAGTTCACTCACTAGGTCCCCCCGCGTGGTTCTGGGATTTTTGCTCACCATTCTTGTGATCATTCTGACCCCACGGGGTGGGATTTTGCGTGGAGCACCAGATCGAGGGAGATTATCAGTGGTCTTGTATGTCTTCCATTTTCTAATTATTGCTCCCACAGTTGATTTCTTCACTCCAAGCTGGTTGGCTATTGCAGATTCAGTCTTCCCAGCCTGGTGCAGGGCTACAATTTTGTTTCTGGTGTCCTTTGACAGCTCTTTGGTCTTCACCATAGTGGAGTTTGGAGTCAGACTGTTTGAGGGTGTGCACAGGTGTCTTTTTATACTGATAACAAGTTTAAACAGGTGCCATTACTACAGGTAATGAGTGGAGGAAAGATGAGACTCTTAAAGAAGAAGTTACAGGTCTGTGAGAGCCAGAAATCTTGATTGCTTGTTTCTGACCAAATACTTATTTTCCACCATAATATGCAAATAAAATGAAAAAAAAACAGACAATGTGATTTTCTGGATTTTTTTTTTCTCAGTTTGTCTCCCATAGTTGAGGTCTACCTATGATGTAAATTACAGACGCCTCTCATCTTTTTAAGTGGTGGAACTTGCACTATTGCTGACTGACTAAATACTTTTTTTCCCCACTGTATGTCCTGTGCTGCTGGCCTCTACCTTCAGATTACCAATGGCTACCATTTATAATGGACATCAACTCCCAATCGGATGCAGTGGTGCTTTATGAGCACCTTTCACATTTTTCATAGTCACAGATGTGTGACATTCCTGCCACCATTTTTCAATGTCTCCTCTCATGGCAATCTCATATAATCCCCTACGGCCTGTGGCTTGTGTGTTTTGTACTCCAAAGTGACCAGACAGATCATGATAGGCAGTGAGGAGCATGTCTACATCTCTCCCTGTGATCACAATTTGATGGAGACGAGTTACTGTCATGGGATCGACGCTACTGCAATATAGCAACCCTTTGTTCACTAATTTGCGTTTTAGCTGAATCCACAGTTAACGTTATTGAGGGTCAGCATCGCCTCTGCGAATTCTCCCGGGAGGTTTTCCCATGATTAATAATTCAAAAACATCTAAAATCACTCGACTTTACGTCTGTACTTTTATCCATCTACCTTCCTTTAGCGGAGAAACATTGCCGAAACAGCCTCCAGCTCGATTGCCTCCTCTTCTGAAGTTACATAAACTGCAAGCACAGAGTCGTCAGTGCAGGCTTCTGGTCAGGAACCACCCCTTTCCTTGTCTCCTTCACTCCCACTAAAAGTGAAGGATGCGGCAGCCCACACTTCAGATTACTCCATGGAGCTCTTTTCACAGGCCATGCCTGTGCTATCAAGTGAAATTCTGAATTCCCCAGTCCAACATGAATCGGAGATGGAGTGCACTGATGCACAGCCACTTCTAGATGATTCCGCTAGTACATTCATCCACAGCACTACATTCCTCTCGCACTCTATAGAGCCAGAATGTGACACTGATGAAACTCAGGTGCCCCTTCCCGCATACTATTCCACCTTACACAGTGACACAGAGGAAGGTGCAGATGAAAGTGACGGTTCCCTGAGCAGGTGGGGGGGTCCTACTCGTGGGCGACGGCAGTGGCACAGGGCCCCTCATAGTACGCAAAAGTGACTCTGCCGCTGGGAGGGCCCACTCGCCGTCAGACATACCGTCGTACTATGAGGGGCCCTGTGCCAGAGCCGTCGCCCAAGTGTGGGCCCCCCATGCTTGCTCAGGGCCACAGCACTTGCAATACTTATCTCTCCCTGCTCCACCACCGTGAACGTCATCCGCCTTTCCTGACAGTGATATTCAGGTTACAGACCGCGATGACATCACGTCTGTATGCCCTCTACCGAAACAGTACAAGTGCAGAGAGCTTTAAAATGGCAATGCTGAGGAGTCCAGAGTAGAGCAGTGCCCAGCGAGGAGAGGTATTTAACTTTTTTAAGATGTTGGGAGCATTTTTGGGGAGCAATATACACATCATACACTGGAGCATCATCCATTTGGGCCCATAACACACTGGAGCATCGTCCATGGGGACCAACATATGCTGGAGCATTCCAAATGGGGGACATCAGACACTGGAGCAGCATTTACGGGGCCCATTATACACTGGAGGATTAGAAATGGGGTCCATTATATATGGAGCATTATTTGGGCCCATAACACACTGGAGCATCATCCATGGGGACCAACATATACTGGAGCATTCCAAATGGGGGACATCAGACACTGGAGCAGCATTTATGGGGCCCATTATACACTGGAGCATTAGAAATGGGGCCCATTATATATGGAGCATTATTTGGGCCCATAAGACAGTGGAGCATCATCCAAGGGCACCACCATATACTGTAGCATTATGTGGAGCTCATCATATACTGTATGGAACATTATATGGGACCAATTATTCTGTATGGAGAAATATATGGGGCTCACTGTCCGTTTTTGGCGCTATTGTAGAATTTAAAATAGATAATATCAGTCATGTCATGTAAGCAGTGAAGTATTTTTTATTGTACCTATATACCTATATTTCTGTGGGGTATCGGAGCATTATGAATTGTGGTATGTGTTAAAAGGGTGCACTGACACTCTTTGGCCCAGAGCACACGAAAACCTGGCGCCAGCCCTACCCCCCCCACAACTTTAGCCAAATAACCCCGTTTTCAATGCGTAACTATTATTATAAAGTAAATTAAGGTTGCCAAGCTTAAGTAATAAGAATTGATGTCGTTGGCATTGAAATGGGCACTGTAGGTGTGTTTACTGTCCTCCACTCCCTGCCGACTTTGCTTCCCCATTGACTTGCATTGAGTTTTGTGTTTCAGTCGGACCCCGACTTTTCCCTATTGTCAGCCGATTTAGTTCGACCCGACTTTTTAGAAAGTCAGGTTTCATGAAACCCGACTCGACCCGAAAAAAGGCAAAGTCGCTCATGTCTATTCTATTCCATTCTGTGTTGGGAGGCAGAATGAACAAAACCCAGCAATTCAGGATTTGTTTTTTAGTTTTTTTTTATACAATTCCACGTGTGGTAAAATTGATAATACAGCTTTTTTCTTTGGGTAAATACAATTACAGCAATACCACATTTATATTGTTTTTTATGTTTTGGCACCTTTACATAATGAAAACTATTTTATAGGAAGAATAATTATTTTTTCATTCCTTTATTCTGAGAGCTACAATTTTATTAATTTTCCACTCATGGAGATGTATGGTGGCTTGTATTTTGCAGGACAAGATGTGATTTTCAGAGAAACCATTTTTATTTTCACTTGTCTTTTTGATTGAATTTTATTCCACTTTTTGTTCGGTAGTATGATGAAAAAGTATGTTTTTTCTACATGACAACTTTTCTGACAACTCAGCTGCAGAGTTTACAACAAAGTCACATTTGACTTCTCACATTTCCAGCACTGTTCCCATCTATTCCCAACCTGGACAAACGCATCTCGTTGTCAACCCGTTGCTGAGCCATTGCTACCATATATTTCCCTATAACTACACCTGCTGTGTGGTACAAAAACAGGGTTCCACTTAAGGCCAAGTCACACATACAGATGCACCAGCGATCCTGGCAACGATACAACCTTGTCAGGATCGCTGGTGCATCGCTACATGATCGCTGTTGAGCTGCCAAACAGGCAGCTTCACCAGCGATCAGCACCAGCGAGGGCGCTGGTCTCTAAGGTAAATATTGGGTTACTAAGCGGCGCTCGTCACTTAGTTACCCGATGTGTACCTTAGAAACCTGAGTGCTCTCGCCGGGAGCTGCTCTCTATATGGTAAAATTGCCCCCTAGAAGATATTAGTGCCCTGTACAAGTGTCCTAGAAAACAGTGTCCACATTTAGCCCCTAGAATGTAACAATGCCGCATGTAGACCTTAGATGGTCACAGTACTCGGAGTATCCCTATAACAATCATGCTTAAGTCCCCACTTAACATTTAATAATGTCCTGAGTCCCCCATGTACAATTCCCCCATACACAATATCACGGACCCACAGCTCCCCTATACGCCGTGTAATGGTCCCACAGCTTTCCGATATGCAGTATAATGGGCTCACTGCTTCCCTATACACAGTATAATGGGCCCACAGCTCCCTTACATGCAGTATGATGGTCCCTCAGCTCTCCTACATGCAGTAGGATGGGCTCACCGCTCCCCTATTTGTACTATGATGGGCCCTTAGCACAGCTTCCCTACATGCAGTTTGATGGGTTCACAGCTCCCCTATACCTAGTATAATGCCCTCACTGCTCCCCCAAACAGAGGATAATACTTATCACAGTAGTCCTCATACTGTATAATGGCCCCGAAACTGTATAATAGACCTCACACTATATGATGGCCTACTCTGTAGTCCCTACACTTTATGATGGCCCTCACAGTAGTCCCCACTGTAAGGGCCCCCACATTAGCTCCCATACTGTATGTTAGCCTTAAACAATAGTCCCCCAATATATGATGGCACACACATACTGTACATACAGTATAATGGCCCCCACATTAGTCTCTACACTATATGATTGCCTGAAAATAAGCCCCCATACTGTATGATGGCGTCCACATTAGCTCCGGTGCTGTATAATGGCCCCCACACATTGAGTGCCCCCACAGTAGCCCTTAAAATGTATGAGAGTGCCCCACACTGTATGATGCCCGCACTGTCACACCAAAAGTTTTAAGTAAAATAAAAACATCATATACTTGCCTAATCCTGACAAGCCCACCAGGCAGACCAAAGCGTTGATGTTCCTGCACTACCGCTCTAAGCCACAACAGGATGATAAAATGGCCAAGGCGACGTAGCTGATAGCGGTAATACATGGAGATCGTGTCTCCCTGCTCTATCACTGATCGTAACCTTAGCATTCTGTGCATACTGATACAGTTCAGGATAGCTTATCTCTGAGTGAGCCCTTCTGAGTGCAGGACCTGGGGCTACCGTATCCTCTGCCCCCCCCGGTAGCTATGCAACTGCTCTTTAGATCTAATATGTAGGCACCACAATCCTTTTGTAATATGATATACAACGTAATTGCAATATAGGCAACCAGGTGGTATCTCCACTATAGTCAACAGTAACCCATAACATACTAAAAGGGATAGATCATCTTGGACAATTTAACACCATAGTAGATGGCATCATTCCTTAACCCTTTCATGACGGAGCCCTTTTTCGTTTTTGCGTTTCTATTTTTACTCCCCTTCTTCTCAGAGACAGAACTTTTCTATTTTTTCATCAATATGGCCATGTGAGGGCTTTTTTTTTGCGGGACGAGTTGTACTTTTGAAAGACACTATTGGTTTTACTATCTTGTGTACTCAAAAACGGGGAAAAAATTCCAAGTGTGGTGAAGTTGCAAAAAAAGTGAAATCCCACACTTTGTTTTTTTTGTTTTGCTTTTTTACTAGGTTACTAAATGTTAAACTGACCAGCCATTATAGTTCTCCAGGTTATTACATGTTCATAGACACCAAACATTTCTAAGCTCATTTTTATCTAAGTGGTGAAAAAAATTCCAAACTTTGTTTAAAAAACACGCCATTTTCCAATACCCGTAGCGTTTCCATTTTTTGTGAGCTTGGGTTGGATGAGGGATTACTTTTTGCACGCCGAGCTGACGTTTTTAAAGATACCATTTTGGTGCGGATATGATCTTTTGATCGCCCGTTATTGCATTTTAATGCAATGTCGCGGCGACCAAAAGAACATAATTCTGGCGTTTTGACTTTTTTCTCGCTACGCCGTTTAGCGATCGGGTTAATCCTTTTTTTATTGATGAATCAGGTGATTCTGAACGTGGCGATACCTAATATGTGTATGTATTTTTTTTGTTTTATTTTGAATGAGGCGAAAGGGGGGTGATTTGAACTTTTATATATTTTTTATTTTCTTATATTTTTAAAACTTTTTTTTTACTTTTGGCATGCTTCAATAGTTTCCATGGAAGACTAGAAGCTGCCATAACCCAATTGGCTCTGCTACATACAGGGAATGATCAGATCACCTGTACATAGTAAAATTGCTGACTTGCTATAACCGCCGACCACCAGGCGGCGCTCACAGCAATCCGGCAGTGACAACCATAGAGGTCTCTGGTCGTCTTGCCAACCCACCGATAACCCGTCATTACGCGACGGGGGTCACCGGTAGGCGGATTTCCGGCCTGATGGCAAAAAGTGTGCATTAAATGCCGCTGTCAGAGTTCTTTTGTGAAGTACTTTTGTGAATACCTGTTGCTGCCATATGTGCCTGTGTGCGGCGCTATCACTGCTCGCTCAGTCCGCATCATGCAACCCCAGCTGCATCCACTGCTGATATCCCCTGATGTCACGTCAACTTTCAGATTTCCTGGATTCACCCAGTCGTGACCCAGTCGCGAGTGACTGGGCTGTGGGTGGTGTTTCATCGCATGTCACAGCCCTGTATCCAGCACGCGCTTTCCCTTTTTCCTCTGCTATCATTGGCAGCAAGCGTGTGCTGGATACTGGGCTGTGATATGCGATGAAATGCCACCCACAGCCTAGTCAGAAGATATTTACAAAAAACCTTAGTTAAAAGATATAAATCGATGGGTGCATTATACAATGTAGTGGACAACCTCTTTAATTTTGCTAGGAGTGTGTGTAAAAGGACCAATTTTCATCCTTCTTTCACACATTGAAATCAGCAGGTTGGGATGACCTTAGTCAAATATGTATAGGCAACATTAGCAACACAACATGCATGCTTTTTTCAATGCCCTCTTGCAGCAAGAACTGGAAATGTTGAAATTCAACATGCATGATTCTTCTTTCCCCAATTTCCCCGATAAACATTAGTATAGATAGACAAATAGTCCTGAAATCAGTGAATTCAGATGACAATTACCTATTATGTATTGACACGTTACTTTGTCCATGTTCTAATAATCATTTCCTATTAAAGACAACTCTATTTTTGCATAATATAGAGTGCAATAACAGCTTCCAATCTAGCCTTTTTCTATGCTAAATATATTCCTCACATGTGGCTCCCAGCACATATAGTAATACACTAACTCAGCATATTATGCAAATTTTAGCTATTAAAACTTTTCAAAATGTAACGTGTGCATTGGATATTGGGAAAGCAAAGATTTGTAAAACAATTAAATGTATATGGTTTTTCCATTCTTTATTTTCAGCAGATCATGCTTCTGCTTACTTTTGTTAAATGACAGCGATCCTCTAACAAACAAGGCATACGGAGAGGGGTAGTTCAAGAACAGCAGGAAGCGTAGAGTACATTCATACAGTGCAATATAGTTAAATATTGCATCCATTACCATAAACCCAGCTATAAAATCAAATTAAACTGTAACAGAACATTTACAGTATGAACCTTTAGACAACCTTAGCTTATGTGCTGTTGCCACGAACTCCAGAGTTCAAACAGTGTCCCAGATCACGAGCATGATGGAATAGGCTTGTGTCATAAGACATGTAACATATGTTAAGCCCACACACGAACCAGTGTGTAAATATATCATAATAATCTCCTTTGCTAAACAGATGAGCCACGCATGTACATGGTCTAGTTATTTTTAACAAAAAAAAATATAGGGTCTATCATTGGTGTGGTTGATTAGGTTGTGCTTTTAGCTCCATTATAGGTATACAGGTATTTTTATTTTACTCATTTATATAGCGCCATTAATTTCACAACACTGGGGCTCACAATCTAGATTTCCTATCAGTATGTCTTTGGCATGTGGGAGGAAACCGGAGAACCTGGAGGAAACGCACGCAAACACTGGGAGAACGTGCAAACTTCTTGCAGATGTTATCCTTGGTGGGATTTGAACCCAGGACCCCAGCGCTGCAAGGCTTCAGTTGCTAACCACTGAGCCACCATGCCACCCTTTTCTAGAAGTTTTACCAGAACCCGCTGATGGCAAATTAAAGAAACTGAAATAGAGATAAAAAGATTTTTAGAAAACAAATAGTTCTACATGGATATCTTCTAATGATGCTGTTGCTTAATCTTAGAAAGATGGTGGAAAGATTAAAGGTAGTCAATAAGTCCCTTCTGTTTCCATTTTCATCTATTATGGAACTATCCAAATTCCACATTAGTTAAGTTTGCGAAAACAACATTATTATTATTATTTATTGTTATAGCGCCATTTATTCCATGGCGCTTTACATGTAAGGAGGGGTATACATAATAAAAACAAGTACAATAATGTTAAACAAGTCATAACTGGTACCGGAGGAGAGAGGACCCTGCCCGCGAAGGCTCACAATCTACAAGGGATGGGTGAGAATACAGTAGGCGAGGGTAGAGCTGGTCATCCAGCGGTTTGGTCGATCAGTGGTTACTGCAGGTTATAGGCTTGTCTGAAGAGGTGGGTCTTCAGGCTCTTTTTGAAGGTTTCGATGGTAGGTGAAAGTCTAATATGTTGTGGTAGAGAGTTCCAGAGTAGGGGTGATGCGCAAGAGAAATCTTGTATGTGATTGTGGGAAGAGGAGATAAGAGGGGAGTAGAGAAGGAGATCTTGTGAGGATCGGAGGTTGCGTGCAGGAAAGTACCGGAAGACGAGGTCACAGATGTATGGAGGAGACAGGTTGTGGATGGCTTTGTATGTCATGGTTAGGGTTTTGTACTGGAGTCTCTGGGCAATGGGGAGCCAGTGAAGGGATTGACAGAGGGGAGAAGCTGGGGAATAGCGGGGGGACAGGTGGATTAGTCGGGCAGCAGAGTTTAGAATAGATTGGAGGGGTGCGAGAGTGTTCGAGGGGAGGCCACAGAGCAGGAGGTTGCAGTAGTCAAAGCGAGAGATGATGAGGGCATGGACTAGGGTTTTTGCAGATTTTTGGTTGAGGAATGAAAGGATTCGTGAAATATTTTTGAGTTGAAGTCGGCAGGAAGTGGAAAGGGCTTGGATATGTGGTTTGAAGGAGAGATCAGCGTCAAGGATTACCCCGAGGCAGCGAGCTTGTGGGACTGGGGAGAGTGGGCAGCCATTTACTGTAATGGATAGGTTCGTTGGGGGGGTCACGTGAGATGGGGAAAGATGATGAATTCTGTTTTGTCCATGTTAAGTTTCAGAAATCTAGTGGAGAAGAAGGATGAAATAGTGGACAGACATTGAGGGATTCTGGTTAGTAGGGAGGTGATATCTGGTCCAGAGATGTAGATCTGTGTGTCATCAGCATAGAGATGATACTGAAAGCCATGAGATTCTATGAGCTGTCCCAGGCTAAAGGTGTAAATGGAGAAGAGCAGGGGTCCTAGGACTGAACCTTGTGGGACTCCGACAGATAGGGGACGAGTTGAGGAGGTGGTGTGTGAGTGGGAGATGCTGAATGTCCGGTCTGTTAGGTATGATGAGATCCAGGATAGCGCCAAGTCTGTGATGCCAAGGGATGAGAGGGTCTGTAATAATAGGGAATGGTCCACTGTGTCAAAGGCAGCCGATAGGTCCAGGAGGAGGAGGAGGACAGAGTAGTGTCGCTTGCTCTTGGCGGTTAAGAGGTCATTGGTGACCTTAGTAAGGGCAGCTTCAGTGGAGTGGTGTGACTGGAAGCCAGATTGTAAGCGGTCGAAGAGGGAGCAAGAAGAGAGATGGGAGGACAGTTCAAGGTAGACGTGTTGTTCCAGTAGCTTGGAGGCATAGGGGAGAAGTGATATAGGGCGATAGCTAGATACAGAGGATGGGTCAAGAGAGGGCTTTTTGAGCATAGGTGTGATGGAGGCATGTTTAAAGCTTGAGGGGAAAACACCAGTTGTTAGTGATAGGTTGAAGAGATGGGTTAGGGTTGGGATGAAGACTGTGGTGAGGTTTGGGATGAAGCGGGAAGGGATCAGGTCAAGTGCACAGGTGGTGAGATGTGATCTTGAGAGTAGAGTGGAGAGTCAATCTTCTTTAATGGTGGAGAAGTTGGTTTTGGAGGTGGAGGGCTGGGAAGTTGGGAGGAGGGGCTCCGGGGGTTGTTGACCAAAAAACTGTCTCTGATGTTATCAATCTTCTGCTTGAAAAATGAGGCAAAGTCTTCAGCTGAGATGAGTGGGGAGGGAGGAGGTGCTGGGGGACGGAGGAGAGAATTGAAGGTGTTAAATGACTGTTTAGGGTTGTGAGACAGGGAGGATATGAGAGATGAGAAGTAGGTTTGTTTAGCTGTGGCGAGTGTGGTTTTGAAAGTAGTGAGGGACTGTTTGAATGCGATGAAGTGCTCGTTGGAGTGGGATCTTTTCCATCTGCGCTCAGCAGCCCTGGAAGCTCACCTCCGTTCTTTGGTCAGGCTGGTGTGCCAGGGCTGTCTGTTGATTTTGCGAGCTTTGGTATGTGTAAGTGGGGCAGCAGATTCCAAAGCTACAGCTATTGTGGTGTTATATAGAGCAGCAGCGTCATCCGCATTGTGTAAGGAACTTATATCTGTGAGAGGGAGGAGGGATTAAGAGAATGAGTGTAGGTCAAGGTGTTTAAGATTTCTGCGAGGGTGTGAATCATTTTAAGGATGCCTTAGATTTTTCTTTTTGGAGCACTTTACATGAAACTTATTCACTCACTTCGGTCATTACCAAATGGGCATTATAATGAAGTGAGGCCGCCTGCTCTCACATACTAGGACCATTATTATAGAATGCCAGATAGCCTATAAAGACAGTCAGTTGACTATTGTATGAAAGGGGTCGTTCAGTTAAAAAAAAAAAAGTTATAACCTACCTCAGGATAGGTGAGAACTTGCTGATCAGTAGGTGTTGACTGCAGGGACATGCACTAGTTGGCAGAATGAGGAATATTTATCCCCGATGGGGAACTTTAATCTCTTCACAATCACAGACGTATCCATACGTCCTGGTTGGTAAACACTTCCCAAATTTTACGTATGGATACTAATTGGAAATTTTGCACACATAGAAGCTGTACACACACAAACGCTGCTGGGTGTTCAACAAATCTGACACACGGCTCTCACTGCCAGGAGCGACGCCCACACTGCTCCTGGCAGTTTAACCCTCTAAGCGTTACGATTGCTACTCATAGAAGGTGGAGAGAGAGGGGGCGATTGTTGACATGGTGACCAGATGTCATCATAATATCCTGGTGACCAGGGCTAGCAAGCTAATTAGACCATGCACAGTTTTTGCGGAAAAAAAAAGTTTCTTTTAGTGTGTGACATCAGCTAAATATCAAAAACTGATATGAATGTGCTATCGCTGTAATCGTACCGACCCAAAGAATAAAGTTGTCTAATCATTTATATTACATGAGGAATGGTGTAAAAAATAAATAAAACCAATTCTTGACTGCTGTTGATTTGTTTAGTCTGCCTCCCAAAGATCGCAGTAAGGCTCAGCGCACAGTATTCTTGCGCCCTGCGCTGAATGCTTGCTCCGGGGTTTACACCTGTGTCCTTTTCCCTCCTGCAGCTTGCTGTGAGTTGGTTTGACCTAGAAGCAGGAAGTGTCTGTTCAGGAAGTGTAGAGACAGACTCATGCCTGGTTGAGAGAGACAGGACAATAAGTGTGCCCTGACACTGAGAGACTGGCAAATGAACTAATGGCTTCAAGGGAGAAGTTAGTGCCCAGTTCCCACAGGAACGATCATTAGGACAGCGTCAGAAGGAACGAGTCGCATTGCACAGCCAAAGTGGTTCTCCACATGTAACCTGAGAGAGAAAACAACGCTGTGGTACCAGTAATACCTCATATTTGAAAGTGGGAACGAGACTTGCCCGGACCCATACCAAGATGGATCAGTTAACCTGAAGGAAGAGCTCAACACAACAAACTCGGCACATCGGGACCAAGTAGAAGCTATCAGACTTTCTCGTAAGTGCTACAGAACTATAAGTATGACACTGGTACTTAACTGTGTTAGGGTTTAGAGCAGGGGTTTTTTAGCTAGGGCAATATAGCAGCGCGGTCCGATAAGCCAGGTAAGAGATTAAAAGATAAAAGAGAGTAGTTTGTAGAAATTGTTTATACTGTTTGTATTGAACTTTGCATTGCCATAGCTGGAGCACAGCTTATGTGACACCCTCCAGCTATCTCTCCTTGTATCTATTATTGCTATTATTATTGCAAGAACCGTTAGTTTTATTTTCCAGCATATACAACCCCTGGCAAAAATTATGGAATCACCGGCCTTGGAGGTTGTTCATTCAGTTGTTTAATTTTGTAGAAAAAAAGCAGATCACAGACAAGGCACAAAACTAAAGTCAATTCAAATGGCAACTTTCTGGCTTTAAGAAACACTAAAAGAAATCAAAAACAAAAAATGTGGTAGTCAGTAATGGTTACTTTTTTAAACCAAGCATAGGGAAAAAATTATGAAATCACTCAATTCTGAGGTGTCAACATGCTCACTGCACCCCTAGATAAATTCATTGAGAGATACAGTTTGTAAATTGACATCACTTTCTGCTGTTCTGGTACCTCAAGGGCTCCCCCAATGTGACATGGCACCCTCAAACCATTCCAGCAAAATCTGAACTTCAAAATGATGCTTCTTTCCTCCTGAGCTTTGCACTGTGCCTCAAAGGTAATTTTAGATCAAATATGGAGTATCGATGTACTCAGAGGAAATTGGCCTACAAATTTTATGGTGCAAATTATCCTTTAACCCTTGTGAAAATGAAAAAAAATCTGTGGCTAAAAGAACAATTTTGTGGGAAAACTTTGATCTTTATTTTCACGTTATAAACTTCTGTGAAGCACCTGGTAGTTCAAGATGCTCACCACGCAGCTATATACATTCCGTGAGGGGTCTAGTTTCCAAAACACGGTAACTTATGGAGGGGTTTCCACTTCTTAAGCACATCAGAGACTTTCTAAACGTGACATGGCACCCACTCTTAATTCAAGCCATTTTTGTGTTCAAATAGTCATACAGTGCTCCTTCCCTTCTGAGCCCTGTAAAGCACTCAGCATTGGCATACACAGGAGAAATTGCACAACACATTTTGGGGTCCATTTTCTCCTGTTATCCTACTGAATATAAAAAATTTGGGGCTAAAGTAAAATTTTTGTGGAAAAAAGTTCATTTTTTACTTCCATATTGAATTCATTCTTGTGAAGCACTTGAAGGGTTAGTTAAAATGTTAAATGTGGCTTTGAGGATTGCATTTTTGTAGAGTGATGCCACTTTTAGGTACTTTCTATCATATAGGCGCCAAAAGTCACTTCAAACGTGGTCCCTAACAAAATGGTTTTGCAAATTTTGATGGAAAAATGAGAAACTGCTGATCAACTTTTAGTCCTTCTAACAAAAAAAAAATGTTTAAAAAATTATGCTGATGTAAAAGTAGACATGTGGGAAATGTTATTTATTATCTATTTGTGTGACATAACTCTCATGTAAAGACATAAAAATTAAAAGTTTGAAAATTGCTAAATTTTCAAAATTTGTCAAATTACCATTTTTTTCCATAAATAAACGCAAGTCATATCGAAAGAATTTTACCACCATCATAAAGTACAATATGTCACAAAAATCAGTCTCAGAATCAGTGGGATCCGTCGATGTAAAGACATAAAAATTAAAAGTTTGAAAATTGCTAAATTTTCAAAATTTGTCAAATTACCATTTTTTTCCACAAATAAACGCAAGTCATATCGAAAGAATTTTACCACCATCATAAAGTACAATATGTCACAAAAAACAGTCTCAGAATCAGTGGGATCCGTCGAAGTGTTCCAGAGTTATAACCTCATAAAGTGACAGTGTTAAGAATTGTAAAATTTGGCATGGTTATTAAGGTCAAAATTGGCTTGGTCATTAAGGGGTTAATGCTCATCTTTTGGCTCTACTCAAACATATTCACCAAGTCATATATCTATTGCTTTAAGAAATTATGATAGGAAATTGATGGGCACATTAAAGGGAATCTGTCACCTATTTTTTCGACTATAAGATGTGGCCACCGCCATCAGGTGCTTATCTACAGCATTCTGTAATGCTGTAGATAAGCCCCCCATGTAACCTAAAAGAGAAGAAAAACGAGTTACATTATACTCATCCAGGGGCAGTCCGGGTTCGGTCTAGGTCCGATAGGTGTTGCGGTCCGGTCCGGCACCTCCCATCTTCTAATAATAATAACAATAATCTTTATTTTTATATAGTGCTAACATACACATCATCATCACTGTCCCCGATGGGGCTCACAATCTAAATTCCCAATTAGTATGTCTTTAGAATGTGGGAGGAAACCGGAGTGCCAGGAGGAAACCCACGCAAACACGGGGAGAACATACAAACTCCTTGCAGATGTTGTACTTGGTGGGATTCGAACCCAGGACCCCAGCGCTGCAAGGCTGCAGCGCTAACCACAGAGCCACCGTGCCGCCCCTAGGTTCGGTCCGGGTTCAGTGGGTGTCGCAGTCCGGTCTGGCACCTCCCATCTTCTAGAGATGACATCCTCTTCTTTGCTTCCCAACGCGGCTCTGGCACAGGCGCACTGCTCTGCCCTCAGAGTCCTGCATTGCGCAGGCGCCGGACCTCTCTGACCTTTCCCGGCACCTGCGCACTGCAGTACTCTGCCCTGCCCTCAACAAGGCAGAAGAGTGCTCCTGCGCCGGAGCCACGACGGGAAGCAAAGAAGAGGACGTCATCTCTAGAAGATGGGAGGTGCCAGACCGGACTGCGACACCCACTGAACCCGGACCGAACCTGGACCGCTCCTGGATGAGTATAATATAACTCGTTTTTCTTCTTTCAGGTTATATCGGGGGCTTATCTACAGCATTACAGAATGCTGTAGATAAGCCCCTGATAGCGGTGGCCGCATCTTATATGTGAAAAAATAGGTGACAGATTCTCTTTAAAAGTAGAGCCTTACCTTATGAATATATCCATTTACTTCTTAAATTATAGGCTCATGAAATGTTCCGCCCTGGGAGAGGTAAAGAACAATTGTGTACTGCATTTGCTTCTTTTTTCCAGAAGTAGAATAAAGTTATTGGAAAAAAATGAGAATTGGAATTTTCTGCAATAAATTAAAGTAAAAAGTGAAGGGCTTTCCCTGGTTAAACATACTTGGCTGCCATGTTGATGTTGTTGCTGATAGTCACATAATAAATGAATAATAGTTATATGTTCTTAATGTTTATATTACAGTAAAATTTATTTTACAGCACATTATTTTGTTACAGGAATTACTGTTGATATTCCATTAGATCAATATTTTCCAAACTCTGACCTCACAGCCCCCTAACAGATCATGTTTTCAGGATCTCCTTAGTATTGCACAGGCGAGATGAGAGAACCTGCGGCAGTTTCTGATGCCTTGATAATAATTCCGTCACCTGTGTAATACTAAGGAAATCCTGAAAACAAAACTTGTGGGTGCCAGGAGGACTGGAGTTTGGGAAACACTGCATTAGATGTATATGGTTTATTTCTATGACCACTTTTGAACAACAGTAAGTACTTGTCACATTTGTCCTGTAGGGGGAATTAAATGATCTTTTAAGTTGTATATCATGCTTTAACTACTACTCTGTCATATTAGGGTATGTGCACACGATCAGTAAACGCTGCGGGTTGGAATCTGCGTACATCTGTAGCGTCCAACCCACAACGTCCAGCTGTTACAGCATAGTGGATGGGATATCAAGAAATTTCATGCCCACTATGTGTCTAGGGATGCCCGCAGCTCGCCCGTGGAGATGGACATGCGGCACGTCTCTCCAGACTGCAGCATGTCTTTATCTTGCGGAGAGGAAAGTAGTAACCCTATGTCTGGGCTGCACTGGAGCAGAAGCGATCCTCTATGATCTCCCTGTATTGTACATTCAGACATCATTGGTGCACTATACTTGAGCCAGAGATGCCAATTCGGTGGAAGTGTAACCTATACACAGATCTACTTTTGTCTAGTATGGCCAGGAGCAGAAATCCTGAAATTACTCCCTCCCCTCATTGCTTCACCACTGAAGTGCTGTCCCGACAAACGAAAGAGACAACCTGGCCACTATAGCCAACTTGTATATGATCTCAAGTTCTAGTGTGTGCGCAACATTAAGCATGATACCCTCCTGTGATATGCTCATCAAGCAGTACATAAGTATGAGTTGGCGCTGTACTCGTGGTTTCTGAATTTGATGTTGGCGCCACAACTCTGAGGTGCAGGAGCACAACCCCAAATTGCTACTCGCTGCCGGGCTTACACAAACTAACCAAAGAAGCAACACATCATCTAAGTATAACTACTTGTATGTAAACAGTTTTGTGTATAGTTTGCTATATAGCAAAGCTGTAAATGATTGATTTCAAGTACATTGTAAACATGTACTCTACATTGGGATGGACAAGTATAAAATATGATAAAAGGAAGTGAAAAGGTTTGTGGTTGTGAACTTATCTGTATGCAATAAGTGACTGCTTTTTGCAGAAATCTCTATCAATTTGAGTTTTTTTTAATTTTTGCAAACTGGAAGTCCAATAGAAGTGAACAACAAAGTTATCGAGGGACAGCGTTATAAGCAATTACAGTTCTCAAAAAGGTGTAGATTACATATGTTATACATCAGACTATGACACCTAATTTTCTGAGATGGAAATAACTCTTTAAGCAGAGAAATGAGCCACTGCCAAAAAAGTATTCCTATCTCCACTGAAATACATCTGTAGATCTATGGGGATTTCAAGGAATGTGGTTGTCTCTTTGGCATAAGCAGTTTGTAACCTCAGCTTTTATTCTATTTCCAGACAATTAATCAATGTAGTTCTATCAGCAGTATTCTTGATGGATACGTTTTCTAGGACTTCAAGCAAAGGTGCCGCAACATAAAGCAATTGTACTATAAAAAAAAAAATCTTTGATAACAATATTCAGGACTATGGGTACCGTTACACTTAGCGATGCACCAGCGATCCCGACAACGATATGGATCGCTGGTGCATCACTAAGTGGTCGCTAGTGAGCTGCCAAACAAGCAGATCTCACCAGCGACATAGCAGCAATCGGGGGTCCCTACTTACCTGTCAGAAGAGGTGATCCTGATGTCCTCCCGCCCGCGTCCACGCGTCGCTCGTCGGCGCCACAGGAAGCCCAGCAGGAAGCGCCCGACAAGAAATGGTCCAGGACGTTCTCGCGCGATCAGCAATAATCAGCGGGGGAGCCGGTCGGAGGTAAGTATCACACATAGCAATATCGCTAGCAATATCGCTGCTACGTCACAAAACCAGTGATGTTACAGCGATATTGCTAGCGATATCGTTATGTGTAATGGACCCTTATTAGACTAAGTGGCAGAAAAAATATGGTCTCATTAGTTAACAGCACCTAAGGTTCCATAACTTTTCATAGCATAAATAGTGCATGCACTGGTATTGTTATTATCAATATGAAAGAGACCCTTCATTGTAAGTCAATCTGGTCCATCAGTCAACATTTGGATCTGTCATATAATGACATCAGTTTGAACACAGCATAAAAAGAGTGTATCATTCATAGTAAGTGGTCCCCAATATGAAGGAAGCGCTACTCCATCCCTTCTCTGTTCGCTGAAGGCGGCTATTATAGATTGTATTATGGATGAGCTAAATAAAAGTCTGATATCACTGGACATCCAATACCTAAAAGAAGAAAGGCGTTGAGGTCATCATGTGGACAGCTAACTTATTTTTGACACATGTATTTTCTTTCTGTTGAAAGAAAAGGATTGTCTCTTGAACATGTAGATTTTTCTTATTCATGGGACATTTGTTAAATACAGTTTGGTTAAAGTTAGGGCAGGGCTCATTAGAGTCAGCCACCGTTGAGCGGAGGAGCCATTTGTCGTATACTTAAGGTGGCAACCTCCACAGCTTAGGTAGGGATTATTTTCAGGGAAAGAATCGGGTACTAATTTTGATAAACTTGGGCCTGTTGTCATATGCTCCCAATGTATGTGGCCCATCCAATGGTTTTTAGATTATCCTCATTATATGTATCATCTATTTAGGATAATAATTAGTTTAGCACTTAGAGAATAATGGGTGTTAGTATTTGCAGGTATTTTTTTTTTAATATTTAACCCCTTCGCGCCGGAGCCCATTTTTGTTTTTGCGTTTCTATTTTTCGTTCCCCTTGTTCCCAAAGCCACAATTTCTTTATTATTCCTTCAATATGGCCATGTGAGGGCTTTTTTTGCAGGAAAAGTTGCACTTTTGAATGAAACCAAAAAAGTGCAATTCCACAACTTTAGATTTTTTTTTTAGCCATATTCACCTAATGCTAAAACTGACCTGCCATTATGATTCGCCAGGTCATTTCGAGTTCACAGACACCAAACACGTTCTTTTATATTTAAAGTGGTGAAAAAAAATCCAAAGTTTGTTAAAAAAAATATAAAATTTGAGCCATTTTCTGATACCCGTTTCGTCTCTATTTTTCTTGATCTCAGGTTGGGTGAGGGCTTATTTTTTGCATGCCTAGATGACGTTTTTATTGATACCATTTTGGTGCAGATACGATCTTTTGATCGCCCATTATTGCATTTTAATGCAATGTAGCGGCGACAAAAAAAACATAATTCTGGCTTTTTGACTTTTTTTTCTTGCTACGCCATTTAGCGATCAGGTTAATCCTTTTTTTATAGATAGATCGGGCAATTCTGAATGCGGCAATACCAAATATGTGTATGTTTGATTTTTTTGTATTGATTTATTTCAGGGCGAAAGAGGGTGATTTAAACTTTTATTTTTTTTACAATATTTTGAAAAACTTTTTTTTTTACTTTTGGCATGCTTCAATAGTCTCCATGGGAGACTTGGAGCTGCCATAACCTACTCGGCTCTGCTACATACAGGTGATGATCAGATCACCTGTATGTAGCAGAATGCCTAACTTGCTATGAGCAAGCCAGCAGTGACAACCATAGAGGTCTCCAGGAGACCTCTAGTTGTCATGCAAACCCATCGGTGACCCGGGATCATGAGACGGGGGTCACCGATGGGCAGATTTCCGGCCCGATGGCTGGAAGTGCACGTTAAATGCCGCTGTCAGAGTTTGACAGCGGCATTTAACGGGTTAATAGCCGCTGGTGGATCGCAATTCCACCCGCGGCTGTTTAAGGCACATGTCAGCTGTTCAAAACAGCTAACATGTGCCAGGAAAGGTGTGGGCTCACTGCCAGAGCCCTCATCAAAAGGAGAGAAGCAACATGCACAGTACTAGTATAGCGCATGTTGCAAAGGGGTTAAATAATAAAAGTTGTTTTTAGGGAAATTTATGGAAGTAAATATATTAAGAAGATAAACATTTTCATGGGAGTGTGCATTTAAATGTGCCTAGAGCTTGTGAGAAAGAAGTTACAGACATTTACATTAGATGCAGTATGAAATTCTACATAGGAACGAGCTTATGGTCGTGAGCACTGGTCAAGGCCATCAAAGTTTTTTCTTCTAGGCACTATACACTGTTTTACAGATGTAGGTGTCATTATCACTTTATAGCATAATTTGAATATTTACTTTACGCTGATAGCTGTCACATGCCTGTGGTTATCACTCAAGTTATCTGTCAACCGAAGTGCTAAGCTTGTGTATGTCATTGTTCTTCCCTTTTTGCTCACTTCTGACAATGGAATCTCTTTTGAAGCTAGTTGGGAAATCGGGTCATCTGCAAGAGTTAAAAGACTGTGAAGGATAAGATAGTTAATGACCAAACTCAGAAGCAAGACATACTTTCTCTGATATACATCATGCAAAATATGAATCAATTGATGTATTACAAAGCTTCATATTTCCTGCAATATATCCTACTTGTAAAAGTAACATCTGTAGTTCCCCGTTGTCTGCATGCTTTCCGCAAATGATCAGTAATAGTCTTTAAAAATAGATAAATTTCTAGTGTAAAAGAGTAAGCAGATAAATGGTGGGTGGCAATTTACTTACAGTGGACCGACCACACACATTACTGGGGCCATCCCCAATGATTTGGACGTTCAGGTAATGTGTATAGAACCTCTCGACTGTGCCCCAATGCCAGATTTTGATGGAAAGAATTGGTTAAGTTTCACCCAAGGAGTACATTGCTGCAAGATTCTTTGTTCTCAAGTGGGCCAAGTCACTTCGAAGCGTCTGTAATTGTCTTGTAGAGACATACTCTTCTTTTTAAGAAGACTTGAACCCTTTAGCATAGGAAATTGAAAAACATCCGAAATACAGATCAGCATACGCATGTATTAGAAATTAAATTGCACCACTATATTAGTACTATCTTTTTAACTGTTCAGTATTACTGATAGTTCAATTTCCAGCCAGAAAGCCAGTCTAAGGGTGGTTTCACATTAGCGCTTTTTAAGCGCACGCACGGCCGGGGGTAGCTCCGCCCCCGAGCCGGCTCTCTGCCCAGCATGCCCGCCCCTTGCTTGTAGCGCCGCCTCCTAGCGCACAGCGCCACCTGCGATCGGCGCACCCTATCTTTAGCATAGGGTGCGCAGATCGTGCGCAGGCCGTGCGCTAGTTGCGCTTTGACCTGCGCTGCGCACTTTTGACGGTGCGCCGTGCGCGCCAAAATCAAACGCAAGGGGCGGGCACGCCGGGCAAAGAGCCGGCTCGGGGACGGAGCTACCCCCGGCCGTGCGTGCGCTTAAAAAGCGCTAATGTGAAACCACCCTAAGACAGACACTTTATAAAACACGCAATACGAAAGAAATACTGATAGAGGTGGAGACACCAAGCGCAATTGAGTCTTATGTGGTGGAGAATCTGGTCTAGGAGAGAGGTATAGGAATTTCTCACATTTTGGGTTTGTTTAATCCACAACTGAGGAATCAAGGTATGACAGCTGAAACCCTCAGGTCGGGAGATCGCGCCGTATAGAACAATTGGTCGGAGGATAGGACTAGTAGTCTACAGTGTCCTAGATTAAAGAATTGCGGAGGACGTAGTAAGGGTTTAGATCATGCGGTTTATTCTCAACACGTTTCGAAGTTGAGCCAACGTCTTCATCAGGAAAACTACATCCCTTACTATGTCTCAGGAATTCTTGAAACTAGCACAGTAGTGCAAACTAATTGTCATGGTCCGTATGGAAGTTCTTGTCTAGTGCTTCAGGGGTTAATGCTGTTGGCCTCTCTCTGGCTGTGGGAGGGCTTTAAATAGCCTCTTTTGGGCTCTGTCCGTTGTCAGTGATACTTTTGACCTCGGCTGAGTTCCTGATCCCCGTGTATCTGAGGTACTGTCTGCCTGTGTGTGATTGCTTGTGTATGACCTGGTCTGTTCCTGTTTCTGAGTTTGCTACCCGAATCTGTACTCTCGGTTTTGACTGCCGCATGTCCCTGACCTTCTGCTTTGTGGTTCCCATCTGATACCACGCTGCTATCTCCGGCTTTCTGACCCTGGATTGTAATTGACCACTTCTCTGTCTGTGACCACGTTTCTGTTTCCGTCTGTACTGTATCATCTCCTTGTTGACCCTCATCTGTCTGGCAGCCCCTGGGCTTCTCTAGCCCGAGCCCTGGTGTCCGGGGCTTGTCTCTGCCCCCTGACACTCCCCATGCGGTCATGTGCTTCAGGTCCTCTTTACCTGCAGCACGCTTCTCCACCGCGGCCGTCCCGTTCCTCTGGAATCTCTGGGCACCATCCGCTCAACTCAGGACACGCGCACTGACTCGGTAAGCAAGGGCAGTGCGGTGTCCTTTACAGTAGTACACCTACTCTGCTACCAAATTAAATACTGATGACGTACTGAAGTAATGTAGATCACATATAGGTGCATAGGTATTTTAATCACTTTCCATAGATTTCAATCGAAGTACATTTTTAGATATCTGTGTCAATAAATACATAGAATATTTGCTCTGTATTTGGGTACATTCACACAAGCTTATAAATAAAAAAAAGGTGATTTTTCATCCATATGCAAGCTCTATAATATCGGTATTAATACACCAGTAGTCAATAAAATTTACATTTGCAGCCTTTGACTTGGCAATGAAATTGATTTGATGAGGATTCCGTATTACAGAAGTGGCAAGTCACTTTTTTTCTTCCCACGGTGAGGTTGTCAGAACTTGTTAACATCACAATTGGGACCCTGACATACACGTTAGGGAGAGATATTTCTGTTTCAAAGCACATACGGTAATTTATCTCACTGTTGCACTTGGTTTATGTGATCACCTATTGTACCACTTTTTCTTCGTATACAGTATGTATCAACTCTGCATCTGGCCAAACTAGCCGGCTTCACTTCACTCGTCATCACACCACTTGACAACAATTCAAAATGGCTCTTTAGAAACTTTTCACTCCCTCCTGAGCCCTAAAGCACGAGTCTCTATCACCAACCTCAGTGTTGACGATCTGGCCACCTATCTCCAAGGGAGAAAAAAAAAATAAACCATATCAGTCAGGACATTATCATATAATCCCCACACAACTTGGATTCCCTTCCCTCCCTCACATCAGTTTCCCTTTCCACCTTTGAACTTGTCACAGAACTAAAATATTTCATCTTTCTCTTCCTTCCATTATCTTTCCCTCCTCATTCAAACATTTCCCCTTTACTAAAAAAAAAACAAAAAAAAAAAAAACACCACACTGGGGTGGTGCTTTGAACAAACAAGAAATGTTTATGTTCATCAAGGTAAGCCTGCTCCTTTATTCCTTTCAATCATTTGCATATAAAGCTCCTTAATGTTTAGACTACATAGAGTAGGTAGATGTTTTCGCATTGGTGTTAGTCTTGATTGTCTGCATATGAAAGACCTCCCCATATTATATATGAATAATCAAAATGTTTAAAAACAACAAACACACAACTCCCTGGTTGTATTAATCTATTCTTATTTTACACTATGCGCGAGGGAAAATGCTACTATTTACATCTGTTGTGCAAGTAAAGTTCGCTAGGCCGCTAGGTGTCGCTGGTATACTGCAGTGCCATACTAGTGAATGGGGTCTCAATGCGAACCCGAGGGTAGTGCAACCAAGCAAGTCACAACAAGTACAACAGCGTCAGATTTATTGCAACTTGCTTATACCTTCAGGTTCATAAGACCCTATTCATTTGCAATGCACTTTGATGACGCAGTGCCACCTAGCAAAAATGGTTGTACAACTGGTGTCAGTGCCAAGTCACAAGGTAGCTCTAACTCACTGGCAGCACTATGCAAACGCTAATTGGTGCTCATTTAATAGCCTGTTTAAAGGGAACCTGTCAGCAGTTTTGGCCGATATATGATGCGGCCACTGCCTTTCAGGGCTTATCTACAGCATCCTATAATGCTGGGGCTAGGCCCCTGATCCGACCAGAGAAATAAGAAAAATAAGTTTTATTATACTCACCCGGGGGGGGCGGTCTGGTTCGATGGGTGTCGCAGGTTCTCAGCTCGTGACTTGAGGTTGCGCCTGCAAGGGTTAATCTAACTCCTATCACTCAGTCCAGAATTCAACCGCAGTCCTATGCTGCAGTAGGAGCATAAATCACACCCCAACACAGACCACGCACCCAGCTTCATACACGCTGCTACCACTCACCGAACATATGGGCGATGAGTCCCGGAAGTACTACTGCTAGTGTCTGCCAATCAGCATGATCACACACTCTAAGGCTATGGATTATTTTAGAACATACAAGGTTCAAACTTATTAAAGTTTTAGGCTATGTGCACATGTGCGGAATTGCTGCGGAAATTTCCGCTGCAATTCCACAACTCCCTGCCATGGGAAATACACGAGAAATCGATCTGTAGCATCGCTTGGAAAACTGATTGACAGGTTGGTCACACTTGTGAAACATAGTGCTTTACAAGTGTGACCAACTTTTTACTATTGAGGCTGCCTATGTAGCATCAGTAGTAAAAATATATAATGTTAAAAATAAAAAAATCATGATATTCTCACCTTCCGGTGTCCCCCGCAGCATCCCCAGGCCTCAGCGATGCTCCCGGCAAGTCCCGTTCCCAGCGATGCCTTGCGACAATGACCCCAGATGCCGTAGCATCTCGCGAGACCGCTACGGCATCTGGGGTCATCTGGGGAACGGGACTTGCCGGGAGCATCGCTGAGGCTGGGGATGCTGCGGGGGACACCGGAAGGTGAGAATATCACGATTTTTTATTTTAATTCTATTTTTTACAGGGATATGGTACCCAGGGCTTGGATGACAGTCTCATCTCCTCCAGACCGTGGGTACCATCCGCGCATTTTCCACTTACTTCGCGCATGGTGGGCATAACCACATGCGGAAAGTAAGTGGAACAATGCATTCCTATGTGTGCGGAATTCTCGCGATTCCACAAAAGAATGAGCATGCTGCGTACTTTTCTGTGATGCGATTCCGCCGCGGAAAAATAGGCAGCATTAGCACAGCTTGTGCGGAATGTCATTGAATACAATGGGTTGCTTATTTTATGCGTTTTTGCAGAGAAAAAATGCGGCAAAAGTGCATAAAATTCACGGGAATTCCGAACGTGTGCACATAGCCTTAATCTTTAGTAGAAACGGTACAGTGCTTACAATAAAAGAATATAAAAATATGAAAACAACAAGTGATATACAATTATCAAAACGGTTATAAAAAATAAAAGGAGAAACTTACAGAAATATCTAAACTTTGCAGTCTGGTATTCTGTTCCCTGAGGAATATGAAATGGATCACATCAGCTAGGCTGTCCCTCAACTGTGAACAACTTTCTTTGTGTAAGGCCTAATTTAGAGATTTAACCTGCAGATCAGATTTCTAGACCCTTGCTGATTTTGAAAATATGCCCACTGACAGACGTGAACAGTCTATAATTTTAAGGGTAGATTAATTTTAACATTGAGAGATAGATGTTAGGCGTCAGGTTTCTGCGTCTGCTCTGCAGGAAACCAGAGCCTCACATTCTGTGGTCTCCTGCTGTTTATCTACTGCAGAGAAGATTACTTTGCAGCAGACCGCTCCAGAGACTAAGTTCCTCTGTATTCCTACTGGGCATGCTCACGAGACGTTCTCCCATTGGAGATCGGGAGTCATGTGCCCAGGTCCTGCTCCAGATCTCATTGGTCCATCTCGGAGATCTGAAAGGTCCCGCACGGCTATAAAAAGCGCGCATGACCGCTCGGCCATGCGCTAGTATAGACTTTTCAAGCTAAATGTGTGAATGGTGACGGATGTATGACTCTGGTGACTGACTTATTTGAAACCCCTTTCCTCTGATATTACGCATGTGGATACGGAATTAGTGCAGCAGTCAGTGCCAGTCAGTGGCAAGCCTTAGGCCACTGTGCACACCACACCTCTACTCTAGCATCCGACATTGCGCCTGCTTCCTAGCATTGTCGACTAGCGGCTGTGTCCTACGCCACGCTGCAGTTGCAGCCCTCCTTGGCGTCCACAGTAGCGACGCTGCACACATGGCAGGTCTAGTCGGATGCAGCTCCTCTGACTTGGGTCCTGCTACTGTGACCAGATACCGTGTGTGCATTTCCCTGTGGTCTGTGACACTAACAGGCTCAGCGTTTTTGTATGTTTATGTTGCGGCGCCTCTGTGTGTGAACAGAGCCCGCTTTGCGCACTTCAGGTGAAGTTGAACCCGTGCGCATTATACTGCCATATTGCTTGTCTGTCATTTCCTAGCAGCGGTGTAACACCTACTGCACGGTGGACCCTGAGCAGCGAACGCACTTTATTATTTATTTTTATTTAGTGCGTTCCGCCGTTCCTAACAGATAGAATATTAAAAATATAATACAGAAAATCACATTGTATAAATAATATAAATGTATTTGCATTTTGCAATAAGAAATAAGTATTTTATCCCTCTGGCAAACAAGACTTAATATTTGGTGGCAAAACCATTGTTAGCAAGCACAGCAGACTTTTTTTGTAGTTGATGATGAGGTTTGCGCACATGTCAGGAGCAATTTTGGTCCACTCTCCTTTGCAAATCATCTCTAAATCGTTTACATTTTGGGATTAAGGTCTGGAGACTTCCTAGTCCACTCCGTAGCCTTAAAGTGCTTCTTTTTGAGCCACTCCTTTGTTGCCTTGGCTGTATATTTTGGGTCATTGTCTTGCTGGAAGACCCAGCTATGACCCATTTTTAATGTCCTGGAGGAGGGAAGGAGGTAAGGAGGTTGTCACTCAGGATTTTACGGTACATGAATCCATCCATTCTCCCATTGATGCGGTGAAGCAGTCCTGTACCCTTTGCAGAGAAACACCCCCAAAACATGTTTTCACCGCCATGCTTGACAGTAGGGATGGTGTTCTTTGGGTCATACGCAGCATTTCTCTTCCTCCAAACACGGCGAGTTGCGTTAATGCCAAAGACCTCAATTTTTGTCTCATCTGACCACAGCACCTTCTCCTAATTACACACAGAATCATCTAGGTGTTCATTGGCAAACTTCTGATGGGCCTGCACATGTGCTTTCTTGAGCAGGGGGACCATACGGGCAGTGCAAGATTTTAAACCTTTACAGCGCAATGTGTTACCAACGGTTTTCTTGGTAACTGTGGTCCCATCTGCCTTGAGATCATTAGCAAGTTCCTCACATTTAGGCTGATCTCTCACCTTCCTCATGATCATGGATACCCCACGAGGTGAGATTTTGCATGGCGCCCCAGATCTTTTGTCGATTGACAGTCATTTTGTATTTCTTCCATTTTCTTACTATTGCACCAACTGTTGTCTCCTTCTCACCCAGCGTCCCCATTCAGGTCCCCATATTGTAGATATGTCTCCATCCAGGTTCTTATATTGTAGTTATGTCTCCATATTGTAGTTATGGCCCCACTCACGTCTCCATATTTAGATGTGTCCCGATTTAGGTCCTCATATTGTAGATATTTCCCCATATTCATGTCCCCACTTCCAGGTCCCCATATTTTAGTTATGTCCCCATCCTGATTCTCATATTGTAGTCATGTCACTATATCCAGGTCCCCATGTTTAGACATGTCCCATCCAGGTCCTCATATTGTAGTTATGTCCCCATATTGTAGTTATGGCCCCATTCAGGTCCCCATATTGTAGATGTGTCCCCATCCAGGTCCCCATATTGCAGTTATGGCCCCAATCAGGTCCCCATAGTTTAGATATGCCCCCATCCAGGTCTCAATATTTAGATCTGTCCCTATCCAGGTCCTCATATTTTAGATATGTCCCCATCCAGTCCCCATATTGTAGATATGTCCCCATCCATATCCTCATATTGTAGTTATGTCCCCATCCAGGTCTCCATATTGTCGATATGTCCCAATCCCCCACTGTGCCGTTCTTCATATACACATACTCTTTTATAATGTTGTGATGAAGTATTATAATATGGAATAGATTTTTATGCTGTATTTATAGATCACTATCTGTACCACAAAGTATGCACTTGTTAGGCACAATTTACATTATTTCGGTGTAATATACACTTTAACATATATAACTGCATTATATGCCACTATTTGCACTCTTTGTTCCCTTCATCCGGTCGTATTGCAGGAATTTAGGCTCCAGTGCGCATGTCTGCGGTCTGTGCCCTTGGTGCATTGATTAGGCGCGGTTTGTGAGACGCTTGCGTGCCAGTGACGTCACTGCGACGTTCTCTGACACGTGGTGCCATATTGGTCGCCGGAAGCAATGCAACTTCCGAGGCATGGGACCAGACACATGCGCCAATCAAGTGGGGCACCTGCGGACAGGGTATTTAACCATAGCCCCTCACACAACACATCACCGCACCTTGAAAAAGAGGCAAAACGGGCGTCGGTGACGGCGCTGCAGTGTCCTGACGGAGTTTAAAATGGGTAAGCACTATTGCATGGGATAAATAGGGGTATGTTTTCAGGATGCGTACCTGTTTATGATCTCCCTTCACTGTTGAGTCCCTATTTTATGGCCCATTATTAACAAAAGCACTAAGCTTTCTATACATAGTTATTTCTTTTTCAGGACTAAAGCAGCCTATATTACCTGATCCTGTAACTATACATGTAATAAATTTGATATCTATTTTCAATATTGGACTTGTACTCCATTTTTTCATGTTGAATATGCTATTTAGGAGTGTCCATTTTCGCCCCTCTTTCAGTCATTACTACAGGGTGTTTGACTCCATTGGGGTTAAAACTTTTGTGTTCCAAGTGGTTTTGTTTTATATACCAATCAGAGGCCAGCAGCTGACATCTACATGCTGGTGCATGACAGTGATATCATACGCCGCCACGCTGCCGATAGGCCAGCGGCAGGCATAGGTATTGCTGTGTAGAGTCTCTGCGCTGCAATACATTTCAATTGAATGGGTGTCTAAGGATGCACAGCTGAAATAAAACTCTGCTGTTGGAGGCTCCTGGACTGGATAGGATTCGCCAAGGGGTCTACAATGCCTGCGGACCACATGAAGCAACCTCAGGGGCCGGATGTGGCCAGCGGAGCATGTTTGAGACCCCTGGTGTAGAGCCACCCCATGACATACCAGCAGGGGGAGAGGCACAGGCATGGATGTGACACTAGCAAAGCAAGATCTGATTATGGACAGGTATCCAAGACAACACCCACTTGTCATGATAACATCACAAAAGAGTCATGGCGACACTGGAAGAGGTTTTGCAATTTGCCAACACCTTGGTAAATTTTCCATGGATACAAACTGAGGCACACTTGTGCAAGGTTGGGATTTTCCCACAGCAGTCAGTCTTAAGAAATGCAATAAAATGTATGTTAGCTATCAGGCTAGGTTACTGATTTGTGGCCTTTTTTGTAATTCTATTTGTTACAACCTCACTTTGATAGCCAAAATAACCGCCTCATTTTTCTTCACAAAAAAAAAAAAAAACTATTTTCTCAGCAGGGTACTTAAATAGTCTGATCGCTCATATGATACACTGTTCAGTATGGCAATGTAATTATATCTGTTTCTGTAAAGGTACTGTCACTTAGCGATGCACCAGCGATCCCAACAACGATATGACCTGGTCAGGATCGCTGGTGCATCGCTAGTGAGCTGCCAAACAGGCAGATCTCACCAGTGACATCGCTGGGGATGGGGGTCGCTACTTACCTGTCACACTAGGCGATATCGCTAGCAATATCGCTGCTGCGTCACAAAACCGGTGACGTTATAGCGATATTGCTAGCGATCTCGCTTAGTGTGACGGGCCTTAAGATTCACAGCCAGCCTATTAGGGGTCTAAAATACTTCCATACGTGGTGGGCCATTGCAAGCAATAGTAAATTATAGTTCATGGGGGTGGGGTTGAGAGAGATATCTGTCTTGCTTCATAAAAACTTCAATTATTATTGTGGTATCTCAAAAAGTAAATTAAGAGGATTGTACTTATGGCACACTGGGAAGAAGTGGAGCTAAAAAGATGGAAACCTCTGACCAATTTCTTCCTCTCCTTTATCTTTTTTTTTTATTTGCGAGACAGTGAAAATTTACAAACCTATCAAAATAAAGATAGTTTACATTGTTTTAACCAATTAACCCTATTAAATATAGCTTATTTCGGCCTTCAGGAAGCATCTAATCTTTTCACCTCCGCACGCCAGAAGCCATTTTATTTCTGCAGCTGTGTGACAGTTTCATTATGTATTTTAGCTGTTAAAAAATTAGATTCTCACCCGGTCAAATTTTTTTTTCCAGGTTATAACAATTAAAATAATGTATATTACGGCTAAGATCCCACAAGGAGTATTAGTGCATTTTTTACATGGCAGATTTTCTGCACCTATTAAGTAATGGAGGTACAAAAAATGGATGGATCCTGCGATCTCTGTATTAAGTAATGGAGTGTCATCAGTGACCTTAGTTTCAGTGGCTGTGCTATTCCCTGCGCACTGTGCACAATGACAGTGCTCTCTCTGTTGCCAGCTCAGATCTTCAGTAACAAGCCAGCAACATAGTACATTGTCAGAATACACGGTGTGCTGAGACCAGCGCCGTCTCCGCAAGTGACGTCACTTGCAGAGGCATTGCTGGTCTCTGCACGCTGGGTATTCTGACACCACGCTGTCATTGTGCACAGTGCACATTAAGCAAAGAATAGCACAACCCCTGAAACAAAGGTCACTGATAATGCTTTGTTTCAGGGAGGGAACGGGGGCTGCACCAGTGACCACAGTCTCTTCCCCTGATGATGCTGTGTTTGAATATTCTATTATGCATAAAAAAGGAAATGAAAAAAAAAAAAAAATAGAAAAGCAGTTAGTAGTATAGTGGGATTTGTGACATGCTTCCAGCTGGCGCATGGTAAATCCCGCTGTCAGTGATTGTCAGTGGGATTTTACAGGTGAACAGCTGTGTGCGCTAAAGAAAGCCGATAACCGGTAGGTAAAGCTGGCAAATGCTCACTACAGTACTTTGCTCTACCCTTGGCAAGGCACACAGAAATGCTCCTGCACATGAGCGCAATGGGGGGCATAGGACGCATCAGCCACATGAAGCAGGAAAAGAAGATGGTGATCATAAAAGGAGAGGAGGCACCGGATGAAGACTAGTAACTAGAGATGAGCAACTTTGCCTTTTTTAGGGTCGAGTCGGGTTTCATGAAACCAGACTTTCTTAAAAGTGGAGTCGAACGAAATCGGCCGACTACAGGGAAAAGTCGTGAAACACGAAACCCAATGCAAGTCATTGGGGAGAAAAGTCGGCAGTGAGTGGAGGACTGTAAACACACCTGGCATGAATTTTAACCCCAGAGGCGGCAACATCTCTCTCTCTCTTCTCCCTCTCCCACTCCAGCTACGCTTCTCTCATTGGCTGAAAAAAGTCACGTGCAAGCATTCGGCAAAACCTGACTTTGACGCTGGGGTCGCCGACTGCATGGCTAACTTCACACTGTGGTCGGGTTTCGTTTCATGAAACCCGACTTTGGCGAAATTCGGCGACTTTTGAATCTGACCGACCTGTTTCGCTCAACTCTACCAGTGACCCCTAACCGACCAGACCAGCTGCGCGTATAATGAAAGGTCTTTTTTTGTGTCTTGCATAGGGAACAGCATTTTAGTATGCAAGAGAGGGCTTACAAGTAGAGTTGAGCGACTTTGGTCGGATCGGGTTTCATGAAACAAAATTTGAGTCGGATGAAACTGGTCCGACTAGGGCAGTAAAAGTCGGAGTTTTGTCCGAAACCCGACCCCAATGCAAGTCAATGGGAAATAAAAGTCGGCATTGAGTGGATGAATGTCATCCGCTCAATGCCGACTTATTTCCCATTGACTTGCATTGGGGTCGGGTTTCGGACAAAACTCCGACATTTTTTTGCCCTAGTCGGACCAGTTTCATCTGAAACAAATTTTGTTTCATGAAACCCGATCCGACCAAAGTTGCTCAACTCTACTTACAGGTGTTTGCTGAACTTTACAATGGGAAAAGCCTGATAACAGGTTCCTATTAACTTAAATCTACATGATATACACCTGGTCTAGCATTGAATTAATGACTTTTGGTTGATTCCACACCAAAAAAACCCACGCACCAAAACCACCTTTTAGGCTCATACTCACATGCGAGAAACTCAGACAAGTTTCGCACGTCAATATCCGGCACTCGGGAGCGGAGCGTTCAGCTACATGTGTTTCTACGCAGCTGAGTGCTTCACTCCCGAGTGCCAGCGGCAGTGCCGGGTATTGACGTGAGACTCTTCTGAGTTTCTCGTATGCGAGTATGAGCCCTATGTGTGACCCCTTCCTCACAATGAAGACTCACCCCCTAAATCACAGTAAATTGTGATTGTATTGTATTAACAGGCAAAATATAAAATAGTGATATCATTTACAATATTGCAGTATAATAAAGACACATAGCACCAAAGCAGCTAAGGGCATGTGCACACAACGACTTTTTCAGGCAGGCAAACTCGCCAAATTTTTAGAGAAGAAGCAGCTTCAGGCATCACCAGCTATTATTATTTTTGGTAATTTCCGGAGTGCTTTTTCAACTACCTGCACCTTTTTTTTTTTGAATGGCATTTCCCAGACTATTTTTACGCCATTCAACAAGGAAGAAACAGCGAAGTGTTTTTTCAAGTCAAATAACACTGGCAGAACCCTCAGCCGTCCGGGATCTTTTCACTTCTCGCATTGATAGTAAAGTACAGAGCAGAAGGACGGTCTCAAGTCTTTTACCAGCTTGGCATCACTGGAATCCTGAAGACGGCCAAAAGCCTGAACATGTGAACAGCAGGTCATTTTTACATAGAAATTAGTGATGAGCGGAGATGCTTGGATCGTTATCAGGGCACGCTCAGGTGCAAACAGAGGGACCGACAGCCGCAACACCAGGGATTCCCCAACGAACAGGCCGCCAGATGTTGGGCCGGCGAAGAGCCGCGGGACTCAGATCATTCGAGCACGCGGAAGACACTCGGTTAGCACCTGAGCATGCTGAGATAACACCTTATCCGACCATGTTCGCTCCTCACTAATAGAAGTAGGGCCATCTATACGTTTGAGCATTTTGGGCGCTTTCCTTGCGGGTTTTGGAGCAGACCAACCTAAACATGCGCCCTAAATGGTCCCCACCACTTCCCCAGGCGGCTCTGAGCCCTGTAACCCATCCTCAGGGTCACAGGTAAAACTAGGATCTGCTCCTGAAACCTTACATGGCTCCATTGTGTTCCCCTCAGCTTCCTGGTGAATAATTCACCCCGGTGCCCGCACACGTGGCTGTGGCCGCTGGACCGCGCTTTGCCTCCTATACAGCGGCTGTTTGTTTGTTTTGGTAAATTAAAATCAGCTGCTTTACATAGGAAGAAGCCAATGTCGGCAGCTGACAATTATTAGCTGCCGCGGAGACCGGTCCGACCAGTTCACCTCAGCGGCCGGCCGGGTGTTACTGCTGGATGTGGGGCTGTGTGTGCGCCGAAGCCCCGGATCTGTGCAGCTCAGCGAGGGGGAAACCGAGGAGGAGCGGCCCGCCGGGGAAATGGTGGTCGTGACCGAGCCCTTGTGTGAGCCAGAAGAGGCCAAGAAGCAGAAGAACGAGCCCAAGGTGCCGTCATTGCTGTAAGTGCAGTACTCGGTATGACTTGTGCCCAGGACTGGCGCTCTGTGCGGTGCAGGCTGCGACTTGTGCCCAGGACTGGCGCTCTGTGCGGCGCAGGCTGCGACTTGTGCCCAGGTCTGGCGCTCTGTGCGGCGCAGGCTGCGACTTGTGCCCAGGTCTGGCGCTCTGTGCGGCGCAGGCTGCGACTTGTGCCCAGGACTGGCGCTCTGTGCGGCGCAGGCTGCGACTTGTGCCCAGGTCTGGCGCTCTGTGCGGCGCAGGCTGCGACTTGTGCCCAGGTCTGGCGCTCTGTGCGGCGCAGGCTGCGACTTGTGCCCAGGACTGGCGCTCTGTGCGGCGCAGGCTGCGACTTGTGCCCAGGACTGGCGCTCTGTGCGGCGCAGGCTGCGACTTGTGCCCAGGACTGGCGCTCTGTGCGGCGCAGGCTGCGACTTGTGCCCAGGTCTGGCGCTCTGTGCGGCGCAGGCTGCGACTTGTGCCCAGGTCTGGCGCTCTGTGCGGCGCAGGCTGCGACTTGTGCCCAGGTCTGGCGCTCTGTGCGGCGCACGCTGCGACTTGTGCCCAGGACTGGCGCTCTGTGCGGCGCACGCTGCGACTTGTGCCCAGGACTGGCGCTCTGTGCGGCGCAGGCTGCGACTTGTGCCCAGGTCTGGCGCTCTGTGCGGCGCAGGCTGCGACTTGTGCCCAGGTCTGGCGCTCTGTGCGGCGCAGGCTGCGACTTGTGCCCAGGTCTGGCGCTCTGTGCGGCGCAGGCTGCGACTTGTGCCCAGGTCTGGCGCTCTGTGCGGCGCAGGCTGCGACTTGTGCCCAGGTCTGGCGCTCTGTGCGGCGCAGGCTGCGACTTGTGCCCAGGTCTGGCGCTCTGTGCGGCGCAGGCTGCGACTTGTGCCCAGGTCTGGCGCTCTGTGCGGCGCAGGCTGCGACTTGTGCCCAGGACGGGCGCTCTGTGCGGCGCAGGCTGCGACTTGTGCCCAGGACGGGCGCTCTGTGCGGCGCAGGCTGCGACTTGTGCCCAGGACGGGCGCTCTGTGCGGCGCAGGCTGCGACTTGTGCCCAGGACGGGCGCTCTGTGCGGCGCAGGCTGCGACTTGTGCCCAGGACGGGCGCTCTGTGCGGCGCAGGCTGCGACTTGTGCCCAGGACGGGCGCTCTGTGCGGCGCAGGCTGCGACTTGTTCCCACACTGCCCAGGACTGGCACTATGTCAGTGATGGAGGTGTCACTTTCAGCTCCGGCAGCTTCTTCTCTTCTGACTTTGTAATGTGCATTTATAATTTGTTTTATTTTGTTTGTGGGGGGTAAGTTATTTTATTACTCTGATCTTCTTGTAGGCAGTCATCCAGGTAACTGACCTGACTGCCCAATCTGGCAAGTGATATCGCCTGGTCCATAGTCTTCAGGGATACACCCAGGAATATGGACCCATAGGGTCCCTGTGATACTTGCTGGGTAGCAGCGGAGGTTACCACCTCTATGACTAACTTTTGCATTTACCACAATTTCTTATTTTTATGGATTGACAGTCTGACCTTCCAGGGGAAATCTTCCAGAAGAGCCAGCTAATTTCCTGGGTGACACGACCCGGACTTTTCCCTGTATCTTCTCTTTCCTCCAATCTCTGGGGGATTTCTGAGGATGAACCCAGAGAAGCCTGTGTATGAGGGCTGTGAGTGGGTAGTGTGGAATCCAGTCTGGAGCTGTATACATTTATTTTTTATTGCTGATCCCTGTTTTTGGGAGTGGGATATAAGAGGGCCTGGAGTCTCTTGGGGTCCCGTGAGAATATTGAATTATGGGTCTTTGAGTGTGCGTGGATAGTCTGTATTTTAGGGTGGCTTGAAGGGGGTCATATGCACTCAGTGATTTAAATATTGTGGAGATACATATATTTAATTCATCCTGAGCTACTTGCAGCCTCAGTTGGACACTAGCTCCATTATTTCAGCCAGTCAGAAAAATATATGCCATCAAAAGCTGACCGCGACCATATAGCATCGGTAGTAAGCTCAAGACGCTGGCCTCCGACTGTTTCTCGCCTGCCTCTCCAGTATATGTATCGGTGAAAAAAAAACCTGACACCACAACACGTACCCAATTTAATCTATAGGCCTGTTCACGTGTTTTTCATGGACCGTGTAAAACGCAGACATGTCAGGTTTTTTTTTTCCCGGTAGCACAGGTGACAAGGGCCAATACAAGTCTATGGGTTCTTGAAAAACACGCACAGCACACAGGCGTTGCAAAGTATTGGAGACACTTTCTAACTTATTTCTTTAGCCATCCATGAAAAATACTGATGACACACTGACAGTAAAAACGGACTTGTGCACATACAAGTGGATGGACCTGTCGCTCAAGTGGCGTAGGGTGGGGAGAAGCCGCTGGAGATCTGCCTCTTGGTGTTGGCACTCGGGGGAGCATGGTTCACGGACAGCTAATCCAAATATGTTTACTGTGAAACACTTCAGTGTTTTTCAGAGCAGAACATAGACTGCTGTAATAGCGCTGTCCATTCCCTGCTGCCCATGGTTGGGGCCACAAATCTACGATCAGGTTCACTGTAGAACTTGAAGTATCGGATGAGGTCCTGACGCGTAGTTGGTGGGAATGATTTTGGATGCTAGATGTTAAGTGTTGTGTGCGTATTCAGGGTCACACCGGTGGATTAGAACGTCTAGTTAGGAATTGAGGTCAGGGTGTTGAGATTTGTCGTTACTGTCTACAGATATTTGATGACTTGCTGAGCTGATATCTTCCATTTAACGTGTAGATAATATTGTGTCACTGGGCGCTTTACATACTTTAAAGGTGACTGTTTTGTAGGTGTAATATTAGTCTGTACGCTTCTGTGCTCGCAATGGTATTTAAAGCAAACATAAAGGCAAAATGATGTTCTGATATGGCAAAGAGATGTGTTAAGCCCCTCATACACATCAGACTAATCATGGACAAACCGACAGACAGGTTCAGACGACGTTCTCATGTGTATGGCGCCCCAGGCAAGTGATTGTCGTGGGAGATAAGGATCTGGCATATTTGACTTCTGACTGGTGATCCTTTTTGTTCCCACGGAGATAATCCGCCTAGCGGTCCTACATTCTGTAGGAATACCGTACAAACGACTGCTCCTTTTGTATGGGACAGATTGCTGCTGGCTGAAGGATCGGCCACAGCATCGTTTGGCCGTCTAAAGCTGCTGTATGTTCATATCGCATGTTACCCTTAGGTCAGTGGCTCTGTTGGGGCTTATCTCTGAAGCTCTGGAAAACTGTATTCAGGCGTAAGTGCTGATGGGGGCACTTGACTTTAATGATGCCAACAGAGTTGCTATGTCCCCTTTCGGATGTTATTTGTGGTCGTATCTGCCTGTTTAAGGCGGGAACCAGGAGCCAGTCGACCATAAGTTGATGGATTTATAATACAGATGTGTGCATAAGGATGCAGTAATTGATTTCCAATGTTCTCTCATATGAATATCTATTGGTAAATTATTGAATTTATAAATTAGAACTGATAGAAAAATTATCGTAAAGGGAATGTCCTCATTTAATTACCTGCTTAAATCAAGATTGCTATATAATTTATTTAATTACATTTTTCCATATCATGTTCTGTATTAAAAGCTGAAATTGTAATCTTGCAATTTTCCCACTTGTTACTGAGACTTTTCTAGATTCATACTTCCTGGCCTCTGAGGAAGAGATTTCAGCAGACTCCTTATCAGCAGAGGCAGGATTATAAGGACACGTAACACTTCTATTCACAGCTGATAATTCAGAATTTAGGAATTGCAGTGATGTCACAGGTGAACCTGCCCTTCACAATGACCTAATCGCATGCTTATTAAATGTTTCAGTAGGAAAGATGGCTGTCTTTCGTATGGACACATCTATAATGAGCCTGTGAATAGGAGGCAGTGTCAATGGTTACATTATCTGTTGTGATTGGTGATTCTGCTTATTAGTCACTAGCTGAAAAGCCCGGCGCTGCCTGGGCATAGTAACTAACTACGGTTAGTTAAAACAAATTATAGTGTGTGTGTGTGTGTGTGTGTGTGTGTGTGTGTATAGCCCCGCCCATGCCACATTCACTGTAATATCCCACATCATCCCATCAGCCGGAGTTACCGGACTACTACCCCTAATATCCCACATCGTCCCGTCAGCCGGAGTTACCGGCTACTACCCCTAATATCCCACATCGTCCCATCAGCCAGAGCCACTGGACTACAACCTCGAATATCCCACATCATCCTGTCACAGGTACCGGACTACTACCCCTAATATCCCACATCATCCTGTCACAGCTACCGGACTACTACCCCTAATATCCTACATCATCCCGTCAAAGCCACCGGACTACTACCCCTAATATCCCACATCATCCCGTCAAAGCCACCGGACTACTACCCCTAATATCCCACATCATCCCATCAGCCATAGCCACCGGACAACTTCCCCTAATATCCCACATCATCCCGTCACAGTCGCCGGACTACCATCCCTAATATCCCACATCATCCCGTCACAGCCGCTGGACTACTACCCCTGATGTCCCACATCATCCTGTCAGCCTGGGGTCAGAACCAGAGTGCTGAGTGGAATAGCCCTAACTTTCATACCAGGGATCTCTTTAATAGAAGCCTGGGATGCGAATCAGAGTGCTGAGGGATTTACCCTAACTTCCATACCGGAGATCCCTTTAAGAGAGGCCTGGGGTCTGTACTAAAGTGCAGAGTGGATTTGCCCTCACTTCCATATCGGGAATCCCTTTAAGAGGGGCTTGGGGTCAGAATCAGAGCGCTGAGTGGATTTGCCCTGACTTCCATACCAATGACCCTGTTAATAGAACCCTGGGGTGAGAATCAGAGCACTGAGGGATTTGCCCTAACTTCCATACCAGGGATCCCTTTAAGAGAGGCCTGGGGTCAGTACCAAAACGCTGGATGGATTTGCCCTAACTTCCATACCAATGATCCCTTTAAGAGGGAAGATGTGCCTATTGGATGGAGGATGTGTGATGTGTATATGGGCATGGGAGGGGGGGATTCATTTCTGTCGTGCTCTTTGCTCCTTTCTGCGGGGCAGACAATGGCTGGGAGCTTATGTTCCCAGGGATGCTAGATTTCTCTCACCATGTCAGTGTCTGCTGAGGGGTTTTCTGGAGTGGGAAAACTGTTGCTCATAGCAACCAGTCACATGTGACATCTCAGCATATTTTAAACAGCTGTGGTGAAATGAAAGCACCAATCACTAAGCATCTATGTGGAGTGAGCTTGGCTGACACACACACACACATGCTGTTGCTCATAGCAACCAATCACGTCGCAGCTATTTTTTAAACAGCTCTGGTGAAATGAAAGATGCTCCGTGATTGGCCTACTGAAATCGCTTTCTGAGAGGACAAAGTATGAATCTAGAATATGCCTCGTGGCCTGTGTGGAAACTGCAAGCTTAATAATTTAGTTTTTAATACAAATCCTAATAAAAATAAAAAGTACAAACCTGGGTTAAGTAGTGCGTTTTTTTTCGTATGACTGATTCCTTGCACAGTTGCGTTAGTGTTTACCTTAACCCCCCCATTGATGGGTGTATCTGTCGTCGAGTGTCAGAGTTTGGAGTGGACTCAAGCAGATCTTGCCCCACACAGGGCAGATGACAGCTATATTATACAGCTGACATCTGCTGCTGACATACGCTATCGACCTTCCCGCCGATGGCTGCTATTAACTTATTACATTTCAAACTCTGATAGCTGCAATTTAGTTCCCTGATCTGTCCCGGACGTCAGTTTGGGCGGCCATTGTCTTCCTTACAATAGCAGGGAAATGATGGGTTGCGATGACAGCCGGGGCCGAGCTGAACATCCCCCTGCCTGCCTTGTGGTGTACTCTGATATCCAGCCTCTGGCTGACAGTGACTTTTACAACAATGCTCTGTGGTATTGCTGCGCAGAGTAGAAGCGATCAATTTCCTATAACTAAAATCTATGTAGACAGCTAAACCATAAGGGCCTGTGCACACATTGCAGATTTGTCACAAAGAATGAAGGGTTTCCTAATGCCAGCAAAGTGAATGAGAATCTTGGTCTCATGCACATGTTGCTTATTTTTAACATGCAGTTTTACATCTGCAGACTGTGATTTTTTTTTTTCAGCTATTTTTTTGCTGCAGTTTTTACCCATTAATGAGTTGGGGGAAAAATCGTCACCAAACGCATGCAAAAACACGGCTGGTCTACATAGCAGAAATTTCAGCCCCCAAATCCTTAATTTCTGCTCATTCCCTAACTGTTTCATAAAACGGAACCATAAATTCATAGATCCAATTATTTGAATGATCCAACATCATATTGAAAATGTCTCAACTGTGCATCCTCACACCTCCTACCAGGGGTCTCGAGCTCTGCCTGGTAAATGAGCCTCCTACAAAAAAAAAAAAAAAATTACCGTCAATGGGCCACTTTACTTGCAGGACAAGATGGTTTCAGTGATTGAATTTTTTTCTCTGACGCTTTAGCATTTTTTTTAAATAACGTTTATTTGTCAGTATAATGAAAAAGCTACACATTACACCATTTTTTGTTTAAATGTTATAGGTTTGATTCCAGAGACTGCGACACCAAATATGTCTTTTTATTTTTTCTAATTTTGTTTTTATGCAATACTGCGTTTAGTCACACAATATTATTCCACACTTCATTTTGAATTTTTTAAATGTTTACAATTTTTTGTTCCCTTAGTTCCCATGTGGGACTCTTACTTGCCTGATTGATGATCTAATATCCTGATAATGATCTTGATATCTTTCTGGATTGCAGGAAATTAGATCTGACAGTTTTACACTGATTCTTTGCCAGTTGGGATATGTTCACACATGGTGTCTTTTGTAGCAAAAAAGCAGGTTTTGCTTAATTTTTTTTCTTGCACTTTTCTTGTGTGCATTTTTGCTGCTTTTTTTTGTCATGCTACATTTGTCTCCTGTGCATGCTGATAAAGTTTAGGCTACTTTCACGTTAGCGTCTTTTAGCGCAGTGCTTCGTGCGCAATAGAAACGCAAGCAAAAAAACACATCATGCGTTTGCGTTTTTTAGGTGTATGCATTTTAACCACTTTCTAGTCATGTTAACTCTTAAAACGCATGCGTTTTTGACGCAGGCGTGCGCAGGCGTTTTTTGACGCCATTGGACGGACCTAAAAATGCAACAGGTTGCATCTGGCACACCTTAAAAAAAACCATGCGCACGAAAACGCATACGATCGTGTGCAAACACAAGACCATGCACCCCCCCATGTTAAACATGGGTGCGCATGACGCATGCGCACGATGCGCTGTGCAAAAAAACGCTAATGTGAAACCAGCCTTGGTGACAAAAAAGTGATATACTACTTCATAAGGTTTTGACAAAAAAAAAGCAGCATAACTGGATACTTATGTTTTTTCACTATCCATTACTCTCAATGGATGAAAATCGCAGAACATGAAATGCTTGATTCTGCAAAAACCAAGCAACGCACAAAATACTGACTACAAAAAAACAAGCTGTGTGCATGAAATTTCTGAAAGCTCATAGACTTTGCTGGTAATGTAAAACGCAGCTGGAAATTTGCATAAAAAAGCCACTCGTGAGCATACTCCTAGACCCAAGTTATTGCAGAGCTTTATAGGACACCATAACTGGTTGACCTCTGAAGGCCATTGCTTTGCCTTGGGATGCCATGATGACTTGGGGGTGCTGATGAGGTTTAAGAAGGGAGCCACCTACTTAAAATAAGTCTAGATAAGATCTGCTTGTGAGCCAACTTGCATGTGGTTTGCGGCAAGTCACTTGTACGATACATATCGGGGAAGAGGTTAAAAAAAAAAAAAAAAAAAATCATCCCCTTCATATTTACTTACCACCAGCAATCCAGTAGCATGGCAAAGAGTTGCCTCCACTATGACGCACTGAAGTCTGACCATCTGTGCTTTGGCATGAAATCATTAAAGTGCAGGGGTGCGCTCCTTGATATGTTGTATTGTGGACGTCTATGGAGCTTTGGTGTCCTACAGGCTGCAGATAACATTCTCAGGGCCACCCATATATTACTAGGGAAAATACTAGCAAATGTGTACTTTATTTTCTTCTCAGGAAAAAAATAAAAAATCTGGTATAGTAGTTCAGATGGTCGTTCGTGCTCTGCTGCAAATAAGGCGTTATTCACACATCTGTGTTGGGGTGGCAATTTTGCATCAGATTTTGAGCATCAAAACCAGGAATGGAGCCTATAGAGTGAAACATTCATATCTGTCAAAGATAGTTTCTAATGTCTAAGAACCAATCCTCACTTTGGCTGACATTTACTGATAAACTGAACATTACTATATTCGAGCAAAAAGATTTTTCAGGACTATGGTCAAGCGGCCAAGTCTGTAATCCATGGCCACCAGACCCTGCGAACCTTCTCCTACCTTCAGGCGTCCTGATTGGTAGGCCTGGCACAACATAACGACCTTACGGTCTGACCTATGTGTGACATGATGTGGTGTTAAAACTACTTGTGTGAATGTGCCATAATACACAGCCAAAAGGAGCCATCACATGAGCTTCAGGGCAAACTTTACATATGTTCCCGGTGCCGTGAGTACAGCGACACCATGCATTCGTCATCTGGACTAAGAGAGGGAACTATCCTTTAAACTGGAATAGCGAATAAGTGCGCATACTTCTGCTGATAACATCAGGACAGCTAGAAAACATACAGTATCAAGGGAGAACAAAGTATAAACAGATCATTGCGATGGGATTTTTTTCCATTTTATTTTTTTTCTAGGGAAATGAAGGGGTGTTTGAGAAGGGAAACTTAAACTTGTAAAAGGTTTCAGTTACGTAAAAATTAACATACATTTTTTTGCTAACTGACACAGTTGGCCATGAATGTGATCATATCTGGTAATGAAATGCCTGTGATTACTGCTGTATTTCACATCCCTCCAGAAAATAGAGAGAAACAAAATGATTCAGAGGACCATTGTCCAGTGGCCATGTGGGTAGTCCGTGCCTGTTGAACCACAGCCCCGTGAACTGCTAGTGAAAAGATCCCTGGCTCTTCTGATTTTTGCACTCCTAACCTAGCACCAGACCTACTAGTCAGGAGAGTTGCTGATTGCCAACAGATAGGAAGATGGCGCTGGTCTGGCAGTCACAGGCTACAGATGTGACTGCTGGAACCGAGTCCTGTAAATTATTTTGTTCATCTCTACCAGAAACCTTTCCATAGCATTTACTAAAAATGATGTGCACAATGTCCTGGCTACCTGCAGCTACAAAAGTAAGCTTATGTTTTACTGTTAACTAAAAAAAAAAAAAAAAAAAGACATTATGCAGTAAGCTGTCAACATTGGGCACCCATCACTGGTCATTGATTACACTTATTTGGGCTACCTTCCGTAGGTAGAAACCAGTATCTAATATATGAAGCTCAATGTGGGTGTGTATGTCTGGGATTGGCATCCGCACCGTCGCAGCTACAGCCACAAAACTTGGCACAGTCACACGTCTGGACCCCGAGAGCATCCTAGGCTATGTTGTGAGCGAAACTTTAACCCCGCGTGTTCCAATTCACCAAACAATTTTGCCCCTATCTACATAGGGAAAAAGTGAAAGGAAAAGTGTTGGAGGCAATTTGACAGCTGTCAGGTGTGAACAAGGGGGACTTAAAGAATAAGAGCGATGGTGCCAAAGAGTATATACCATACAGTTGCTAAGGTGGGGCCCTGACATGAGATACTCACTACACACGGGGATATGAACACACACAAAATGCGCCACACCCTACCATGTGCTTCCACACATATACCACCCTCAACACGCATTTCACCACACATACACCAACCTCGCCACATAAAAGTCGAAACACAAAAGTCACCACTCAAAACTCACCATGCTGTCCCAGAGCTGTTTAAAAGATGAAAAATGAGCTGTGATTGGTTACGATCAGCAACAGTTTTCTTTGTAGACAGTTGTGGTAACTGAAGCCTACTATTCTTATCATTTCTATGGTGTTATCAGTCCTTCTGGAAATAACACAATTTATTACCATCCCGACACAGACCACCCTCTGACACAGACTGCAGGGGAGCCCAGTATCACACAGGATAGGATTAGATACATGGCTCAGCAGACAGTATCACTCAGAATAGGATTAGATACACGGCTCAGCTGTCAGTATCACACAGGATAGGATTAGATGCACGGTTTTTACGTGCAATATAATCATTATTTGTTATAACTAACCACAGTTGGTTACTATGCCCAGGCAACGCCGGGCTCTTCAGCTAGTAATAAATAAAGATACAACACACTGTGATTGTTGGAAGAAAAATGGCCGTGAGTTTTATTTTGGGTTATTCAATTTAGTGAAATCAATCCAAAACTCAATAAATATCCATAAATAAACCATTATACCATAACCAAGACCAATCCGCCCATGAAATGGGCGATTTTCCCACAAATTAAAACATCACGACAATAAAGGAAATAAGAAAAGGGGAAGGGTGGGAGGGGGATCTTTTCCTGTCAGGAACAGCTACTGAGGAGAAACCGTTAAAAACAGGGCTTTTATAAAAAATAAACAGCCCGCCAATAGGAGGCCGTTAAAAAAGCGCCAAAATACCTGGCCCCAGCTGGTTCAAACCGGTTCTCTCAGGGCCAGCAAAGCCCAGATGACCTCCAGGTGACCTTAATACAATGTAAAACATAGCGGCCTGTGTAGCTATGCGACCCCCCCCATATTCCCTTATTGTATGCGGGGGCGGCTGTCATTCTGGAGATTCTTATATCTAGTCAGCACTATTATGCTTTGTCAATGTCTCGCACGAAGACTTCTTTCACACGTCTGCCGTTTAAAGGGAATCTGTTACCCCCTGGATGATTTTTATCCATTACTATGGGCATACAGGTACTTGGTTAAGTCAGTCTCACCTGTATGTCTCATAGCTGTGGTGTGGACATTGAAAAATCAATTTCTCAATCTTTTATGTTAATGATTTCTTCCAGGATCAGAGGGCGTGCGTTGCCTGGTAGAAATCGTAACCTCCTCACTTCATTATACCATCACCCCCCCATCAGCGCCATTCTGACCTGGTTGGCGCTGAAATCCCGTGCATACGCTGTGCAATCACGCTGTTGTGCAATCACGCTGTTATGTAAATACTGTCCGACCCTTGTATGGGCAGTGTCTGAATTGATCTTCTGCGCAGTTGATCATACAGGGGTGGACAGTATTCACATAACTTCGCTATTGCACATGCACAGGATTACAGAGCTGACCAGGTCAATATGACGCTGATGTGTGGAGGGGGAAGGGTGATGGTATAATGAAGTGAGGAGGCAGTGATTTCTTCCAGGCACCGCACGCCCCCGGAGCCTGGAAGAAATCATTAACATAAAAGATTATAAATCAATTTCTCAATGTCTACACCAGCTATGAGGCATACTGGTGAGACTGATTTAACCAGTTATCTGTATGCCCTTCGTAATAGATCAAAATCGTCCAGGGGGGTGACAGATTCCTTTTAAGGACTGGCTGCGGCCATACTTGCATCATAGGCATATACTCTGACAGTGTGAAACGGGCCTTACACTTCCCGGCCTTAGGTGGTGCAGTCTATGGAAATTGTGGCATTTAAGCAATTTGAGGTAGGGGCACATAAGCCCTCTTGTAAACCATGTAAAAGTAGAAATACTCTTCTTTTTAAACATTCATTGTTTAAAAAAAAAAAAAAAAAAGGGATAAGTAAACGTTTGAACCATTAAAATAATGCATTATTCCTGCATGGTCTACATCTATGTATGACTGGTTTCACATTTGCTTCTGTGTGCACAGAGTTTGATCCGCATGTGTCATACGTACATATCTTTAACATGGTGTATGCAGGGACATACGTCTGCAGGCGTTTGCATGCTTTTGCATACGCATGCATCGTTTCACGGTGCGCGGCGAACACAACATGCTGCATTTTTTTTTTTGAGGCGTCAAAAATCCGTCAAATATGCGCAAGCATGTGCATGCGGATGAGTGCGTAAAAAAAACACATTATTGTCTATGGGAATGCATGCGTACGCAAGGACATGCGTTCGATACGAATGCATTATTCAAAATACATATAGAAATCGCCCTGAGACGCCCATTTTTGTCTGGTGTCATATCAAACGCATGCGCGTAAACAACGCAAATGCATGCACATGCAGCATCTTTTCCTGTCATGCGTAAGATGATGCACATAAACGCTGCGTAAACATGCATTTTGCATGCGGATGATGCGCTGCGGGCTCAAACGCTATGTGAACCTAGCCTAAATATTACAAAAAACACCTAACTGTTACTTTTTGTTAACTTTATAGCTGGATTGTGATGATATGAATAATGTAATTGAAGCAATGGCTGCTATTTCTGTCTCCAGCTTCTTTACCTGTAGGACATTCCATTTGTGTATATTCCTGATGTCGTTAAGGACAGCATGTACATGCTGATGTAAATAACATCCTGCACTTTACTGACACGCTGAAATTGCATTGTCATGCTGAGCCAAGAATGCACACCGAAGGAATGAGAAATACTTGCAAGTCTCCTGCTTCTGAGTTTATTTAAAAAAAATATATATAAAAAAAAGTTTCCAGCCTTAGAGCTTGTCTTGTCTTTTTAAGAAGTAAAATTGCAAAATGCTTGTAAAAACAAGCAACTATGGAGGGATTTTAACGGTTTACTGCTCATTGCCTAGGTTATCAGCTACAACTTTCAGAGTTGGTTGGATTCCTACTCAAGAACCTCAGCCCTTACAATCTCTTGCAAGCGCTGCTCTGAAACATGACCGATTTGGCCAGCTTGAGTGCCCCTGTGCTCCTTCAATCCTTGAAGCATCAGAAAACGCACCTTTCAAGCCAGCTGCAAAATATTGCTGCTAGTTCAAACTTGTCAATCGGGAGTAAACCGCTCCACAGCAAGTAGGAAGCCAGGACCCAGAGTAGCGGTGTGCTCCTGTTTAAACTACTTGAGACAACCCTTTTTAAAGCCCCGATAATCATTAGTCACATTCTAACGAAGTAATTAGAAGCGCAATAGGGTTTTATCTAATTTAAAATCCGTTCAATGAATAAAGGTTATATTCACCTGATTAAGTTGTAATCACACATTAGAAAAGCATGTGATCCCAGCTGCCGACGGTCCACGGATCCAGAGACTACTTTAGATGGTGGAGAAGGAAAATATGTATAGAATTGGCGCTGCTGGTGAATGAAGGCAATTCAGATTCACATTAAAAGATTCTGCAGTTTTTATTTTGTCTACGCGTTTCGAAGTACCATACTACTTCCTTACGACATAATCCTTTCACCAGCTGTGTGAATTCTCCACGTTTTTTTCCTTCTACACAATAATTATTAAAGAAGGTTACACACTGAGCCAAGCAAAAAAAACAATGTATTGGTAGGTGTTCAACAGTGACCGAAATCTAAATATTTAACAGAGCTTTGCTATAGGGTAAATGGCAGACCATTCGGAAATATTCAATGTGAAAACGGAAGAAAACACCAAACCATATGGTCAAATAGGAGTACAGACTAATAAGTGATACAAATGTATTAATAAATTTGGTATCGTGTCACTTATGGGTCTGTACTCCTATTCATTTGACCATATGGTTCGGTGTTTTCTTCTGTTTTCACAATAATTCTTAGTCAACTGATCCTGTTTTGTCAGGAGTAGAGATGAGCAAATTTGTTCGGATACGGTCCCAATACGATCGGATTCGAATTTTGTCTTTGCAATATATGTCGAATACAGCCGAACCTCATTAGTCAATGGGAGTAGAAGTTACCAAATATGTTTGGAACCGATCATACGTATATGCGGCACGAATAGTGTTCGAATATGGCCCAAATTTGTCAGATTCTGGGACAAAATCCAAACAAATTCCCTCATCTCTAGTCAGGAGTAGCCCTACTATCTAAAATGTTATGGGTCCTTCTGTTTCAAAAACAGAAGATGTTGGAAGAAGAGTTAAGGGCCCGTCACACTAAGCGAGATCACTTAAGCGTCACTGATTTTGTGACGCAGCAGCGATATTGCTATGTGTAATACTTACCTCCGACCGACTCCCCCGCTGGTTATGTTATCGCTGATCGCGTGAGAACGTCCTGGGCCGTTTCTCGTCGGCGACTTCCTGCTGGCGCCGACGGCGGGAAGACCTCTTCATCGCCGCGTCTGACAGGTAAGTGACGACGGCCGACTGCTGCTATGTCGCTGGTGAGATCTGCCTGTTTGGCAGCTCACTAGTGACCACTTAGCGATGCACCAGCGATCCTGACCGGGTCGTATCGTTGTCAGAATCGCTGGTGCATCGCTAAGTGTGACGGTACCCTTAGTTTTGTTCCTCTCCTGATAAGCTTCTGCTAGATTCCCTTTTCTCTCTCGGTAGGAGACACTCAGCTGAGCCGCAGGCTAACAACTTGGTGTATGTACTTGTCAAGAAATGGTACTTCTCATCTTCTGCACCCACTTACTTGAGTGAGCTTGGGGCTCTTTAAAATCTTGTGAATCAAAAATGTCTAAACCCAAAATTGCATGTATAATCACAGTCAGTTTTTTTGGAACGTATTAAGAGCAGTTTAATTCTCAGTTGCAAAAAATGTATTCTTTGATGCCGGGAATATATTTTTATTTTTTTAAAGTTTTTTTGAGAAGTACAAGCAAGCCAAAAATTGATATAAGCGCAACTAGTAGTAGTTTAGTAGTAGCTTTGGTTCCACTGTTGCATAATTATCTTTGCTCAATAAAAAAAAGGTGCTTGCAAACATTTCCTGTGGTGTTAGTAATTCAAGATGAGGTCCCATTTTATACTATCAACGTAATCGTGCGTAAACCTGCCCAGATATGTAATCTCATTATCTATTTACCAATAGACAATGCTGAGGAATCGATCTTACAGGTTCCTCTGGTAATAAATCATAGAGATATGACTGTGGAATACTATTACCTATCCCACAGCGTCCTACCAGGCTTAATGCCCGTAATTTGCTAATCTCTATTGTGAAACCTTACAATTTGGCAAATTTCCTTAGCTAGTTGTCTCCTTCGCAAACTGCCATGCATTCCATCATCAAATACTTTCACAATTCATCATGTGCTACAATAAAATGATGTGATCATGTGTGCATATACACTGTGTCTAACTTGTCTTGCAGTAATAAAAACTGACTCCAAACCACAGCGACATGGGCTTAAATTTGGGTATTGTGGTGTATTTGTGCATTTTTAATATGAAGGAATTGAACAGAAATGCGTGACTTTCATATTTGCTATCTTCAGTTCTCAGCGTAAATGAGTACACCCACTTTAAAATGTCAGATTTTGATCGTTCTCACTCAACACGAGCATAAGTTATCAATTTTAACAAGTGAATTTCCTACAACATTTTTCGTTTTAATTTGTAACATGAAAAACACTTTCAGTTTTACGCACATTAGTTGATGCAAATACAAATAGAATCCACATAAAAAACAACTATAGCATTCTGCATGAGCTCCATGATTTTTAAGGGCCGCTGTTATGATTGAGTCACCGAGGAGTAAAAGACAAATCACAAGCTCAGCCCAGAAAATCAGAGAGGTTGGAAACTAGCGGATTGCAGACCCCTAATCCTATCACACAATTAGCAGTAGCCGTGGAGTGTTCCTACGGAGATCCTAGACACCACCTCGTCACAGCCGGAGATCTAAATAAGCCTAAAGAGAGAAAAGGGAAAAACTGACTGCCCCAGAGCAGACCCCAAAGCAATAGGCAGCCCCCAACATATCATGACGGTGAAACGGGATGAAAACACTAACAGATAGAAAGATAGCTTGGGCCCCATCGTTTGCTCAACCTAACTAAAAAGGACAGTACAGAAAAGCTGCTGTCTGCAATCCGAGAAAACCCTGCTAAAAATATTACCAACACAACTGATAAGCAAAAAGGACCCTGAAGTCACTAGACTTCAAACCCTATATCAGCAATCAGAATACTCTGAAAGCAGAGCAAAAGAGAACACCGATCAAGGAATAAGAATCCAGCACATCCCCGGCCGGGGATGGCTGAACTCAAAAAAACAAGGTAAACAAAATCAAAACTAATAAGTTCAATAGCAGAGCAAAAACTTATCTTTGGGAAGCAGGAATCAGACTGGTCTCCAAGAATCCAGAAGAGAAATCACCATCCACTCAGAAGAGCGTCGGCTGCCTTATATCCAATCTGAAGTTCCTGTTACCCAGTCACAATCCACCTGATCAGGTGTTTGGTTTCTTTCATCCAAATCAGCCTCACTACCTTCCTTCACCAGAAGAGGGAGATCCTCGGACACAAAAGGTGAATGTACAGATGAGCTCACAACAGGCCGCACCTAGTATTGTAAGGCATGAAATGAACAAGATCTATCTTTTTTCCATTTTTCAAGAACGACCTCTTTTAGAGCCTGGATGCTGGATGGAGAGTGATGCTCAGCTAGTCTCATCAGAATTTCCCATGTGTTTAACCCCTGAATGACCAGGGGTTTCAATTTTTGAATTTTTTTTTTTTATGTCAATATGGCCATGTGAGGGCTTGTTTTTTGCAGGACAAGTTGTACTTTTGTAGCATGTAAACCCGAAAGGGCAGGGTCTTCTCCCCTCTATATCAGTCTGTAATTGTTAGTTTGTTTACTGTAAGTGATATCTGTAATTTGTATGTAACCCCTTCTCATGTACAGCACCATGGAATCAATGGTGCTATAGAAATAATACTTTTGAGTGATACAGTTGGTTTTAACATGTCATGTACTGCAAAACTGGGGGAAAAAACTTCCAAGTGTGGCGCAATTCCAGTGTTTTTTTTTTTTTTTTTTACCATGTACAGTAAATGCTAAAACTGTCCTGCCATTATGATTCTCCAGGTCATTATGAGTTCAGACACCAAACATGTATAGGTTATTTCTCCAGTCACCTTCCACGACCGCTACATCGGAGGATGTCTTCCCTGCCCTAATAGGGGACTGGAACACAGAGGTTAAATACCCCTCCCCTTCCTGCAACCACCAGTGTTTTCCTGTCCCCTATGGGGCATGAAGAGGTCTATGATGGTGCTGCCATGGCCGGCGATTGGGAGCACCCCACGTCCAGTACCAGCTGGGATACCTGTCGGGGGGGCCTTGCTCTCCTCCGGTGGCTGCTCCCGTCTCCGCCTGCATGGTGGGACTCGGGACTCTCCCGCCTCCTTCGGGGGTAAAGCGAGGCGGTGATGTGCGCGCCGGGGTCATCGAGAGAGCTCTCCGGCTTCCTCCTCCGTGCTGCCGGTTCCTGGGGGCTCACGCTGGCCGGGGGTGACGTTCCTCCACTTCGGGCGTTACTGGGCATTCCACTGGGGCGTGCGTCGCTTAGGGGTGCGCGTCACTTCTGGTCTGTCCCTATGCGTTCCACGGTGGAGTGCGGGGGGGCGCGTTACTCCTGGGATCGGCGGTCACATTCTGGGGCGTCCTCATGTGGTTCCCCCCCATTGGGCCAAAGGGAGGAGGAGGTGCACAAACAACGCTAGACCCTTAATCTTTCAAGGTCTGGGTGAGGAGATCACCAGATAAGACACCTGTCTGACACTGACTGTAGACGGCATGGACGGTGACAAGCCCTCTCTGCGTCGGCGGAGCCCAGCGTACCCCCTCCTACTGTAAGTAGCAGGCGTCAGCCCTGGCTATCCAGCATTTATTTACTAAAATGGCATACCATACCTCTCTAATATGGGGAGAAAAGGTCTCTGACACTATGAGGAGCTGCCAAACTCCCTCAACATACGGGGAAAGCTCTGTCCATCCTGTACGGAGAGGTCCTTCGCACTGAGCAGCCATCTCTCCTGGATAGCATCAAATCCCTCATAATACAGGAGGTTCACTCCTCCATGGCTCCCTTCTCCCAGACCGCCTCCCTCTAGGAGGAGGAGGAGGAAAGCTCCGATAGAATCTGACTCAGGCGAAATTCAGTCCTCGGATTCAGAGAATGCTCGGGAGATTGAGGGTTCCTCTTCCACGTCCACCCCTAAAACCAGGGAACAAAAAAGAACACTTGGTTCTGAGAATATGGGTGAGCTAATCAGTATGGTTAAGAGCACCATAGGGGTGGAGGAGGAAGAAGTTAAATACACAGTACAGGACGAGAGGTTGGGCTGAAGCCCAAAGAAGGTGTCCTGTACATGAGAACGTACAGAATCTGATCCTCCATAAAAGGAGGCCTCCCTTAAAAAAAAAAAAAAAAAAAAAAAAAAAAAAAAAAGCCTATCCCTTTGAGGGCTCCTCTCAGCTCAAAGATCCAATGAATCGAGAAAAATTTATATATATTTTTGAGAGCTTATCAAGGAAGTCCTGGGACACCTCTACAAATCTGCTAGAAGCTAATATAGCTTTCACATGCCCTGTCTCTATGATTACGCACAGACTCGGGGCACCTCAGGGGAAAAGATTCCTGACGACCTACCCCTACTGCAGAAAGCGTCGAGGTTCTTAGCCGATGCTTCCACTGGCGGTCGGTAAACAACTTGAGACCAGGCCGGGACCAGGGCGGAAGACCAGCCTGTAATTCGAAGGTCTCGGGTAATTCTTTAATGCATCGGCTCTTCTAGGCTGAGCGTGACTGCACTGGCCAGGTCCAGGTAGCCGCAAAGCGGCCGTCCTTTCTAACTCCTCTAGAGGAGTGCCCTGGTTAAGTCGCCTCCCTTAGGATTTTATCGCCAAATGATGCGCCTTCCCCTTCCAGAGCCACTATGTGTTCAAGCCTGTCCTGGATAACATCCTGGACAAAGCATCGGAAAAAAGGATCTCTTCCGGAACATAGATTTTTCGTCCCTCCCATGACCAAACCTCTGTCAACAGCTATTCTAAGCTGAATTTGCATGCCCTCGTCAGATCACAGCCGCTAAGCAGCTTGAGGCTGGGCCAGTACCGGCATGATTGACTGGCTTGGAATCCCTGGTCCTGTTGACATGCTCAGTCAGCAAGAGTATAGGGTGGCAAGGGTAGGAACATCCTTGTCCCTAGCCATCAACAGACCCCAGATAAACAATGATGCCCGGTTGGGGGTCGTCGCTCGCTCTTTTTTTCACCCGCTGGCAGTCCATCTCCACAAATCAGTGGGTCCACCGTACCATACGAGATGGACTAAAAATTGGGTTCGAGGGTCCTTCCCCGTAATGCTTAGGGGTAACCTCCCTACAGCCTCCACACCTTCAGGGCTCCTTACCAAGCGATCCGCTCCGGTAGAACGCGCGGGTTCCAAAGCGGGAGAAGGACACGGCCATTACGCACGTCCCTTCCTGGTGGCGAAGCCATCAGAGAAAAACCGAATCATCATAAACCTGAAGCCATTAAACGAATTGGTCCGGTACAGGCAATTCAAAATGGAGTCAATCAGGGGCAGTCCCGCTTATCGGACAGAACTGGGTAATGGCAACGGTAGATCTGAAGGGTGCACATTACCATGTACCAATCTATCCGACCATGTATCTCTCCAAGATCATGGCGGAAGCAGTGATTTTCATCCGGCGCCAGGTGGTAGGCGTTATCCCATATCTGGACGACTTCCTCCTCTCTATACCATCTCATGTCAGAAGATGGACGTAGGAAAGAGCCCAGGGATATTAAGATCCCTGGGTTGGATACCGAACCTGGTCTATCCCTCCACGAGAAGGAAGCTTCTGGGAGTTCTCTCGGACTCAAGGGGAAAGACATCCTTCCTACCTAAAGTTTGTCAGGTCGACCTTGTCCGCAAAAGAACCTGGTTCAGGACCAGCGGGCACCGACCCTCAGTCAATGTATGCTCTAGGATCTCTGACCACATGCACCCAGGCAGTTTCTTGGGCTCAGGCCCACACCCAAATTCTACAAAGCCACGTGCTTTTACATTTCAGGATCCGCCTGGCCTACGCGACGACAAATTCCATTGTCCTGAAGGATTCCCCTCCCTGGTCAGGTTAAACTGGCCCTGAGGTGGTGGTTGAACTACCGAAATCTTCAGAAGGGGATTCAGCTTCCCCTGAAAAGTTTGAAAACACTCCGCTCAGATGCCAGCCAACGAGGCTGGGGCGCAGTAGTAGAGATCCTATTTTCAGGGGCGATGGCTGCCGAGCATCAGCACCAGTTCCTCAAATCTGAGAGAACTGAAAGTGGTAGGAAAAGCGCTAAAAGACGTCATCATCGCTAATCCAAAATCGCCACGTCTGCTTCTACTTAGGCCACTGTGGTCATGTTGTCCATCTCCAGCCAAGAGGGTACGAAGTACTGTATGCCGGCCTGAAGGCAATAGCAGCAAGGATCTTCTCCTGGTCAGTACATCTGAAAGGATCAGACAACACCCAGGCAGATTTACTCAGTCGAGAAGACTTTCATCCAGAGGGGTGGGGCCTGGACCAGACTGTATTCATGTCCCTAGCCTCAAGATGGGGCGGAGGTGGACCTAGTCGCCAACAGACAAAATGCGAAGACAGGGGTATTTGTCTCCCTCAACCACATGGACGGAGACCAAGGAATAGATGCCCTTCACCCAATGGTGGGATTCCAACCTTGCATATACCTGCCCACCCATACCGATGCGGGCAAAAAACATCTCAGGAAATCCTGACGGACCGAGTTCCCACAATACTATTCACCCCTCTGTGGCCCGGAAGAAGTTGGTACAGTGTCCTAATTGCCATGGCCCAGGAAGGCCCTGGCTTCTACCCCAAATAGGGCAACCTCCTTCACCAAGGTCCTCTGCTACACCCGGACGTAGGCAAATGGAACCTGGCAGCATGGTTATTGAGACCGAATTCCTAAGAGCCACATGGCTCTCGGATAGAGTAATCCAAAACCTTCAGGAAAGCTGAAACCAATAACCAAGGCTATCTATGCCAAGGTCTGGGAAAAGGTATGTAATATCGAAAATATATATCACTATATAATAAAAGTTTTCAACAAAAACATACTAAATAACATTTGTGCAGTCTATGAATTTGTTCTAAGAAATAGAATTGCCTCCATCAGATCCTCCTTCATAGATGACCTCAAATCTGACCTAATAATTTTAAGGCTAGAGAACATCCTCTCTACACTAACTTGGGTTAGAGGTAAAGCTGTAATCACATGGGCAACATCTCTAACAATTTCCGGGTATAAAGGAATTGCCTCATGCACAGTCAGTTTTGATAAACGGTTGAATTTTTTTATTTCTTTGAGAGCAAGTGAAACATTTTGCTGAAATATGGTTAATCTTCTTGCTATAGGAGACTGAGTGAAATCTTTTTTTTCTTGCGGCAATGCTTTGCCTGCTCCACGTCATCCAAATACTTGTCAAAGTCAAACTCCTCATCTGATGAGGATGATGATATGGCAGCAGTAGCACTGTCAGGACCCAAGTCCTCTTGCACCTGGCAGTCGTCCTGTAGGCCACTCATCCTAGCTGCTACCTCAGGCAGAGCTTCTTTTCCTTTAGTAAGCTGTTGATCATCAAGCAGTATACAATGACTTGGGTCCACATAAACAGCTGCCAGAAAAATTTTATTTTCCAATAGCTGTGCTCTCTCCGTTTCATTGAAGCAGAAATGCCATCTGCGATTTAAACCTCCTCATTGGGACAGGCAAAATAGCATGTTCTTCCACTCCCATATGAAAATGCCAGGAGTTAAATCCTCAGCTTGTAATTTTTTAGTCACAGTAAATCGGCGATTACGCAATTCCTTCAATTCAGCCATCTGTGTCCATTGACCTTCATTTAGGGTTACCTGAGGGTTCGCCATATCTATAAGAAACTGTTTTAGTTCAAGCAATCGGTCAATTATTAAGTGCTGCCCCACCGAGTTGCTTGATCGACAATTGCCCCTTTCCCAGCATGTCTCTTCAAGATGGAATCCATTTTAGGGGTTCTGGCGGCAATAACCAATTTCCTCACTTTTCCAATCAGATTTCCAGCATGTCCCTCTTGCAGACTATCTGTTATTGCCAGCTGCAGCGTGTGCACAACACAGCGCATGTGATGAATAGGAAAGTTTTTTTTTAAGCAGCTTCAACAAGATCATCTATTTCTACAGTATAATTTTGCTGTTCTTCTGTTGTAATATCTGTTTGTTCCTCAGTTATATGAACAGCACTGTGGCCTTCCATCTCAAACATACTGAATCCTAAATTTTCTTCTAGCTGTTGTTCATTACTCTCATTCATCAGTGTAATTGTACTTATGATGTTTGAAGCATTGTCCGTTACAATAGCAAGAACCTGTTCTTTTTTTGAGTTCGTAATCTTGCAGGACTTTTTCCACTAAGGCCTGGAGAAACTGGCTGCTGTGATGAGCTTTAGTATCTTTTACGGCCAGTGTCTTGGTAACAATTTCTTTGTCACAAACATATCAAACATTTGGTGGCAAAATAGTTACTCTGTGACGTGTGCAGGCATCCATTTTTAGAAACGTGAAGCGTCTTTTGAGAGTCTTTTTAAGATCTTCCTTTTAGAGAGAGCACATAATCACCTACAATATTAGCATTAGTTACCTTCCTGTGACAGAGATGAGCAATAGTACTTTCACTTTCTCACTTTCTCCAGCTGGGGGCCCAGGAATCAGATCCTGTGCAGGGCAGGCACCCCTCCTCCTCCTCTCTCTGGTGGAAGACAGCAGAAGACAGGACAGAGGAGGGAAGATTGCCCTCTGGAGCCGGTGCAGGACGGGAGCACTGCAGCATACAAGTGAGTTTTGATAGGTGCGTGCCCCTGCTTCTAGGGGGGGCAGCCCCCCCACCTGCCTCTCGCTGGCTACGGCCATGATTCACACATAGCGTTTTCGCGGATCCATTTTTTTGCAGTAAAATGCAGTGACTCTGGGCATCCCAGCAAAGTCAGTGGGTCTCAAGATATGACATTCAGACACATCGTTTTGTGAGGATCCGTTTTTGGGCTGAATGAGCATGTCAGTTTGTGCAGCGTTTTTCTAATCTGCTTTTGCTATTGAAAACATTATCTATGAGCTCAAAAACCTTTCAGATGATGTGGCTTTTTAAAAAACTGATCTGCTTTTGCAGCTGAATAACGTATCCTCAAAAAAACGCAGCAAAAACACTGAGTGAATGTAGCCTTAGATCAGGGATAAACAGCCATTTATAGGACATTTCATAACTTTCCCAAACTCCTATGAAAAAATATTCAGCACGTTCTGCATTAAACTACTTTACCCAATTTTTTTTTTTTTTTATTTATTTTAGGAGTCGGGCCATTTTATACCAGCTCCGACTCCACAGCCCTGCCTGCCAGTGTTCATCTGTGTACCAGCCTGCTCCTGCCTATCTGTATTCCAGCCATACTCGCCAGCATCTGTGGTTCCTGTGCTGCAGGCACGACAGTATCAGCTATGCTCTACCGGGCCGTTCCGGCCTCCTGTCTTTAGGGGGAGGAAGGGGGGGTATTGGCTGCCATGAGTCCAAGGTCCGTCCTGGTGTAGCACAGGAGCCAAGCTTAGCCCCACCATCAGGGGCTCTAGGAAAGTCAGGCCTCTCCATACTCTGCTCGGACCATGGCACAGTGGTTGCTCAACTCCTGTTACACATGACACCTTTTTAGGCATTACTGTAATCAAGTGACTGTTGTGTAACTGACCTAATGGTATGTACTGTACAGCAATGAATCATGCAGGCATGTACCTTCATTACGAACATAACGTGGCTGCTTCTAATGTACTGGAATGAAATGATGGCACATACTGTCTTAGCACAAGAGGTACAGCTACTTGGCAGCATAGTTGATCATAAGTTTTGGTGGTCTATTAGAAGCACGCTGGATGCTGATTCGAGGCATGCTGCCACTCATGACTGTGTCCTGTACAGGGAATATGAAGGATGTTCTTTGCCTCTAATTTTGCTGGATAGATTTCAGATTTTGCTCCAGAGTGAAACATTGTGCGCTGTATTCGAGGCATTTGCAAAACCCTTCTGAGTACTAATCTTATAATTTTAAAGAAATAAAATCTTTTTATCACTGGAAACCTCTTTACAATCTAGTAGTTGCATTACTGTCAAGTGACTTCAAATGTATCTAATAGAATTCCATTCAAAGAAATCAGCAACAGCAGGCATTTTCTCCAATATTCTTGATAAGGCACATGTTTGTAAAAATATCCTTTTAAAGAAGTTATCTGGGCACAGGTATTTGATGATCTATAGACAGGACAGGTCATCAACACAAGATCAGTGGGGATCTGACACCCAGTGTACCCACCTGTCTCTTGCTCTGTCGGCAGATAAATGTAAACACTTGGATTGCCACTTTGCTCTGCAGCTCTGTAAAGTGTTGCGGTCACTGTCAGCAGCTTCAGTACAGCTTCTATTCTTTTTCATACATTGCTGCAGTGGCCAGTACATTTTGAATGTAGGTGCTGAGCACAGCTACAATTAGTGTTTACCTTCAGCCTCTGCCAGAGCAAAAAAAAAAAAAAAATCAGCTGATTAGTGGGGGTTGTGGACTGGTGTTGGGCCCCATCAGTCTGCCATTCATGACCAATGCTTGGACAACCATTTTGGAGTTTTCTCAAGATGATGCGCCGAGAGTGCATATAATCTCCTGGCTTCCTGTGGTGGTGTTGTGGACTGTACGCTTTTGAGGATTGACAGTTCAAACCAGAGGCAGGGTTGTGAGCACTCTTCCCAGCGTCTAGCAGAAGCACAGGGAACACTGAAGTTGGTTGGATCGAGTGATCTGGGCAGCTTCAGAGTAATTTCAGTAAGCTTTATCTAAAAAGCTTACTCTGCTCACATACGTTCACTACCTAGGGGGCCAGTGACTTGGGCAACAAGTTGTACACTGCAATATTAATCCCCTCGTTCTTGAACACGGAGAGGCTTTTTTTAATAAAAAGCAAATTGGAAATATTCTCGTTTTTGCAAGCACTTTGCAATTTTACCTATGTGTGATTTTGAGCCAACCCCCTTCAAACAATCACTGAGTACTGTAGTAGCCTCTATTTCATTGTGGGTGATAAACTGCCTTGGATGATGTGCTGATGTCTTAATATCCCATCAGAAAGTTTGTGAACTCACTCGCCCCACATCTGTACAAACCGGAAAAAGGATCCTAAATTAGCATTATCATTTCATTTTAAAGTAACCTCCTGTGATAGTTGTCTTCTTTTTTTTTTTTTTTTTTTTTTTTTTTTTTTTTTTTTTTAAACTATTTCCAAGAAAATTTATGTACAAAGCCAAAGGGGATATTATCACCATACCAAGTTTAGTGCAGTAGAACTACAGGAATAGCTATCAAAACCAGGGGAAGAGTCTTGAGGAGATCATTTGCATATTCCCAGTGCCTTCTGGGATAAGTGAAGAGTCTCCGCGAGCTCAACGATCACTGGGTTTTGGCCGTTGCAGCTGAAAAGAGGAAATCGGAAAACCAGGGGAAGAGTCTTGAGGAGATCATTTGCATATTCCCAGTGCCTTCTGGGATAAGTGAAGAGTCTCCGCGAGCTCAACGATCACTGGGTTTTGGCCGTTGCAGCTGAAAAGAGGAAATCGGCGTGCGAAATATGGCTCATCTTTCATCGTTTTTAAGAAATCTCAAGATGGAAGAGGCCAGGAGCCATTTGGTGAGCTGCATTTCTTGCTACATGTTCACAGATTTACCAGTGGAAAAGCCAAACTTCACATGCCACAAATGCAAGCTTGTGTCCCTGTTGGAGGAAAAGTTGCAAAATCTCGAAGAGAGGTTAGCTACATTGAAGATCATTAAGGAAGGTGAAGAGTTCTTGGACAGAGCAGAATTATCTCTTCATGTTACAGAAAGAGAAGAAATTCGAAGTGCACCTGAAGAAACAGAGGAATGGAGACATGTGACCCAGAGAAGCAGGAGGCAGTCAGCACCCATACTGCTCAGAAACCAGTACCAGGCTCTCACGCAGGAAAACGATGAAGAAATACATCAGGATAAGACTCTGCCAACAAACAGCAACCTTGTACGCCCTCAGAGTCCTCCTGGATGGAGAAAGAAAAATGTTGTGAAGAAGAAACGGAGAGTGGTGGTCATGGGGGATTCCCTGCTGAGAGGAACAGAGGCCGCTATCTGCAGACCGGATATAACTACAGAGAAATGTGCTGTCTTCCAGGTGCAAAAATTAAAGATGTGTCTGACAGGATATCAGGACTCTTCAGACCTACAGATGACTACCCATTCCTGCTACTACATGTGGGGACAAATGACATCGCAAGAAACGACCTGGAAACCATCTGCAGAGACTTTGAAGACTTAGGCAAGAAAGTGAAAGAACTGGGAGCGCAGGTGGTCTTCTCTTCCATCCTCCCAGTGGATGGTGATGGAACAAGGAGGTGGAATAAGATTCTGCAGGTGAACAACTGGCTACGTCGATGGTGCCGTCAGCAACGATTTGGATTTCTGGATCACGGAGTGAACTACTTATACGATGGACTACTTGCTAGAGATGGGGTGCACCTTACGAAGACTGGAAAGCATGTATTTGGAAGTCGCCTTGCTACACTTGTAAGGAGAGCTTTAAACTAGAACAACATGGGAAGGGAAGCAAAAGACCAGAAAAAGCCATACACCTTACAAATGCTATTGAGAACTCTGCTATTAGAAGTGGAAAGGAAGAACAAAGACGAAAGAATCTAATTAATAAAAATATTGGAGAAAGAGAAACCAATCACAAACTAAAATGTTTCTATACTAATGCACAAAGCATGGGCAACAAACAAGGAGAATTGGAACTACTAACACAGGAAAAGAAATATGATGACATTGGAATCACTGAAACTTGGTGGGACAATACACATGATTGGAATACGAGACTAGAAGGATACAACTTATTTGCAAGAAACACTTGATAAACGAGGAGGGGGTGTCGCATTGTATGTTCGAAACGCGTATATCTGCACAGAGATTGAAGCTTCAGAGACTGGGAGTTCTGTGGAAACTGTTTGGGTAAGAATACAAGGACAGAACAATGGAAAGGACACCATTGTAGGCATTTACTACAGGCCGCCTGTGCAAGCCGAAGATATAGATGAACTCTTTATGCATCAGATGGCCAAGTTCTCCAAAAAATATGACATGGTTGTCATGGGAGATTTCAACTATCCAGACATTTGTTGGGAATCTCTCTCAGGCAAAACTAACAGGTCAAGGAAATTCTTATCCCCTGTTGCTGACAACTTTATCTTCCAAAAGGTAAGGGAGAAAACAAGGGGAACTGCTACCTTGGATCTAATCCTTATAAACAGGGAGGAAATGGTTGAGGAGGTAAAAGTGGCTGGGACCCTAGGAGGTAGCGACCATGCTATTTTAGAATTTTGGATAACTAGAGGTGGAAGACCTGTGAAGACTCAGACGTCAAGGTTAGATTTCAGAAAGGCAGATTTTAAGGGATTCAGAAAGAGAATTGGAGGGATCCAATGGCTGGATATCCTTAAAGACAAAAATGTCCAGGAAGGATGGGAAATCTTGAAAAATGAAATTCTCAATGCACAGTTGTTAACAATTCCGAAAAGAGGGAAGAATAGGAAGCATTTAAGGAAACCAGGATGGATGAACACAGAACTTAAGCACATGCTAAAAAGGAAGAAAAAAATGTTTATAAAATGGAAAGAGGGAGGCATATCTAAAGAAGAATATAATGCTGTCTGCAGAACCTGCAGGGCACAAATCAGATTATCTAAAGCTGAAAATGAACTGAGGCTTGCAAGAGATGTCAAAAGCAATAATAAAGGATTTTGGGGATATGTCAAAAGTAAAAGAAAAGTCAAAGATGCTATAGTATTTTTACAGGATGAAAATGATGAAATGGTAAGACAGGATGTTGAGAAGGCTGAACTTTTAAATTCCTATTTTGCATCTGTTTTCTCTCAGAAAGGAAATGCAACATCAACTGTTCTTCACTGTCCTATTAAGGGAATAGAAGAATCCAGGATATCTATAAACAGAAAGATAGTGAGGAAACACTTAGCTAACCTAAATGAATTCAAGTCTCCAGGTCCAGATGAATTACACCCCAGAGTACTGAAGGAGATAGCAGAAGAAATTTTTGAACCCCTCTCCATAATCTTTGAAAATTCTTGGAGAACAGGAGAAGTGCCAGAAGACTGGAGAAGAGCAAATGTTGTTCCTATCTTCAAAAAGGGGAAGAAGGTGGACCCAGGCAACTATAGGCCGGTGAGTCTGACTTCTATACCAGGAAAGATCTTTGAACAAATTATTAAACAACATGTATGTCAATACCTGGATAAGAATGAAGTGATCAAACAGAGTCAGCATGGGTTTGTAACTAATAAGTCATGTCAGACTAACTTAATTTCCTTCTATGACGGTATCACTGATTGGGTGGATCAAGGAAATGCTGTAGATATAGTATATCTTGACTTCAGCAAAGCATTTGACAAAGTCTCTCATACAATCCTTATTGAAAAAATGACTAAGTATGGAATGGACAAGGCAACTGTTAGGTGGATTCATAACTGGCTTAGTGATCGGACCCAAAGAGTGGTCGTAAATGGCTGCACATCCAGTTGGAAGAATGTCTCAAGTGGGGTACCACAGGGCTCTGTCCTGGGCCCTGTATTGTTCAACATCTTTATCAACGATTTAGATGAAGGATTTGAGGGTAAACTGATTAAATTTGCTGATGACACAAAGCTAGGAGGGATAGCTAATACTAGAGAGGAGAGAGAGAGGATTCAAAAAGATTTAAATAAACTGGAGAAGTGGGCAGCAACTAACAGAATGGTTTTTAACAGGGAGAAATGCAAAGTACTACATCTGGGCAATAAAAATGAAAAAAGCATAGAATGGGAGGAATAGGGCTAAGTGACAGCACATGTGAAAAAGACTTGGGTATACTAATAGATCACAGACTGAATATGAGTCAACAGTGTGATGCAGCAGCAAAAAAGGCAAATGCAATTCTAGGATGTATTAACAGAAGCATACAGTCTAGATCACGTGAAGTCATTATTTCCCTCTACTCCTCTTTGGTCAGACCTCATCTGGATTATTGTGTCCAGTTTTGGGCACCACATTTTAAAAAAGACATCAACAAACTGGAGCAAGTTCAGAAAAGAGCGACCAGAATGGTGACCGGTCTGCAAACCCTGTCTTATGAGGAAAGGTTGCAGGATTTGGGAATGTTTAGTTTGCAAAAGAGAAGACTGAGAGGAGACTTAATAGCTGTCTACAAATATCTAATGGGCTGTCACATTGTAGAAGGATCAACTTTATTCTCATTTGCACAAGGAAAGACTAGAAGCAATGGGATGAAACTGAATGGGAGGAGACACAGATTAGATATTAGAAAAAACTTTTTGACAGAGTGATCAATGAGTGGAACAGGCTGCCACGAGAAGTGGTGAGTTCTCCTTCAATGGAAGTCTTCAAACAGAGGCTGGACAGACATCTGACTGGGATGATTTAGCGAATCCTGCTTTGAGCAGGGGGTTGGACCAGATGGCCCAGGAGGTCCCTTCCAACTCTATGATTCTATCACAAGTGCTACTATATGCTGCATTACAACTGCATGAAAATGGCCTTCACCTGTAGGCAAAGTAACAATATTGCACCTTGTCAGATGACACGTCAATGACTTGTGTGATTTATTCCTTCCAGAGTAAAAGCCTATATACAAACGTCTACACACCACGATGAGCACCTGACTCTGCCATCTTGTGACTTAACATTCTTCTGATTTCACTGCAGTGTCCATTATGTTCACGTAAACCAATGGCATCCTTGTGTGCATTGTCCGATTGTAGTTCTATTTTTTTTTTCTTTTCCGCTCTATAGAAAAGTTAATCTTTTATATAATTTTATGGGCTACAAGATGTAAAATTTTAACGTTTAAGAGTTTTCTGACTTCCTGCTTTTGGGTAAAGATTAGTGGAAAATTTCATTGTCAAAGTATTTGTCGCTTTCAAAAGGGACGAGCAGATCTGATTGTAAAACCAGTTTACCATAAAAGACAGAATGTGTTACCTGTAGTGAGCATTATCGTAGATTCATATTTATTCTACTTGTATAGTGTCATTAATTCTTCAGCACTTTACAGATCTCATCACTGGCCAGTTGGGGTTCCCTAATCAGTATGTATCTTATTTTTTGGACTATAAGATGCACCTAGGTTTTAGAGGAGGAAAATAGAAAAAAATTGAAACAAAAAAAAATTTGGTTATGAGGGAGGGGGGGAGCTGCTGCTGACCCTGCTATAGAGGTAATATATGTATGTATATGTTGCCATCAATGTATACATGGCTCCCCATCCAGGTTTATATGGCCCACCATCCGCATCCTAGTATACGTGGCACACCATATCACGCTGCACACATTTGAAAAAAAAAATTGCCTTCCCCCTCCACTCCCTCGCAGCTGCGTTCTGTTCTGGTGCTGGCACCTGTTCTGATGTCACTGCCATGTGGCCTCACACGCTGAGGTCAGCTGCCAGAATACTCACTGCGCTCCACGCCTGTGATTGTGGGTGTGGGGAGCAGTGAATATTCATTTTCTTTAATGGCGAGCATACGGCTCGCTGCAGCAGCTTGGCAATCGCGTGGTCCCGCTATTATAGAATGCATATTCACTGCTCTCCACTCCCATGGGCGTGTGGAGCAGTGAATATTCATTTTCTTTAACAGCCCAGCTGACAGTGATAGCTGCAGCAGGCAGCTCCTGCTTCCTGTGACCTGCCCCTCCTCTCCCATCCACAGGGGATATATTTATTAATATTATAAAAAAAAAAGTACATCTTGTAGTCCGAAAAATACGGTATTTGGCATGTGAGAGGAAACCTACCAAGCCCAGGGTCAACATAGACTCCTTACAAATATTTGTCCTTAATACAATTTGAACCCAGGGCTACAAAGCACCAGTGCTATCCACCGAGCCACTTTAATACAGCCAGATTTTACTGCCATGTAAAGAATGGTATAAAGTCTGAGTTCTTGTATAAGAAATATGTTGATTTTATCTTTAGAAAGTCACAATGTCTGGGGATAATTTGTGTATCCTCCAGTAACTTTCTGTGTGCAGCACATGTGGTTGTTACTTGGCACATAACTTTGGGATTATTCACGTTAGACTTTTACACAAGAACTGAGGCGTTTTTCATGACTATTCTATAGACTGGCACGGATAGTAGGATATCATTATTAAATTTGCATTTCCTCCTAAAATAGAAGATTGCTAAAAACGCTCAAATGGATAGGAAGCCTTATTCAATGTATAAGATGACATTTTTTTTCTTAAAGGGGTTGTCACACAAAGTACATTTCAATCAATTGTTCTTGGATTTTAGAAGTTACACAACTTGATGTGTTTTTATTAAAAAACTAGGAGGGCCAATGCTTTCGCATCGGAAAGGCGGTAGTGTCTCAATGGGGGCAGGCTTTGCAGTATTGAGAATCTCTTTTCCCCCCCATGTGCTCACCCACCTATCCACTCTTTCCCCATGGGCTGACTTCTCCCGTCTGTGCTCTTTGACCTGTCTACCCCATGTGCTATCCCCCTTGTCTGCTGTCGCGCTCCTTCCTGTGCTGTGTTCTTCCCTCATATGCTGTCCCGTTTGAGCTGTCTCCCCCCTTGGTTTGTCTCTCACGCCTATGTCTGACCGTGTACAGAACATACCACTGCTCCTGGGCAGGGGAGGAAGCAAAAGTTAATACTGACATTACAGCAGGAGATTGCAGGGGATACATTTTGTGAGGTAAATATTGTTTAAAAAGTCAGTGAAATATTTTACCTCGCAAAATGAATCCCCTGTTGTAATGTCAGTATTGTCTTTTGCTTCCTTTCCTGCCCAGGAGATGTGGTATGCTTCTTACACAGTCAGAGACACAATTTTTAAAATGAAATTTCATTTGTGGGAAAACCCCTTTAATGTGACCGGCTTCCTCTGCCTGTAGACACGCCGCGTATCTGCCGCCGGGATCAGCTGAATGATTCACTGTGCCTGCGCAGAATTTGCGCAGTGCGACGGTGTTCCACTCGTGGTACAGCTTAAGAGGCTGCATGTGTGTGTGGTGCGACTGTCTTCCACTGGTGGTATCGCGCAATAGGTTGGTACCAGCAGCAGTTTCCATATTGAGACACCATCACTTGGGTGTCCGACCGCCATATTGGTGTCCCAATATGGCGGTCGGTGAACTTCCTCTGCTTGGAATTCTGGGATACGCTGACATCTGGACAGAACAGGAAATGAAAACATTACAAGGCAATTATATAAATACAAGTGTTGTAGGGAGGGATGAAAGATTAAGTACAGACAACATGGCTGTTTCTTAGTTGCTGCTTTCTGTAAGGTAAGACATTTCCTTGCCGGTTATCACATAAGCAAGTGTTTCTGCCACATCTCCACTCCACTGAGCTCATTTATAATAATAATCATTATTTTTATATAGCACTAACATATTCCGCAGCGCTTTACAGTTTGCACACATTTTCATCACTGTCAGAACATACCACAATCTAAATTCCCTATCAGTATGTCTTTGGAGTGTGGGAGGAAACCCACGCAAACACGGGGAGAACATACAAACTCCTTGCAGATTTTGTCCTTGGTGGGATTCGAACCCAGGACCCCGGCGCTGCAGCGCTAACCACTGAGCCACCGTGATGCCCTCATTATATATCATGTGGGCGGTAGGACCTCCAGGGCCCACTGAGCTCTTGTCACTTACTTGATTTTTTATGAGCTCAGAGGAATGGCTGTAGCAGAAACACTCACCTATGTGATAAAACCGGTAAGGTAGTGTCTTACTTCACATCTTTTGCCCCCGCCCCCCAGCGCCGATAAGCTTTGTTATGATCAGACCATGTTCCTGTACGGTCAGACGCGGCCATTACACAGGACACAGCAGAGGCACACTTGTAAGATTATCTTGGCACAGGAACATTTTTATTTAAACACATCCAATTGTGGAACTTATTATTATAAGATCTATTGATTAAAATGTACTTTGTTTGAGGGACAACCCTTAACCCCTTTCCGACATCAGACGTAATATTCTACCCCTGTGCCCAGGGCCTGTTTGACCAGGGACGGAATATTATGTCATCGCGATCGGCACATGCCTGAGAATGGTACTAATAAAAACATCAACTTGCCCCACAAAAAACAAGCCATCACATGACTGTGGGACAAAATATGGAATAATTATAGTTCTCAACATGTGGTGTTGCAAAAACAGTTTTTTTTTGCAATAAAAGGTGTCTTTTATTGTGTGATAGCAGCCAAACCTAAAAACCAGATATAAATCTGGTATCGCTGTAATCGCACTGACCCGAAGAATAAAATAGCCTAATCTTATACCGCACGAGTAATGGCATAAAAGATAAATCCAATTCTTCACCTACTGTTCACTTTTTCATTCTAGCTCCCAATGATCACAGTAAGGCTCGGCGCGCATTTATCTTGTGCTCTGCGTTGAGCGCTTACATCGTGGTTTCAATGTAAATCTGACATGTGTGATTCAGACAGAACCTCAGGCGGAAGATTCCCTATAATGAGGCAGATGGAGGCACTGTGGACACAGTTTGGCCTGTGATCCAGTGGTGTCCGTCTTTTTAGGCATGCATAAAAGTGCCATAGGCCACAATTTTGTGCACTTCTGAAAAGGACACCGCTGAACAGAGACCTGGCAGATTCCAGAGTAACTCTGCTGCCTCATTATAGTGAATGGATCCCTCGGCGGTGTCATCTGAATCTCGTCACTCAGAGATTAGATGGAAAACCCCAATGTATGTGCTCAGCTTAGAGCACTAGATAAATGTGATCCCAAACGTTATGTAAAATGTTCCCAATAAAAACTTCAACTCAATCCACAAAAAAAGAAAGTCCTCACTCTCGTTCTGCTAACGGAAATATAGGGGGCTTCCATGTTACTGATGGCACAAAAGCTCTGGAAAAGTGAAGTGGCTCCTCACCCGCCAAAAGAAATTCAGCAAATTCTGTGCTCTCAAATCTAAATGCCCCCTCCCTTCTGAGCCCCACAATGTACCTAAACCACATATAGCATCCACATTTGGCATTTCTGAAATTATGAGAGCCCACCTAACCTACGGGTGCATGCCTCCAGAAGCACAGGCTGCGCATAATGTACTAGTGACTGCAATGTTCTGATCACTACAATGGCAGTTTGCAATTTTCACTTGGCAACATTCATTGCTGCTTGTTTCTGGAAAATACCCATGGAGTCAAAATCGTCACTACACCTGTAGATAAATTCCCCAAGGGCTATAGTTTCCAAAATGGGGTCACTTGAGGGGGAATTCTGCTCTTCTAGCAATTAGGGGCCGTGTATATGGAGTCCGTGAACTGTTCTAGGAAAATCTGCGCTCCAGGAGGCAAATGGGGCTCCATTCCTCCCAAGTCTCTCCGTATGGCTAAGTAGTACTGTACAGCCACATATGGGGTATTGCCATGTTCAGTTAGAAATTGTGGGACAAAATTTGGTGCTGTTTTTGCCCACTTCTTGGATGAAAATGTAAAATCTGGAGCTAAAAGCAAATTTTGATGGTAAAAATGTAGTTTTTTTTTTTTTGTTTTTTCACTGCTCAGTGGTATAAAATTCTGTGACACACCCATGGCGTAAATATGATCACTGCACCCCTAGATGAATTCACTGAGGTGTAGTTTGTAAAATGGGGTCACTTATGGGGGTTCTGCTCTTCTGGCACCTCATGGACTCTCCGAGTGGGTCATAGTGCCTGCAAACCATAACAGTGAAATCTGGCACTCCTTGCCTTCTGAGCTTTGCACTGCGCCTGGAAAATACAGTATTTCTTGATTACATGTAGGGTATTGGTGCACTCAGGGGGAAAAATGGAATCTCAGTTTTGTTAAAAAAAAAAAAAAAATCCTTTTAGCCCTTAGAAAAATTAAAACCTTGGGGCTAAAACAACATTTTTGGGAGGAAATGTGACTTTATTATTTTCACGGATCAACATTATAAACTTCTGTGAAGCGCTTGGAGGTTCAAGATGCTTACCATGCATCTAAATCCATTCAATGAGGGGTCTTTTTTCCAAAATGGTGTCACTTGTGGGGGTTTTTCACTGTTTAGGCACATCAGAGGCTCTCCAAATGCAACATGGCGTTCTCCAATTGTGGCAGCAAATTTTACATTCAAAAACTCAAATGGCGCTCCTTCCGAGCTCTGCCGTGCACACAAATAGTGGTTTTTCGCCCTCATATGGGGTATCTGCATGCTCAGGAGAAATTGCACAAGTTTTGGGGTCCTTTTTTTTTTTTTTTTTTTTTTTCCTGTTACCCTTGTAAAAAAAAATTTGCATCTGAAGTGCCTGGAAATCTTTTTGTGGAAAAAAAGTTAAATGTTCATTTTTCGCTTTTTTTTTTTATTATTTTTTTTTTTTCCCCCCACATTCCAAAATTTCCTGTGAAGCAACTGAAGGGTTAATAAACTTCTTGAATGTGATTTTTGAGTACCTTCAGGGGTGCAGTTTTTAGAAGATACCCAAAAGTGACACCATTCTATCATATAGGCCCCTCAAAGTGACTTCAAATGTGATGTGGTCCCTAAAGAAAAAAACTAAATGGTGTTTTTAAAAATGAGAAATCGCTGGTCAACTTTTCACCCTTATAACTTCCTAACAAAATAATTTTGGTTCCAAAATTGTGCTGCTGTAAAGTAAACATGTGGGAAATGTTACTTAAGTATTTTGTGTGTCATATCTGATTTAAGAGCATGAAAATTCAAAGTTAGAAAAATTGTGAAAATTTTCACCAATTTTCCGTTTTGTTCACAAATAAACGCAAGTCATATCAAATAAATTTTTTGCCACTTTCATGAACTACAATGTCATGAGAATGTCTTAGAATCACTAGGATCCATTGAAGCATTCCGAAGGGACAGTGGTCAGAATTGTAAAAATTGGCCTGGTCATTAACGTGCAAACCATCCTTGAGGTAAAAGGGTTAATTTTTCACTTGTGTTTTTTTTTGTTTGTTTTTTTTTCTCTCCTGCAGCATACAAATCACTTCATGACTGCAATAAGACTAGATTTGAAATGACATGGTACTTTACTAACCTCTCACTATATCATTGTGGTCATCCCATCCCAATGGCCACTTTTCTTGAATAGCCTATTGATATGACATCAATGTATGTTATAAGATCACCTACTTTCTGAGTTCTGTGGGGGTGTTTATTTTGTTTTTAAATTCTGCAGCAACAACTGTGATGAAAAACGTTGATTCTTACCTAGTACCTGACAATGAGCAATTTTGGAAATTACTTGGTAAACATATTCCCAACAAAATGTGGGTGTATATATGGAGGTGGGGATATTGTGCCCATACTGTACCCCTATATGCCTGATTTCATACAGAGGGTTTGATTTGGTTAATGAGAAAATCTACTAGCCGTAGCACTTGTGAGAAACTCGCATGAGTCTCGCACGTCAATACCCGGCACTCGAAATGTATTTCTATGCAGCTGAGCGCTCCGATCTGAGTGCCGGGTATTGACGTGCGAGACTGTCCGAGTTTCTTGCAAGTCTGACCCCGGCCATATAGAAATAATTTGTGTTCCGAAGTGGTTTATCATGTAGAAATTTGTTCAAGCTCAGTATTGTTTGATAAGCTTTCAAGGGAGCTTGACAGATGATACATGCTGCCCGCTCCACAGGTGGCATAGATTGGGGCACAGGCTGTATGATTTTAGCCATGTATGTTTGAAATCCCGCGGTCAGAGAAAAATATACTTTAAAAGCTGCTGAGAATCAAGCCGCACGGGAGACAAGTCAGAAGCGCAGGTTACCGGTGGCTTCTTCCTGCCCGCTCCCTTTGAGTGACACGTCTGTGTGTGTGTATCGAGAGACCAGTCAGTCACTGGCAGCAGACAGGGAGTAGCCGTTGGGGATAGCACTTTTTGACTAGTCTCCTGTGCGGCTTTGTCCCTGGCGGCTTTAAAGTACGGCATGTCTTTTTAGTGAAATGCTGCAGCGTTTCAGAGACAAACATGCATGGCTGAGATCATACCTCCGATGTGATAAGAAGCCTCTTCCATGACTGTATGATTTCAGCCATGTATCAGCCACCAGTCCTTTTGTAATATTGAACCAGCATGAAGGAAATCGTCCACCTCCATGTTTTGTTTTGTTTTTTTTATGAACTATGCGGGTTGCATACAGTAATGACATGACCTCCTTTCATTCTGTCATACAGTCAGAGTAAAATAGATTTTCCTTTATGGTGGCATTAATTAGGAAAGTCTTTATTACCTTTGATTTCCATCTTCACCACAAGCCGCATAAAGGATTTGGAGGTTCAGCAAATAAAGGCAAAGTCCTCACCCCCTATAATTGAAGGCACAATATTTTCCTGCTCACTACAAAAGTATTTCTATAACCTGATGCAATTGTGTGGGGGGAGATTTTACAGGACAGGACTTCAGGGATAGACTTTTTTTTTTTTTTTTTTTTTTTTATATATATACTCAGATATAAAACAAACATGATGGGAACTTCTTTTGTGTTCAGGAAACCCAAATCTCTTATGAGTAGTAGTGGTCCTGAAGGTGGTCATTTTGACCTGCAATCTAAAGGCCCTGTCTCACATAGTGAGATCGCTGATGTGTCACCGATTTTGTGACGCAACAGCGATCTCGGTACATGTGACACATAGCGGCGAGCGGCCCCCCTGATGAATATCGCTGATCGTGCAGGAATGTCCTGGGCCATTTTTTCGTCGTTGGCGTCCCGCTGGCCAGCATGCATCGCTGTGTTTGATCGCTGGTGCGTCGTTGAAGAGATCTGCCTGTTTGGAAGCTTACTAGCGATCATTTAGCAATGCACCAGCGATCCCTACCAGGTCGTATCATTGTCGGGATCGCTGGTGCGTCGCTAAGTGAAACGGGACCATTAGTCTTTTATTGCCCTAAATAATTTTATTTAATGGTAGTAAGTGTAAACCTGGGCATTCACTGTTACACAATGTGCAGTCGTACCCTCTGCAATGGCGTCATCAATCCTGTCTTTTTAACACTTTGCACAATAGCACAGGATTTCCTGAATTTAATAGTAGTTGACTTTTATTATAATATATATGTGTGTGTATATTGCGTGCCGTGATTATCATATGGAGGGGCATCATTATTTTATAATGATGTATATACGGTACTTCAGACCATTTTGTATCCTCATGTGATGTCCCAATTACTAGGTTACACTCGGCAGACTATTTTCTCTGTAGGCCGTGTAAGATGCACCAGTGTCCTGGTTTTATTGTAATTCTGTCCTGGACACTCTCTTCTAGCAGAGCCTCTGTCGTGCTGCCCTATGCGGTGTACATGCTGCCCTACACTGATGCCAGATGCATTTTTGTCAGGTGATTGGTGAACACGTGAGCTTGTTAGAAGGAGAGAAAAAATGTGTAATGAGTCATTTGGTTTAGGACTTCCTCTTATGTCACGTCTCATGGATATAGCAGGCAGACTTCAGTGTGTAGGTAGAAGCACTTCCTAGTGGACAGGTGTGCAGAAGGTAAGCGCTGCTGCTCGTTCCTCAAGTCATTTGTTCAGGTGTATAGAGTGTGCGCTCGATCTACACCTTCTAAGGTGTCTTTTGGATGAATAGAGAAATGGTATAGCTATGATCAAGGGACTAAAGTACATCTGTGTCCCTTTGAGCATTGTTTTATGCATTGTATCCATCTCCTATCTTTGTATTACAAATGTCCATTCATTGCTACATAATAACTTCATTTGGATACATTGAATATTTCAGCTAGAAAAGTTTTTTTGCATTTACTTTCAAAGAGTTTTAATTTATTTTCAAAATTGAGTTTCTCATGTCATTTGGTGATTTTGCAGTAAATTGATCATCCATAGGTGAAATTAAGAACCCCTGAAACGCCATAGATTGTTCTGTGGATCCTATCAGCTGTCAGCACTTAGAAGTCCAGTTCTCCATGCTGCTAATGTAGACCCATCTTGGTAACTTCAGTGGTCCTGTTTTGTGTTGTAATTGGCTTTTGTCGTATTGGCACTTGAGTATACTGTCCTTTATAAAATCTGGCTAATATACCATATGTATTCCTGTGCATTAGAATGAGGAATTTTTGTATATACGAGAATGAAGGATCTTGTCTGCAGGTCAAATTGTGTCCAGATATGTAGTTGCGCAGTTTGGGGGCAATTGGGAAAGAATTTTGCATCCTATCCTGCTACTCCTTTTATGCCAGCATTGCCCATTTTGATGTCTTGCGAAGAGGTTTCACAAGGTGTATCCTTGTTTTATCTTGACCATGTGAGGCGCTATCTTTAAGCAGGGTGGTTTTCTGTATTTTAGATATTTTGTATACATTTTACATGTGTTCTGTATTTCATTTTATTTAGTATAGTAAGTCTTCTAATGTGTTTTTTTTTTTTTTTTTTTTTTCTTCACCTCTTTAAGCTCTGAAACAGAGAATGGGTCCGATGACAATAAGGTGGCTAAACCATATGCGAGTCCACAAATCATGATAAGTGAGGCTGACGTCATTGAAAATCGGCAAAAATTACCTCTATCAAGGTAAATTCCTCTTCCCTAATATTCTGAAGGAATCTTTCACGGTGTAGAGAAAATGTACACTTGTGTTGTGACTGATGTTAGTTCATGGAATCTAAAACAGTCCTTCACTTTTTTTTTCTTCCAAATTTTAATTCAATCGTAATTTCGATGCAGAATTGCTTTTATTTTTGTGCGCTAAGTGTTGGCTCTATTCAATTGCCATTTTTCCATTTACTGTAGATAACAGCTGCATAAGTAGATGGACATTTTGCCTTTTGGATCTGCAGATATGTACAGTTGTCTTATGAGCTTTCTTCTGAAGTAAGCATAATGGCCCGCATTTACAGTCACATATTGCTCCAGCACCCTGAAGGTTGTATAATCGTTTTACACAACATAATGCATTTTTCATGATTTTAGTTGATCTATGAAATAGACTGTTGACCGTTTATAGAGCAACTCAAATAGAGAAGTGGATCAAAGAATATCACTATGGCTGCATTCTCTCTGGGGATTTGCCACTCGCCATATGGAAGTCCAATTTCTACATATGTCCACAAGTAGAGAAAACGTTGAGAAGCTTCCAAGTACCTAATATGGCTACTTTTTTAAATTTAGTGCAAAGGCAGAAATGGGTTTAGAAATGGCCAATTTACTTTACTCCTCGCCCTTTTCATTTTTTTTGTTCCTTCTTATGCACTTAAAGGAAAATAAAAATCAGCTTTTTATGTACCAGTGAGTGTCACAACTATGTCTTTACTTAGACTATCACTGTGTTTAAAGGAAACCTACATAGAAAAACCCTGCTGATAATCTGAGAGCAGCATGATATTGGGGCTAAGAGCTTTATTCCAGCCTTGTCACATAATTATAATACTTTGATTTTATCAAAACCATACACAACCTATTATCAGGAGATTATCACTGCAAGACTAGATGTCTCGTGCCTCTTAGTCAACTGCTCTGTTGCCCCACCTCCACCAATGAATAAGGCTTTCTGCCAATGTACGGAGTATAAAGAAAGCTTCCAATCGGTGGTGCGGGGTTTTATACACGACTCAGCATTGTGCACCGCTAGATATGCAGCAGAAGAAAAGTGAGCGGATCAAAATGACAACATGCAGACCAGCAAGGGTCTCTGCTCATAGATCATTACATTGCAAAACCCAGATGACAGATTCCATTGTCTGCTGAACACCATGGGGTTTACGTTGGTGATCATAATACCTTATTTCCAGAGGTACCTTGTATAACGAGAGTAGTGGCGATTTTTAACTCTTGTAATTGAATTTTTATATACGGGTTTGTTTTTTGTTTGGCTTCTCTGCCTAAAACAAATGTAATAAACTAGAGGCTGTAACTAAAAACCAGTAAATCCTGCCTTGCAGCACACACGGCATGAAGGTTTTGTTACATTTATTTCAAAAGGTGAAGTCTACAAAATCATGCCAAGTTCAGGTTCCTGCTTCCTTGCCCCCTTCCCACCCAGAAAGCCAGCTGCACGTTTCTGCTCCGAGAAGGATGTTACTCTGAGCCTGTTCCGGCTTGGATTCTTTCAGCACAGATCATCCATCCTGAAGTTTAACTGAAGAACCACACATCTAAAATTAATGGTCCTAAACTTTAGAAGAAGTCTACTTACGTTTAGGTCCATCAGTAGTGATGGTTAAACTGATTTATATATGATGTGTGTGTGTGTATATAGGTATAATTATAAATATGGATAGATGTGCGTGACTGTAGGCAGATATATCAGAATGGAGTATGTCCGTGCATCAGATTGGGTCACCATTTAATACAACTCTTCATGGTGCATGCAGCTCTGACATTTAACGATTGCTTGGACCTATTGAATCCAAACAAATAGTTTAGAATTTGTTAGTGGTTAAGAAAATCAGATGTACTTTGAGGCAAGTGCTTAAATTTCAGTCATGATATTTATTGCCAACTTTTTTTTATTTTAATTTTTTTTCTCTTAAAGGTCAAAGACAGATGATTCCTCCTTATCCCTTGACCTGAAGAATGACATGATGAAGCTTGAAAGAAAAAAATCTACAAGTCAGGTAAGCGCTCTCTGCATTTGTCAGCCTTCATAAAAGGTCTTTAATATGAACAGGTTTTAGAAGTTCTTTTTCACATATTGTGTACAGCTGTATCTAAAAGCGTGGTGTACAATACATCAACCCTCTCCCCTTATTGTAAGACATCAGTCCCAAAAGATTGCATGCTTTACTCTGTACGTAATGGAGAAGGAAGGAATTCTGTGCATGCATGTTTCATACGCGTGATATTACTATACAAACTGGAGACGAGAGAAAGTGTGTGGATTGTATAATATATTAGAACAGTAATGACTGCGATACAATAAGTATATTGTGTTAATTTGGGTCTTACAAGATGGGCCTTTTTATAAAATGTGTCCGTTTGGTGTAATTATCATGTTTTTGTTTAAAATATGGAGTACATTTTATTCACTTTATTTTTATTTTTCTCTTTAGCTTTCAAAGGCAAATGCACAATTTCATAAACTGTTCAAGGATGTACCGAAGGATGAGATGTTAAAAGAAAGTAAGTATGAAGCTAACATAAGAATTGCATTGTTTTGTAGTATCTTTAAAGAAAATTATAAAAAGCCTGGAGCTGGACATGCACGTGCAGTACCTGTTGGCTGACAAGTCACTCCCATATTCCCTGTGCACATGAATTGCTGACTTGGCAGAGCCATCATGTGTTCATAGTAAAAAGCGAGGAGAAGGCCTCTGCCAGACAGCTGCTAGAAAGCAGAAGGGTGGGGTGTGTAAAATCAAACTGCTCAGCCTGCGTCTTCCCCCAAAGTCTGTCTGTCGTGGAGGAATCAGGAGACCCCCCCCCCCCCCCATACAGAGTAGATTGCAGGATCCACAATTCTCTGAAAAAAAAAAAAAAGTGACAAAAACATTTGCAGACAACTCTTTTTGATTTACTTAAAAGTTTATGGCAAGTGTGACTTGTAGCCAGTGGCAGAAAATCAAACCCGTCTGAAACCACATACAACTGTGTTGCTGCACCTTATGGATTGCAGCACACCACCATAGGAAATCCTTAGATCCACTATTGCAAAGTGTCTCAGATTTGCAAAGTGTCTCAGATTTCAGTGTTGCACAACACATGGCGTCGTGTAGCCGTAGCCTTATTGTGCATGAAGCCTATAGAGTCGAGTCTTTAGCCGTAGCCTTATTGTGCATGAGGCCTATAGAGTTGAGTCTTTAGCCGTAGCCTTATTGTGCATGAAGCCTATAGAGACGAGTCTTTAACCTTTCTAGATTTAGAGATGTTATTGCAGAACAGGCGAATGAATTGCCAATGATCATTATATGGCACTTGAGTGTTTTTATGCAAGGTTTGGTTGTGAGTAACCAGTTTCTATGTCTGGCTATATAAGCTACGATCAGATGCACGTCAAATTTATTGTAACAAGAAAATAGACGTACAATTAGCTGAAGAAGTTAGCATAAGCTGTTAAAATTTTAGTTGTCATTCTTAGCTAAAAGCAATTATTGCCCACTTTTACTTTTTTTCTTTTTTTTCTTTCTCGCTTTTTCTAGGTTTTACCTGTGCGTTACAGAAAGAAATATTGTATCAAGGAAAGTTATACATTTCAGAGAATTGGATTTGTTTTCATTCAAAGGTTTTTGGGAAGGACACAAAGGTAAAGAGCCCATGTACACCTTCTTTAAACTTTATATGACAAATGGAGCTGTATTTGAGTACCTGATTAAGAGAATGTTTTGTTTTTGTTTTCTTCAGATTGGCATTCCAACTTTAGCTGTAACAGTGATCAAGAAAACAAAAACGGCTCTACTTGTGCCAAATGCCTTGGTTATTGCTACAGTAACCGATAGGGTAAGTCATTTACAATTTTCTTTTCCAAGAAAGCAAATCCACAGTTTGTTCTAGTAGTTGTGTTGTAAAGGAGAATAGGGGGGTGAATACGCTCACCAAATCTTATGCACACATTGCTGATTGAAAATTCCCACTCAGTTTATGCTTTCGTAGATTTCACCCTTTGCAAATGCGTACCTGCCTGGCTTAATGCGATCTGTATAGATACAATGTTGTACTTTCACTTGCTAAAGTGACGAGTTCACCTTCTCGCTATTTTTTTATTTTGCAGTTCATATTTGTGTCTCTAATGTCACGTGATTCTACCTACAAATTAATCAAATCTCTGTGCAGCCATTTAGATGTAAGTATATGAATCAATTGTGTTAACTGATATCGCTCAGTCAGACAGGCTTTGGATGGGACAAGGATATGATCTTGGAAGAGACCTTAATATGTATAAATTTCAGGTTTGATTTACCATATTTTTTTGGATTATAAGATGCATCCCCCCCCCCCCCCCCCAAATTTAGGGGGAAAAATGGAGGTTCTTCTTATAATGCGACTATACCTTACCTGCCGCGGTGGAGAGTTGCTGCAAGCTAAGATGAGGGGGTGTTCGGATGTGAGACGCTGCGAGTGTTTAGTGGTGCGGCGGCTCCGCCGGCATTTTGTGAAAGCCCAGGGATCCAGCACCACCGAACACATGCGTTGTCGTACATCCGAACACCCCTTTCCCCCAGTCTGGAGTCCACAGCATCACCCCCTCCTGCCTCCCCCAGAAGCGATCCTGGGACCCTGCTTCACCGCAACCACCACCCCCTGGTAAGGAATAAGACGCAAGGATTGAAAGAAGCACCACCATTTTGTTAACGTTTTTTTCCTATCTTTCTCCTCAAAATTTGGGGTGTCTTTATAAACCGCAAAACATGGTTTTTATTTTTTTGCTTGAGTATCAACCGTTGTTAGAGGCTCGGAATGTTTTGTATGATTATATACAGTTGCATTTACCGGCTCTTGACATTTTTTTGATCTGTTCATCATAATTGTCCTTCTAAGGAGTCAATGAATATAATTTGGCCATAAAGTTTCACGATTGTGTCAGGAGGAAATAATCCATTTTGCCGTAGGTGCTGTGACTTAATATATGTACCCCCTTCCAAGATCTTGTAGTTTAGGTCTCAGTTTTGGTCCTTAACATTTATGATGTAATTCCAGTATTAGTAATTTTGTAACCCATGTCTGTAAAATGCATCGTTCAAAGCACTACGCCAGCTTTTTTTTTTTTTTTATTGCTGGAGAGTTGCTTCTATTCTAAGGTCCCTGACCCTAGTCCGTTGCTCGCCTGTTGTCAGCTTCTGTCACTGCTGCTCCGGTCGGCAGGGCTGTGGAGTCGGTAAGCCAAACCTGCGACTCCCGACTCCTCAATTTCCCTTACACCGACTCCGACTCCCACATATATTGCTTATATTTAAGTGAAAAATTTATTGTAGTACAATGTAAACATCAGACATTTAATCATTTCTATGATCCAATAGTCAAGATATTTAGATAGAACATAATATCTATTTATTGGAATACAACTTTAGAACACAAACTGTAATAAATTGTAAATATGTAATACACTGTATAATATCGATTTACATACATACGGTACAGAGCAATGTTTGGGCACACCTTCTCATTCAAAGAGTTTTCTTTATTTTCATGACTATTAAAATTGTAGATTCACTCTGAAGGCATCAAAACAATGAATTAACACATGTGGAATTATATAATTAACAAAAAAGTGTGAAACAACTGAAAATATGTCTTATATTCTAGGTTCTTCAAAGTAGCCACCTTTTGCTTTGATTACTGCTTTGCACACTCTTGGCATTCTCTTGATGAGCTTCAAGAGGTAGTCACTGGAAATGGTTTTCACTTCACAGGTGTGCCCTATCAGGTTTAATAAGTGGGATTTCTTGCCTTATATAAAGCCTAGATCCTCAGGCTACATTCACACTATGGGCGCAGCCAGGATCAAACCTAGGAGCAGGGGGGCCGAACCTCATACTGTTCTGCAGAATTTCATACTGCACACCTCAGCTGCTGCAGAACCTCATACTGCACACCCCTACACTTGAAAATAAAGCCAGCACCTTAAGAAGATGTGGTGGTGAATGCAGTCTATTTATTCCAACTATCAATTGATGTTGATGTGTTATTGAAGATGAGCAATGCCTGTCCTGGGCGTCCTTTTGGGCAGCTATGAGGTGTACCTGACTGGTGCTAAAAAAAGGAAAAACGCTGTGTGTGAATGTAGCCTTAGATCAGGAATAGAACAGTCATTTATAGGACATTTCATAACGTTCCCAAATTCCTATGAAAAAAATATTCAGCATATTCTGCATTGAGCTACTCTACCCAATTTATTATATATTTTATGAGTCGGTCCATTTTATACCGACTCCGACTCCACCAAAATGAGCACCGACTCAGACTCCACAGCCCTGCCGGTCGGTCACCATCAGTTTGACACTTGGGATCGCTCTAATGGTTGGAGCGAGCTGGAGGTCACAACTTAATACAAGTCTGAGAGCCTAGTTCTGGTTCTCATAGACTTGCATATTGCGAGCTTGTGATGTAGCTTCTTACTTCCCGACAATCCCAAGCCGAGTTCACAAGATGGTGCCACGGCACTGGAGCGGCCCCAAAAAAGGTGAAGATGGTGGTGGGCAAGTATAAGACAGGAGACGGGAAACTTGTATTAGCGCCACTCATGGGCTGGAAAAGAAAACCCTACTGGAGTGGTGCTTTAAAGAAATTTTTTTTTTTTTTTTTTAAAGACCATCAAATTTGGCCAAAGGCGGTCAAACTGATTAAAACAGAAAAGGCCCTATATCACCCGCTGGTCTTCTTTTTTTTTTTTTTTTTTTACCTTCATGGCTACTGGAATTAAAATCCAGTATAAAGAAGTTTCTGCTGAAAGCAATTGCTGGCCTGAACGGTGTGCATCACAAGACTGCGGAGGCCAGTGATCATGTATAGGGGTAGCACATCATGACTGCAGCCAAGTTAAAAAAGACTGGCAAAATTGCTGGAGTAGGACTATAAAATGGGTGATTTTTAATCTCTGGAAAACATTTTTTTTTAAGATTTAACTGTCAGCTGATGTAAAAAAAAAAAGGTTTAAATTTCAAGGCAGAAAACAAATACAGATCTAGTGCTGCTCTTGGTCGACATGTGGATACAATTGCACTGAATCTTGGCAATGCAATGTAAGCAAAATAACTGTGCCGTTCTGTAATACTTCACTGTAATGTCAGTCCACAATCCAGACTGGCTCAAAGAATGGATACATTTGTGTCCACTTCTCTCCTGAGAACAAGTCTGTATGAATTTTTGGACCGTGGTGGCAAACAGATATTGGACACATTTTGTATAACTTCATTATAAATTTATTGAATGTTAACTACACTTCTTTTTTTCCTGAATCAACAGTAATGAAGAAATGCTGTTCCAACCATATTTGAGTGTCTAACTGAATGTTTGGCTGCAGGGCAAAAAAAAATGTTCTCCCTTTGCCACTTGGTTCAAGCCAACAGGGCGGCACAGTGGCAGTGAGCACTCACTATACAGTGAGCGTGTTGTAATTGTGCTCACCGCTCGTTGACTGGCAATGTTCCACATCATGTGTGCGGAGCAAGATGTCACGGAAATGGTCAGTACCGGTGATGACAGCTTGACGAGTAGGCGGTGCGGATTGCTCATTGCTTTTGTGCCACCCATTTGACCTGAGCCTGAAGTTGGCGAATTAAACTCCTTATCCCCTTAACTTGTCCATGGATAGGACTAGTATAGGCGTAATATGACCTGTAGGCTATGGTCAGGAGCTAAAGTATAGTAGAAGAATCAGATGTGCATGACTGCAGGCTCAATACATGTATTGCACAATTACACTGGTAATGTGAGTGTTAACATCTCTTCTAAGGATTTTATAGATTGCACCACTCTGTTAAAAAAAATAAATAAATAAGGGATAACCTAAAATAAAAAGTTTAACAGTGACAAATGATGACATTAATGTCATAATTTTCAGTTAAAATGACATGACCTATTGAGACTGATGGCAGAAATGGATTCACATGGAATTGAACCTCCGGTGTGTAAGGCAGAGCAGAATTGTACGTACTTACATAATTACACTCAGGGCGTAGAAGCTCAGAAAATCTTGTGTTTTGCAGCTGCCAGGCCTGAGGCTAGTGACATTTCACCACAACGTTATGCACTACGCTGTTTGCCCTGAAATGTTTTATTTGCCTTTTTTGTGTGTTGTCGAAGGATTCACAGGTAATTAATTTTAGTAATTTTTTTTCATAGAATGTTAGCACCGGAAACAGTCCAAATCCTTCTTCAGAACGAGGTTACAGAGGAGAGCGTCCGACATCATTTCCTCTTGTAAGTTATCGACACTATAAAATACTGCCACTAAAAATGTACATATGGATCCTAGCGATGACTGTGCAGGGAGGAAGTGGGGCGAGCATATTATCGGCGCGCATGCCGGAGGTCAGTGACTCACCGGTGCATGCGCAGAAGATGCCTGAATGCAACGCCCATAGAAGGAAGGATGAGGTATGTATTTTCTGAGGGGGCATCTGATTCTGGGGCCATAACTGATGTACATGGGAGGGGGGTAGTATTGAGGGCAGGGGACAGGGATTTCTTCCAGACACTGCGCGCCCCGGACTCTGGAAAAATCATAAAGACAATATAACATTTTCAGAATCAAGACCATTTAATATGAGGCATACAGGTAGGACTAGTGTAACATTTCTGTTACCTGTATGCCCATATTAGTAGGTCATGTACTTCCCTGCTGGTGATAGATTCCCTTTAAAATGGTATTTGTGGGCATTACTCAGTTTCTATAATGCCAATAGAAGGGAATTAAAAAGGCCACATGCACAAATGCCTCTTCAGTCCTTGTCTGTGAGGACTACTTATAAAAAATAGGTTCTCTGGTGTCTGCATTTGACAGTGGCGACATGTCCTGTGGATATTAAGTTGAGAATATCCCATTTTAATGTCATACAAAATGCATGTAACCAATTTAGCCATGTCTAAAGTTAATGAGAACCTATCACCAGGTTTTTGACTCCTAATTAGTTATGAGCGAGTAGACTCGTTGCTCTGGTTTTTCAGAGCATGCTCTGGTGTCCTCAGAGTATCCTGGGGTTCTCGGAGATTTAGTTTTCGTTGTCTTATCTGCATGATTCACAGCTGCTGGACAGCCTGAATACATGTGGGAATTCCCTAACAAACAGGCATTCCACACATGTATTCAGCCTGTCCAGCAGTCGCAAATCATGCAGATAAGACGACGAAAACTAAATCTCCGAGCACACCAAAATACTCAGGTCACCCGAGCATGCTCGGAAAAACCCGAGCAACGAGTATACTCGCTCATCACTACTCCTAATCTGAGTGCAGAATGATATAGAGACTGACCCTTATTCCAGTAGTCACATACTAGACTGCTTGCTGTAGTTTTGATAAAATCACTGCTTTATCAACTGGAGATTATCACTAGAGAACTAGTAAACCTGCTGCCTGTAGTCCTACATATTCATGAGCTCTGTATAACCTTGCCCTCACCACTGAATGTCAGCTTTCTGCCTATGCACAGCGTACACAGAAATTTGCCAATCAGTGGTGTCGGCGGGGATATACAGAGCTCCGCATTCGGAGAACTGGTAATTGTTAGCAGACTTGATTAAAAGAAAGAATAGCACCACGAATTCAGTAAGTGATACATTGCTGAAATCAGGATCTCCCTTCCTACATCTTGCTGCTGTCAGATGGGGTAGTAAAAACCTAGTGACCGGATTCCATTTAAAGACTACCTTACACTGTATTTATGTATGTGTGTGTATATATATATATATATATATATATATATATATATATATATATATATATATATATATATATATATATATATATATATATATATATATATATATATAATTATAATTATTTTTATTTAATTTTATTTATTTTTTTTGCATGGTAAACTGCTCAGATCATGATTAAGAACTGGATGGAACAGATTTGTTTGTCTCAACCTTGATATAACGATATTTGGCTTATTTTATATATATTGGCTAAATTTTAAATGCTAATTTCAATTATTGCCAATGGGACATGAAAAACAGTACACACTCCCCAGAAATGAATCTTTGATACATGATGGTGCCCAGTCAAACGGCATCATGCAGGAAAAAAAAATTCTGCCAGAGAGCTTGGAACTAGCTTTTCTCCGTGTGATGTGGTTGGGCTGTCCACCCAGGTCCTACCGATCACACTGCTGACCTGGGTAGTGAATACAAGAGATGGGAGAGGAGATCAGAACGGTCATTACGCATCACACAGATCTCACTGCAACGTTATGATCTGGCCAGAATAGCATGTAAAAAAACAAAGTTGAAGTTCCGGTTTGACCTCTTCCCGACATTCACCATAGACTTGGTGTGTTGAGAAGTTCTTCTCCACAAATTACTGTACATGTATTGCACAGTGATTACACCAGGCTAAGTAATGGGTCATCCATAAGTAGGACCTAACGCACCCTCCTGTCAGTGTAAGACTGACAGATCTAATACCCTGCAACGCATAAGCATTGCAGAGTATTTAACCAGCAATGGAATCAGAAAAATGATAATTGATGCCTCATACTTGGACAAAGTGTAAAAAAAAAAAAAAAAAAAAAATCTGAATTGTCAAAATGAGAAGTACGAAGTGTTTCACAAGTAAAAAAAAAAAAAAACCCTTTCTGTAAAAATGAAATTGGACACAAAAAATTAGATTTGTTATCAATATTCAAATCTCTAAAACGATAAAACGATTTAACCGTTAAGTGAACATCGTAATATAAATGGACAAATACAACAAATGTGTTTCCATCATATTGGCACACAAAACAGGATAGTGATCAAAATATCTTGTGTAAAATATAGCAAAACTATATAAATGTTGTATCATTCATCGTTCTGACCTGAATGTTTTCTTGCCACACGAGGAATGGCATCAAAAAAAGACAAAAGTGATATATAAATTACTGATTTGGGCTTTGAGCCCCACTGCATGCCCAAACCACAGTTAATGTCAAAATATATGGCATTACTGCAGAGGAGATCTTGAGAAAAGGAGTTTTTTATCCGGGGAGATATTCATTATGTAAACTAGGGGGGGCCGGTCAGTGACCTGTCAGCAGTCCGCATTATGAATAGATAATCAGAGCACCACCTGAAGACCCCCACAGGCTGCCCCAGAGCACGAGCTTTTCATTACCTAAAAACTGAAAATAAATATTAAAGAACAACTACAAGACGGATTTCATCAAAGCACTTTAGGATGCCGTAACCCACCATGGCCCCCTCACTGTAAAGGCACGAGATCTCACATGTTGTAGTGAGATCTTGCGCTTTGAACAAAACCAGCACTGCTGCATCTTTTACGAAGCGGTGAACTATTGGTGAAATCATTAAAGCAGTTACAGATTGGTAACCGAACTAAACCAGCAGGACTCCTATCACTTACTAGATGCAAGACCTCCAGCTTTCACAATGAGGTGGGCAGTGTTGGGTTGTGGGAATTTGTTCTGTATTCCAGAATTACAAAACCTGAAAGTTTGCAAGAAAGTTGGAACTGTTTGTGATGACTGATGTGAGGGACACTTATCTGCATTTTTTTTTAATATCAGTCTGATTCTATTAAATTAGTAAAAAGGCAGCCACAGATGGAACATTACATTGCTGTAATTGTAAAAAGTATCAATGTGTCACAACACCGCTCATGAAAGGGTACGTTTTTATCCTTTTTGTGTATATTTTTAGGACTTCAGTGTAGATTTTTCAGAAATTGATGGCTTGGTGCAACATCGCAGAAAGGATATTGAAGAATACAGCAGCACTGGTTCTCAAACCCCAGAGTCTGAAAATTCTCAAGGTTAGTGTATTTTGAAAGTAATTTTACTCTTGAGTTACTCAATATTTAGGCAGTAATTGTAGTTACTAGTTAATAAAAGCAGCCAGCGATGGTGTCTTTTTTTAATTAAAAAAAAAAATTGCATGCTCTAAAAGATTTAAAGGAGTTTGGACCAATGGAAGTGCAGAATATTATATAGAGGCTTGCTCTTCTGATAACCAAATCGACCCAAATACTTTTTTGTTTGGCTACTGGGAAATAAAGTGCTATCAAGCCAGTCTGCCGTGGTCAGATGATAAGAGTACACTTGTGAAGGCAGTGAATGGCATCCCTGGTGAATGGATGGCTAGAATAAATCTGCCTCTGCCAGCAGTGATTGACATGCTGCTATATATCCTTCTAATGTTGTCCGCCAAAAGGTGCCATATCCTTCGGTTTGGACATATTAACGGTCATGTATTCAATCCTGGACAGCTTAGATAAACCTAAACATTTAATACTTAGTCTGACATTAGTGACGTTTTATAGAGTTTAGCTATGTATGTTGTGTGTAGAGTGTCCTGGCTATTCCTTATTAACTAAAGTACTTTGTCCATGATGAACAAGTCTGGAAAGGGAAAGCATTATTTAAAAAAATTAAAATGCAAAGTAATTAGAGCTTTTTCTTAAATAGTGGGTCCGTAATAACGGCTGATTGTAAATAGCAGAACTACAGTAGTTTCCATGGCTCACATAAAGTTGGTCGAGCATGCACACCATTGTCTCAAACTGTTTGTGCCTACCAATGCTGTAATGCATAAGTGGCATTAAACGCAAAACCATCACACTACTGATTATGATTTTTTTTTTTTTTTGCTTTCCCATAGTCTTCTCAAGAAAAAGGTGGGGGTGGGGGGTCCCTTACTGGGAAGTACTCTTCAAACCAGTAAGATCATACAAAAAGGGTTTTACACACCGGTCTTGATTAGGGGGCTTGCTTGAGTCACAGGCCAAATTTATTAAGAGGCACATGAGTTTTAATGAATCTGGCTGATCTGTCTTGTGGCATGTGTCGCACCACTAATCTTACACCAAATGGTAGTTGGAGTAAGACTTGAGGCAAAAGTAAATGCTTCTTCTTGTCATAAATTTGATCAGCAGGAGTTACCACTTCCTAGTTCTGACCACTTTGAAAGAGCTGGACAAAAAAAGGCATGAGAACACAATAAGTTGCCACATATTCTCGCATCCTCGCATTTTGACTTTTTACACCATAATTCAGGCATAAAAGCCTTGATGAATCAGGCCCTAAGTGTTGACCTATTGCTTTGATTCTGTTTTGCCTCTGGTTTATACTACAGATGTTTTATGTTTTATGACTTTCTTTTCCACTTCTTCTAGAATTCCAAGAACTGGAGAAGAATATAATTTCAACACCTCATTCTTCTAGGAGTCTGGATAAACCATTGAATGTCTCTGATAAAGTGACTGAAGAAAGTGTTGGTAATTTTTATTTTTTTCTCTTCCAGGATCTAATCATATTGTAAAAATACGAGAAAAAGTAATTTTTTTTTTTTTTTTTGTTATTTCAGTTTACTCTAGTTTGTTTCGAAGAGTGAAATTTCAGCAAGTTGCGTCACTGAATGGTTTGCTTTTCTTCTATGCAATTCTGTAAGTGTGTAATTTCACAAATTGAAAATTTTATGGAACATAATTTACTAAGGATAGCCAGTGGGACCAGAACGTTATTCAGTAAGTCATGTCGGAAACGTTCTTATGAAAAAGGGTTCTCTGCGCATCTAATATGAGTGAGCAATGTTTAGGATAAGTCATGAACATCAGATTGTTGGCGACCTGACCTCAAACCGGTCAACTTATCTCAGTGACTGGCAGATGTAAACATTTTAATGGAGCGAAAACAGCACAGTTCTGTACAATGTCTCATGGACGCTGCCAGGTTATATAGAACATCTCCTATTTAAATGGAGTGTCCTGCTTCAGATTTTTATTTCATGGACGTGTATATAACACAAGGTTTTTACTCCACTTTCATGGGTCCAGTGATACCTCTGCACTATTGCCGTGTTTGATCAGTTGAAGAGGTGCCATCTCTTACAGCACTTATTACAGCCAGTCTCTTGGCTGATCGACTCCTACCATATGCTTTGGAAAAGCTGGTGTGGCCCTCACTGATCTGATAATGACAGCCTATTATATACCCAGACTACCCCATGTAATTATTGGGAGTAGGAGTTATGCGTTTGCTATATTCCAGATATAACTCTGCATCTCAGCTATTGAACATAATGGGTATAAGTTGTTCCACATAACTATGTGCTCTGCACAATAAAAGTCAAAATTCTGACCTAAAGTAAATAGAAATGCTTTAGCAAAACCTGTAAATTGCCCAGTTTAATGGCTGAACAATGACAATTGTTGCCTGAGGTGGACAGATGGCTATTAAATTTAAAGGGATAATTATCTTCTACATTTTAAATAACTGCTTTGAATGCTGCATCAACTTGGATCTCGTACAAATATAAGCTTATAAGGGCCATTTGCATACATTATGAAGCTTGTACCTGGGATGTTTCATAGCTGACCTCCCATGTAGGTGTATCAAGTCTAAACTAAAATGCCGGACGCATCTCATGAATAATAGTGGTGGCGCTTTTTCTCTGGAGAGGGGGTAATTTGACTCTTATCCTATAACCTGTTTTGCTACACTTGTGTTTAGTATGAATGTATTGTTGCTCAAGTTCATGTCTTTCTGTTTGCAGAGTGTGCCTCTTGATTTTCTCAACCTTGTATATGCAATCAAGAATTCTATATCTCGAGGAACGCCTCTCTTATTTGAGTTCTGCACGAGACACTACTTTGAAAGAGTAAGAATGTTCTTGTGTAACTACAAAAATTGATAGGCCCTGGAAGCCTTCATGTTGACAAGTATTATCATTTTTATTTATTTTTTTATTGCACTTTGGTCCTGGGCTTTAATCCCACATAACTTTTTAATTGTACGCTGCAGGGTTGAAGCTCCTGTAATATAGAAGGAGCAGGTCCTGTCAGTGGCTGTCAGCTACAGCTGCTACTGAGTTATGCGGAGAGCAGAAGCATCAGATTTGTGTATAATAAATATATACACACACACATACACACCCTTTTATATAGATTTAAGAATATAATCAAATTTGATATCTAACAAAACCTGTGCCTAGATGGCCCCACAATCATACTTTCATTCAACGGGTAATATAGTGTAAAATGTGAACCATAAAAAAATTGCTACTCATTAAGGCTTTTTTCAGGCCTGGTGTCTAAGGGGTTAAACCTGCTTCAGGTTATAAAATATACATGTACGATGCATCGGCACACTGCAAATAATGAATACATGAACGCTAACATTTCTGTAAGCGTTAAGAACGGAAGGTACTTCTCTAGTGGGGGTTTTTTTTGTGTGTTTTTTTTTTTGTTCAAAGAGCAAAATCCATCCAACCTTGTCATGATGTACATAAATATGGATGGTCCCTATTACTAAAGTCCTACCCCTTTATGTGCCTAACCAGGCCTCATCTGAATGGTGAGTGAAAAGGAAACAAGACATAGCTTGAAATTAAAACCTTGTGTGGGAAAGAGGAGTTTTCTTTTTTGGGTTATAAAATAGACATCAGATTTTTTTTTTTTTTTTTTTTTTTTTTTTTTATAACCTTTAAAAATTTGGATAATATTTAGTATTGCTATTTTTGTTGTATACCGTTTTTAAGAACCTGTTTACTATTGTTTGGACTAAAATCTTAAAGTAATTGTATAGCAAGTCAGATTCCTTTTTAAACCAAGAAATTGGTAAAATGCATTTAATATTGCTTGAATTTGCTGAATAAGTGAATCCATATGACTGATATTTGAGAATTTCTCAGTGCAGTTCTACATATATTTCCTAACAGACTCCAAAATTTGATTTGATGTTTAAAGTTGAACCACAAATGCAAGCTTTCACCTATTAATGGTATGGAGGATAACGTGATTACAATGTTCACATAACATGGAGCCCCTACTGATCATGAGAACAGGGTTTTTGGATTGCGCGTTTGAATAGGTGGCTATTTCCACCGGCGTACTACCGCTTCATTGTCTCTGGCACTCCAAGCCCTGTCCTTGATCTCTTCAGGGATAAGAGTGGGACTCCCAGCAATGAGCAAATAGCCCATATGCTATGAACCAGGTAATGGCTTTTATGGTGAAACCCCTTTTATGCTTTAGATGCAAGCACAAACGAGCTTAAATGAGCATTCCTACTGTGCATGGTCAGCAGCAGTTTTTGGGACTTCCATAGGGGGGGCTGAAGAGATGGGTATACCATAAATGTCCAAGATGGGAATATTCAGAGTGTCTGGTTTGCCATCACATGTATAATAGCAATTACCTGTGTGAGTTCCCACATATGTTTAAAATTTATACTGAGACCTCTAAAGGAGTTGCACATAATATTGTAAGGACACATGTTAGTCTATAGGTGCAACATTGGGGAAGTTTCACACGTCTGTGAAGCACACTGCGCTTTGGATGTCATTCCTGGCCCGACCGCTGGGTCTCCTGATCAGAACTGCCTTTTTATATGTGGCTGTAAGTCAGTTGGCTCAGGACAAGAGAGCCAGCGGCCTGATATTACTATTGGAGCACAGTGTATGTGTCATGGATGTGTGCGACCATTTTATGCGGCGTGTTTGCAACACAAATTTGTAATAACGTGTGCTTATGCATACAGCAATAACACTCGTGTCACATTTCTTGCCTGTTTGGCATGTAGGTGTTGCATACTAAATTGCATGACTTCTTTGAGTTGTGCTTTTTATTGTATAGATTTTTTTTTTCTCATGATTTTTTATTTTTTTCCTTAGATGGTCATTACAGCAAGGTGTGGGAAGTTGGCAAATAAATGCCCATGCAATCTGTGAGGAATTAACAGCAAATCTAGCAAAATTAGATCAGGTAATTTCTTATATTCCCAAATATTTTTTTTTTGTGCTTAGAGGACCTGTCAACGCTCATGACATGTGTTTCAGTAAGCGATTGGAGTTCTCGGAGGAAAAGCAGTCTGTTCATAGAACTTTGCGTATTGCCATTCATCTTGACAAGAGGAATAATAAATTGTCAAGTGACCATCACTACTTAATTACCCTGAGAAATAACTGAGGAACAACTTTGTTCTAGAAAATGCTCACAAATTAGCTTGCGTTTGCTTAAAAAGTCTTGTCCAAAGAGTTGAGTCACTTTTACACAGATATTTTGTCATTTTTCTTGTCTATTATTATGTAACTATAATAAGTGCAGTGAATAAGGAATCTTGTGGTTGACCTACAAATTGTTTGCAGTTTGGCTACTTCTGATTTTTATAATGTGCCATTATCCCCCTGTGGTACAGCATGTCTTGGTGTTGCTTGTGTCTATACAGCAAAGGTAGCATTAGCACTTCTGTGCTGTGCCTGCGACTCCAAGCCTGACCGCAATTCACCGAACAGCCTTATTTATGCCTGTGGCTTCAGGACAGGAGATTCACAAAAATGGTTACCTTTCTCAGAAAATGGTGGTACACTTCTCTTAACCATGAAATTATATAAAAAGAAACACTTGTTTGATATTGCCATAATCTTTCTGTTCTGCAAAATCATATTCAAAGTCCTTTTTACAGCACAATGAATGCTGTAAAAAAATAAAAAAAAAAAAAAAAATTGGGAAATTAATTTTTTTACCCCGTTCGGATTTGTTTTCCTGTTCAATATGATAAAATAAATAGTGTCATTCATAACTACAACTCTTCTCGCAAAAAAATAAACAAGCTTTTCTACAGCTCTGGCGACAGAAAAAATAAATTGGAACAAGCAAAGGAAAAGTGTGTAAAAAAAAAAAAAAAAAAAAAAAAAAAAAAAAAAAACTTGATTCTTGGTCTGTAGATATTTTTATGCTTTCATGTTTGCTAGATGTTTCCCCCACCACCAGCTTTGCAAATATACAAATAGCTGTATTTATAAGATAAAAATACTTTGATTAACTTTTCAGGATAGGCTATAATGTGTCTACATGAGGAACAACACTATTTCTGGATATTACACAAATTCTATCCTAGATTTTCCCACTGTGTAGCCACGATCTCTCATTGTGGCAGACTCTGAGCTAGCCGGTGGAGATTAGCTGTAATGTCTCCCTTCTAGAACAGCACTAGAAGGGATTACTTCCCTCCTTTACCTAGAGCAGAGACTGCAGCAGCAGAGGTATGGGGGAAAGTATACAGTAGTTGTTTGGTTTTCCACTCTGGCATAAGCTAATAGACTTGCTAAGACACTGAAGCACCTTGTGTTTGAGCTGGTCTGACTTTTCTACTTCCCTCCCTTCAGATTGTAATATGCTGTGTAACCTTTCACATCACTGCGCTCGCTGGTAGTCCCTCTTTTCTTCAGCATAACAAACATGAATATACACTCACTGGCCACTTTATTAGGTACACCTGTCCAACTGTGTGTTAAGACTTAATTTCTAATCAGCCAATCACATGGCGGCAACTCAGTGCATTTAGGCATGTAGACATGGTCAAGACAATCTCCTGCAGTTCAAACCGAGCATCAGTATGGGGAAGAAAGGTGATTTGAGTGCCTTTGAACGTGGCATGATTGTTGGTGCCAGAAGGGCTGGTCTGAGTATTTCAGAAACTGCTGATCTACTGGGATTTTCACGCACAACCATCTCTAGGGTTTACAGAGAATGGTCCGAAAAAGAAAAAAAAATCCAGTGAGCGGCAGTTCTGTGGCCGAAAATGCCTTGTTGATGCCAGAGGTCAGAGGAGAATGGGCATACTGGTTCGAGCTGATAGAAAGGCAACAGTGACTCAAATTGCCACCCGTTACAACCAAGGTAGGCAGAAGAGCATCTCTGAACGCACAGTGCGTCGAACTTTGAGGCAGATGGGCTACAGCAGCAGAAGACCACACTGGGTACCACTCCTCTCAGCTAAGAACAGGAAACTGAGGCTACAATTTGCACAAGCTCATCGAAATTGGACAGTAGAAGATTGGAAAAACGTTGCCTGGTCTGATGAGTCTCGATTTCTGCGGCGACATTCGGATGGTAGGGTCAGAATTTGGCGTAAACAACATGAAAGCATGGATCCATCCAGCCTTGTATCAACGGTTCAGGCTGCTGGTGGTGGTGTCATGGTGTGGGGAATTTTTTCTTGGCACTCTTTGGGCCCCTTGGTACCAATTGAGCATCGTTGCAACGCCACAGCCTACCTGAGTATTGTTGCTGACCATGTCCATCCCTTTATGACCACAATGTACCCAACATCTGATGGCTACTTTCAGCAGGATAATGCGCCATGTCATAAAGCTCGAATCATCTCAGATTGGTTTCTTGAACATGACAATGAGTTCACTGTACTCAAATGGCCTCCTCAGTCACCAGATCTCAATCCAATAGAGCATCTTTGGGATGTGGTGGAACGGGAGATTCGCATCAGGGATGTGCAGCCGACAAATCTGCGCCAACTGTGTGATGCCATCATGTCAATATGGTCCAAAATCTCTAAGGAATGCTTCCAGCACCTTGTTGAATCTCTGCCACGAAGAATTGAGGCAGTTCTGAAGGCAAAAGGGGGTCCAACCCGTTACTAGCATGGTGTACCTAATAAAGTGGCCAGTGAGTGTGTGTGTATATATATATATATATATATATATATATATATATATATATATATATATATATATATATATATATATATATAATTTTATCCACCATACAGTACGAGATGTGAATATCTTTAGTGCATTGTTTTTTTATTTTTACCATGAGAGGTGTCAAAAATGTTACCGAGCAGCCTAAATATACACTCCCAGCGAATCCTGTGATCCAGGCCCTTTTGTAAGGACCATAAAGATTAATAATAAAATGAAAAGGCCATGTGGTGGAGTTTCTAAAATACGGCTAGGAAAATGTATACACAAAAAGAGGATGTCTGAATTTGGTAGATCTTTGAAAATGAGTGTTTTACATCTCTAAGGCCCTAATGTGTTACATTCTCATCTTTATTACAGATTCAAAGAAATCTGCAGAAGCTCCTGGAAAACGAGAATTAAAATGTGAATTCCCTAATGGATATTTATCTGCCTCTTGGATCAATCTCTGCTGGACAGAGTTTTGCAAAATCGCTTAAATGAACTTTATAGAAGCCACATCGCATCTCAGGAATGTGAACTTGTTTGTTCCTTTTTTTTTCTACCTATAGCAGAAGAGTTCTTTCCTAATTACATTTATTGCTTCTGGTTTTGAGAATGAAGACTTGCTACATTTCACTGTGAATGAACTGAATGCACAACTTTCAATAATGGTCAAAGAAGCACTCCTACTCACCTCTTGTTCAATTTGGAAAATACTTTGTTGGCTGGAACCATAACCGGCCTTCCATTCTGTATGGTTGCCACTTCAACTAAATTCCATACTGTTAAGATTGAGCATGCAAATTCACTTTACAATCTTATTTACATGTGATCAAATCTGTGCTGGCTCTGCAGCTTGCGTTCTGTCATTTCTCTGCAGCCACTAGTTGAAAACCTTTTAATTGCTTAAAAAAAGTTACATTATAGAAAATATGGCATAAATTATGTGCTGTCCAGGGCTGAAAAATAGGAGTCGGCATTTTTCTTATTGAACTGCCCTAGTGATGTGTTTCACACAATGTTTGAGCAGGTGATTCACACCATAATGTAAAGGAAAAAAAAATAAATTTTCAGAACTATGATCCAGCAGCCGCCTCTACTGTCCATCATGCATGCGTCACGCTGCAACGATGACGTCACACCGGGCCTATTAATCAGAAGATTTGCCTGGGATACCGGCAGGTTAGAGAATCTGGATCTCAAGGCTGTAGACCAGTGTGGTCGTTGGACCTGGGTCCGGCAAGTCTTCCTGCAGGACTGTAATATGTAGCATTTCTTCTAGATATGCCCTTTTGTGAGCCTAATGGTTTTTATCATTTCTGCAAAAAAAAAAGTACAAATACTTTGATCACTGTAGTTATCACTTATTGTCCCATATATTCCGTTTTATACTATTTTATAGCCTGTTAACTAGGATTGACACGGTTTTCCTTAAGGCATTGTATATGTCTTGTACTATTTTGCACATAAATCTGGATGTCTTTCGTAACAGAGAAACAGTTCTTATTTATTCTATTTCTGCATATATTCCATATGGTGCTTTTTTGTCACCAGTCAGTAAATGTGTACATACCGTATAACGATGCTTAATATTTGTTTTGTAAAATAGTCATTGATTTCTATCCTTAGCTTATTTACGTGGTATTGTCTAGAATTCGGCAAAGGGCAAAGCTGGGCCACCAAGCAGTGTGCATTGATCTACGCCATGCGAATAGGTCATTACTAGGGCTGATTGAGTATACTCGTTGCTCGGGTGTTCTCCGAGTATTTTGAAGTGCTCTGAGATGTAGTGTGTCGCCGCAGCTGCATGATTTGCGGCTGCTAGACAGGCTGAATATATGAGGGGATTCTCTAACAAACCGGCATTCCTCACATATATTCAGCCTGTCCAGCAGTTGCAAATCATTCAGCTGAGACGATGAAAACTAAATCTCCGAGCACGCCAAAATACTAGGAGGACACCTGAGCATGCTCGACGAAACCTGAGCAACAAGTATACTCACTCATCACTAGATTACAAAGTAATACATTACAATGTGAACTTCAATGTTTTGCTGTGGGTTTCAGTTATGGATTGATTTTGCTCATTTATAGGTTTCAACGGATTTCTTACATTTATTTTTGTGAAGACTTTGCCATCTACAACACTTTGTTCTTAAAAAGCGGGTGGAGCATATTCTTGTTGCTCTAGTTGTGCTGCCCCCAAACTGTTAATGTGTTTTGATGTATCTATGTGAACTGTATTTTTTAACCATTTCTGTGAAATGTTTGTGATATGGCTAAAATGTTAAATAAATCTAACTTATACATTCATAAATGGAGATGTTCGAGGTTGCTTTATACTGTGCATGCAATATTTATATAGTTAAAAGGTTACCTTTTTACTATAAGGAAAAGGAGACTGGATAGTTATTAATGCCGCATGTCCTCTTTGTATAGCAAACCTTTTTGGATTGGGACATTGCTTTTCTGATGCAGAGCCCCAAATCCTCTGCCTGGAGAGTCCAAAGGTTTTTTTGTTTGTTTTTTTTTTTGTTTTTGAGGTGCGGCCAAAATGAGTCTCAAGGTAGAGTATAAAAGAGCCACTAATGGCCTGATAAATTCCCTGCTTCTCCAGCATCGCTGCTGTGATTCACTCCACTGGATCTGGTTTACTTATGACCGTAACATACAGTCCACACAAGTGTCCTTATGGAAAGCAGCAGGAAACTGATCTATTCTATAATAAATAATATACTGCCATTAAGCATAGTCTGCTAAAAAAAAAAAAAAAATCCTGCTAAAGCGTGAATATAAAAATTTCAAGAAGTGAGTCAGTAGAAATAAATTTCTATTTTAACATGTACATTTCTTTTCTACACCGTGCAAATCCTCTTCAGGCGCTCTGAACTTTATGAAGCATTCTTGTGCCCGCACTTCCTGCTAGACCATACAACCTTACTAGTTTAAAAGCATTTTACGGATTAATAAGCATACTCCGAGTAGGGCACATGAGTTTATGGTCTGTATGATGTACATTTATTGCCACTGAAACCTTTTCAAATGCAGCAGGCTTGTGTGTTTTTTTTTTTTTCCTTTTTTTTTCTTTAGAAGGAGCGACTGTCTAGCTGTATATGCACCACACCTTTGTCAAAACCATAGCATAAAAAAATGAAACAAAACTGGTTTCTAAGCAAAGCAAGCTACCTTTAAACAGGACATTCTTCTAATGTCTACACCCAGAACTAAGAGACAAGTCACACAAGTTTGCAATGGTTTCATTTTTATATTTGGGTAGAGTGTAACATTTTTTCTTCAACCCTTGCATGTACTTTCAATTTAGTCTGATCATGCCAGTGTCTACATCAGTGATATTTTATGATTGCTTTTTAATACAAAGACCTCTTACACAAGCTGAATTTCTAGAACCAATTGCAGAGAACTGCTCACTTTTTTTTTTCAAATTTGAAAAAATTTGAGTTATGTTACATTACCTGTTCTCTAAGCATTTTTTTGTAACTGGATTGGTTACGTAGGTTGAAAACATTCCACAATCTGGCTTCTCTAAGTGTAAAGAACCCTTTCCTATTTTGCTGACGGCATCGCCTTTCTTACACCCGTAATGAGTGCCCCCTAGTCCTTAGTATGGTCCTTAAGGTACTGTCACACTTAGCGATGCACCAGCGATCCCGACCAGCAATATGACGCGGTCAGGATCGCTGGTACATCGCTAAGTGGTTGCTAGTGAGCTGCCACACAGGCAGATCTCACCAGCGACATCGCTGGGGTCGGAGGTCGCTACTTACCTGTCAGACGAGGCGATCCTGATGTCCTCCCGCCCGCGTAGCTCGGCGCCACAGGAAGCTGACTAAGAGAAACGGTCCAGGCCGTTCTCGCGCGATCAGCGATAACTAGCGGGGGAGCCGGTCAGAGGTAAGCATCAGACATAGCGATATCGCTAGCAATATCGCTGTTACGTCACAAAACCAGTGACATTACAGCGATATTGCTAGCGATATCGCTTAGTGTGATGGGGCCTTTAGACGGAATGTCATGTACAAGTCCTCTGTACTGACCACACATGTATATATTTATACATGTAAATGAGATCTCTGAGGCGTGCTTTTTTTTTTTTTTTTTTTTTCTAAGCTAAAGAAGCCCAACTTTTCCACCCTCTCCATCATATGACAGGCCTTCCATCCCTTGTAATAATCTAGTGGCTCACCTTTGATCTGACTCTAATTTCTGAATGTCCTTTTTTAAATGTGAGCCCAAAACTGGATCCCATATACTAGATGTGGCCTCACCGGTGATTTATAAAGGGGTAACAATACATTGGGATCATGGGATTTTCTCTCTTTCTGCATCCTAAAATCTTGTTTGCTGCTGTGGCTTGACATTGGGTACTGCTGCTCAGTTTAATTGTAACAAGAATACCCAAGTCTTCCTCCTTCTGTAGTCCCGAGTATGGTGACATTTAATGTACACTGCTCAAAAAAATAAAGAACACTTAAGCAGAATATAACTCGAAGTAAATCGAACTTCTGTGAAATCAGACTGTCCACTTAGGAAGCAACACTGACAATAAATTTCACATGCTGTTGTGCAAATGGAACAGACAACAGAAATTATTGGCAATTATCAAGACACACAATATAGGAGTGGTTCTGCAGGTGGGGACCACAGACCACATCTCAGTACCAATGCTTTCTGGCTGATGTTTTGGTCACTTTTGAATCTTGGTTGTGCTTTCACACTCGTTGCATGAGACTGACTCTACAGCCCACGCAAGTGGCTCAGATAGTGCAGCTCATCCAGGATGGCACATTTTGGCATGCTTCAATAGTCTGCCATAACCCGATCAACTCTGCTACATAGAGGCGATGATCAGTTTTTTCCTCTATGTAGTAGAATTACTTGCTATGAGCGCCGACCACTGGGCGGCGCTCACAGAAAACCGGCACTGACAACCATAAAGGTCTCCAGGATACTACCAGTTGTCATGCCAACACACCAGTGACCCACAATAACATGATGCAGGTCACGGCTGGGTGGATTTCCGGCGCGATTGCCAGAAGCACTTGTTAAATGTTGCTGTCGGCGTTCCACCTGCGGCTATTCCGGGCACATGTCAGCTGCTCAAAACCGCTGCCATGTGCTGGGAAAGATGTGGACTCACCGCCAGAGCCCACATCAAAAGGAGGGAGTCTGACATCGGCGTACTATTACGCCCGATGTCAGAAAGGGGTTAAACCTCATTCTCCAAGTGTTTTCCTATTCAAACATTTTATCCAGAACGTTTTGCAAAATTGTTCAGTCAAGATCAGATGTTAGTATCCTACATGGTTTGGTGTCGTCAGCAAAGACTGACACTTTACTGTTAATCCAATCCCATTAATAAAGAGGTTAAAAAGAATTGGTCCTAGCACAGATCCCTGCGGTCCCAACTGCTCCCAGTACAGATCCCTGCTGACAAAATCCCATTTAGAGAACTTACCATTTGACTACTTTGTTTCCTGTCATTTAGCCAATTCCTTACACATCTGCATATAGTTTCCCCCAGTCTATACCTCTGTAGCTTCAGTATAAGGCTGTTACATGGTACAGTATCACATGCCTTTGCAAAGTCCAGATAAATCGCATCAGCTGCATTCTCAACATCCAGATTTGCACTTACCACCTCATAGAATCCCAACATGTTAGATGTATGAAGATGGACCAGGCTGATAGTCCCGGAACCAACGCAATAAAGGTACCATCGCCCCAATTGGTGCCGGGTGGAAAGCTTTCTGACATGGACAAACCTGTGCACTCAACTGTAGGTGGCAGGTCAGGGATAAAAGGGACGGTGCGTGGGAGACTTGGTGGGAAGACAGAGTGCGCGGCAGGAGAAGATTGATTCACTCTCCATGGAGCGACGCGATAGTCCAGGCCAACACTGAAGATCCCCAGCCTATGTGCACACTGACTGTGAGTAATGTGTATCTGTGTGCCTGCTCACCCCTGTCGCTGAGAATCCGTCCCGCTGACTGATGCGAGCGTGTGGCCTAATTCTGACCAGGTGAATCATACAGAGCCAGGTAACTTCACTCCCGCCTCCGCCACTGAAATGAGTCACATTCCAGCAGTACCACAGATTACTCCACATCACGTACGCCGCACCGGGAATGCAGGACCTCGCCTAGAAGAGCCATGATACGCCGCTTCCATCAGGAGATACAGCCTCAACTTTCTTCAGGATCAGGCCAGAGACTTCACTCATCACTTGCGGTACCACAGTGGGATTTCAAGCTTCCACAGCCCAGAAACCATCAGACTGATGTTTACCTGTTTCATAAACATTTTTTCTTACCCTGATACAATACTCAGTTTTACTCCCTTCATAACTTGTTCTCTCCCTGTGTGGCGTATCCCCTGTAATAAACCCTTTAACTTTTGCTCTGCCTCCTACTCATCACTGCATCCCACGTACCTGCTATCTCACATAGACACGACTTATTCTTCATGAATCCATGCTGGCTGTCAGTTATGATATTCTCTGCAACAGTACACTTTAAGTTTTCATAAAATTCACACCTGATCAAAAACCATGTAAACATAACTATTTTTGAAGTATAGATTTGTGCATATTTAAATTTTTGTAAATTTAGACATGGCTAACCATACTGTGTCAGATAAACTGGGTCCTATGTATCTCAAAAGCATACCCTGAATAATATGGTGCAGCATACTATTTACATCAATAGTTTGATCCCCAAAAAAATCAATATGTACCTTATGTACTCGAGTTTAAGCTGAGTTTTGTCCCAGAAGATGGAGCAGCTGGTCACAGGAGGCAGGAGCCAGCGGCTGCACTAAAGCCTGTGCCCGCTGCTAAAGAGAAATGAATATTCACTGCACTGGCAGAGAATATTAATTCCTCTGTAATAGCATGCACAGTGTCAGCTGCAGCCGCTGGCTTCCAGCAGCAGTCGGTTGGTCAAGTGTGCCTGCTACTTAAGAGAAATGAATATTCACACCTCTCCACTCCCAAATGAATATTCACTTCCTTAACTAGCGGGGACACATTACCGCACGGCGGCTGCGGCTGACAGTGTGTGGTCTACTTAATAGCAATGCATACTCAATGCCCTCCATGCACATATTCCCGCATAAAGCAGCTACTGGCACCGGAACAAGATGCTGCGAGGGAGCACAGGAAGGTAAGTAGGATGTTTTGTGGGGTTTTTGTATGCTTTTTTGATGGGGGCCATGCATACAAGGATATTTATGAGGGGGCTGTGCATACCAGGATAGGAATGAGGAGACAATGCTTACCAGCGTTATACTCAAATCAATAAGTTTTACCAGTTTTTCGTGTCAAAATTAGGTGCTTCGGCTTAATCTCGAGTACATACGGAAATTCAAATGTCACATTTCATGATTCTCCATTTTCAAAACATCATGTATACCATGCGTCACTTTTTTATGCAAAAAGTTTTTGCCTTACAAATCACCATATAATGTGTATTCAAAATACAGCCCCCATTGTATTCCATAGACTCTTACTAACGTTGTGCCCATGATTTTCATAAGGTGATTTTTCACAAGTTACAAGGGTGACCTAATTTTATTAAAGTGCCACACCGGCATTTGTTTTGTCTTTTTTTTCACCGCTGGAGTGGGATTTTAAACGTATGTCCCCATCCCTGGTCATATACTTGCCCTCCGACGTCTCCACTGTCTTTTGGCGCTGGTCCGTTCTCATGGCACAATCTTGTGAGAGCAGCTTCTGACTGGCCGTAACTCAGAAGGTGCATCACAAGTTCTCAATGCTAAACTCTCAGAGGCAGAACAAGGCTCTCATAGACTTACATTGATTAGTTACCTCTGGCTCGCTTCATGAAACTGGAGGAACCAGCAGGACACAGATCGGAGCGGCAATTAAAACGCTGGAAGATGAGAATCAGACTTGGATTTTAAGCATCATTCTAGCAGTGAAATAAAAAAAAGCTGGAGTGGTGCTTTATTTTACTATAGTTATAGGGGTTTTCTCACAAAAGTTCATTTTAATCAATACATCTTGGAATAATAACTTCCACAATACCCCTATTTTAAAGTAATTAAAAAAAAAACTTATACCAGAACAGGAAGGCCCAGTGGAAGTTAAGATTACTTGACCTCTGGAAAGGAACACGTTTAAAAAAAAAAAAAATAATAACTTAACTTTTTTACAAAAAATTGAATTCAGATCCAAACTTTTTTTTATTTTGACAAGGGTAACAGGAAAAAATGGACCCCAAAATTTGTTGTGCAATTTGTCCTGAGCATTCCAATACCCCATATGAGAGCACCATTTGACTTTTTGAATGCAAAATTTGCTGGAATAATTGACGGAAGCCATTTCGCGTTTGGAGAGCCCCTGATGTGCCTAAACAATGAAAATCCCCCACAAGTGACACCATTTTTTAAGTAGACCCCTCAGGGAACTGACCTAGATGTGTGGTGAGCACATTGAACCCTCAGGTGTTTCACAGAAGTTTATAACGTTGAGCCGTAAAAATAAAAAAAAAAATTCCCATCGAATATGTTTTTATCACAAAATAATGCATTTTCATAAGGGTAGCAGGAGAAATTGCACCATACAATTTGTAGTGAAATTTCTCCTGAGTACGCCAATACCCCATATGAGGAAGAAAACTACTGTTTGGGGCATGACAGGGCTCAGAAGGGAAGGAGAGTCATTTGACTTTTTGAATGTAAAATATCCTAGAATCATCTGATATAATATCCCGTTTGGAGAGCCCCTGGTGTGCCTAAACAGTGGAAACCCCCCACAAGTGACCCCATTTTGGAAACTAGACCCTGTAAGGAATGTACTTAGATGCGTGGTGAGCACTTTGAACCCCCAGGTACTTCACAGAAGTTTATAACATTGAGCCGTGAAAATAAGGGTAACAGGAGAAATTGCACCATACAGTTTGTCGTGCAATATCTCCTGAGTATGCCGTTACCCCATATGTAGGGGAATACTACTTTTGAGGCATAGTGCAAAACTTGGAGTTCAGATTTTGCTGGAATGATTTGATGGTGCCATGTCACATTGGCAGAGCCCCTGAAGTGCCAGAAAAACAGAAACTCCCTCTATATGTGAACTCGTTTTACAAACTACACTCCTCAATTAATTCACCTAGGGGTGCATTGATCTTATTAACATCACATGTGCATCACAGAATTTTTCAGGCACAGTGCAAAGCTCAGAAGACAAGGAGTGCCAAATTTTATTGTTATGGTTTGCAGGTGCCATGACCCACTGGGAGAGCCCAGGAGGTGCCAGAACAGCAGAACTCCCCAGAAGTGACCCAATTTTACAAACTACACCTCTCAATGAATTCATCTGTGGGTACAGTGATCATATTGACACCATGGGTGTGACACAGAATTTTATACCATTGGGCAGTGAAGAAAAAATAACTACATTTTTACCACTAAAATTTTGTTTTAGCCCAAGATTTTACATTTTCCCACAAGAAGTGGGTAAAAATGGCACCAAAATTTGTTCCACACTTTCTACTGAACGTGGCAATACCCCATATGTGGCTGTACAGAACTACTTAGCCATGCGGAGAGACTCGGGAAGAACGGAGCGCTATTTGCCTCCTGGAGCGCAGATTTTCGTAGAACAGTTTGCGTACTCCATATACGGCGCCACTAATTGCTAGAAGAGCAGAATCCCTCCTCAAGTGACCCCATTTTGGAAACTATACCCCTTTGGGAATTTAGCTACAGCTGTAGTGACGATTTTGACTCCATAGGTATTTTCCAGAAACAAGCAGCAATGAATGTTGCAGAGTGAAAATTGCAAACTGCCGTTGTAGTGACCAGTACGCTGCAGTGTACGTTATGCTCATGTTACTGGAGGCATGCACCCATAAGTTAAGTGGGCTCTCATCTCTTCAGAAATGCCAAATGTTGATGCAATATATGGTTTAGGTACACTGTGGGGCTCAGAAGGTAGGGGGCATTTGGATTTGAGAGCAGAGAAATTGCTGAATTTCTTTTGACGGGTGAGGAGCCATTTTGTTTTTCCAGAGCCTTTTTACTACCAGTAACGTGGAAGCCACCTATATTTCCATTAACAGATGACAGACCTGAGTGGGGACTTGCTTTTTTTGTAGATTGAAAAGAAGTTTTTTTTGGGAACATTTTACAAAACGTTTTGGATCATAGCATTCCACACGGACCACTTACTTTGGGGTTTCCACCTAAATCTCTGAGTGACGCGATTCAGATGAAACCCTAGAGGGATCCATTCACTATAGTGAGGCAGCAGAGTTAATCTGGACTCCGTCTGGCCTCTGTCCAGCTTTGTCCTTCTTTTCAGAAGTGCATAAAACTGTGTTTGATGTCACTTTTATGCAATCCTAAAAAGACGGACACCGTCGCATCACAGGTCAGACACGGTGTCCACAGTGCCTCCATCTGCCTCATTATAGGGAATCTTTTGCCAGAGGTTCATGTATTTCAGAGATGTACAAGCAAACTCCAATGCAAGCGCTCAGCGCAGAGCACAGGATAAATGTGCGCTGAGCCTTACTGCGATCTTTGTGAGGCAGAATGAAAAAATCAGCAGCAGGTAAAGAAATGGTTTTATTTATTTACCTGCTGCTGATTTATTTTTTACGCCGTTCCTCGTGCAGTATACAGTAAGTGATTAGGCGACTTTATTCTTTGAGAGCTATAATTTTTCCAGATTTTGGTCCACAGAGTAATGTGAGGTCTTGTTTCTTGCAGGACAAGTTGATGTTTTTATTGGAACCATTTTCAGGCACATAACATTTCTGATCACTTTCTATTCCAGTTTTTAGGAGGCAGAATGAACAAAAACCAGCAATTCAGGATTTTTTTTTTTTTGGAGGGGGGTTTATGCCATTTCGTGTGTGGTAAAATTGATAAGGCAGTTTTATCCTTCGGGTCAGTACGATAACAGTGATACCTCATTTATATCGTTTTTTATGTTTTAGTGATTTTACACAATAAAAACTATTTTATAGACAAAATAATTATTTTTGCATCGCTTTATTCTGCGAGCTATAACTTTTTTATTTTTTTGCTGTTGACGCTGTATGGCGGCTTTATGTGGGACAAGATGATATTTATTTCTGTCTTTTTTATCGCGTTTTATTTCATCTTTTGTTTGGCGGTATGATGATAAAACATTGTTTTTTGTCTCGTTTTTTATTTATTTTTTATGGCGTTCACTAAAGGGGTTTACTAATGGGACAGTTTTATAGGTCGGGTCGTTGCTGACGCAGCGATACAAAATGTGGGTACTTTTATTGTTTATGTTTTTTCATTCAAATATTTATTTAGAGATATAGTATCTTTTGATTTTTTATTAGTTTTGATTTTTTACTTAGTCCCACTATGGGACTATATATTTTTTGCAGGCTGATTGCTTCTACAGCATGGAGATGCAGCAGCATCCCTATGCTGTAGAAACTGTCAACTCTGTACTGACAGGGAAAGTTGCTGATCATGCACTGTGCATGATCAGCAAGTTTCCTAGCTCTGGTGACCCTGATGTCGTCATGATGACATCGGGTCACCATGGCAACGATCGGACCCCGTGTCATGCCACGGTGTTTCCGATCCAAAGGCAGAGGGGCTATCAGTCCTCTGCCTGCTCCCGGAATGCTGCAATCTCACTTGATCGCAGCATTTCTTGGGTTAAAATGCTGGGAGCGATGTGTGACCGCTCCTGGTACTTAGTTTCCGGGTTTCAGCTGTCAGAATCAGTGAGACACGTGCGGGTGATCGCGCAGACGCAATAATCCATCCCTGGTCAGATAGACCCAGATCACATGGACAGATTATTACGTCCGATGTCAGAAAGGAGTTAAACAAGGACTCAAAATGTTCTCCCTTTTGCCATTTAGCAGAAGGGATGAGGATTTGCTGCCTTGAAATGCAGTTCCCACTGTTAACTTTTTTTTTTTTGCAACTAGTGTAATTAACAGACGTCTTCTTTTTTAAGAGTCTGGGTGACCCTATGGGCAAAAACCTACATTTCAAAATAAACAAACCCTGGGGGGATGGACGCCTCCAGCATTTGAGTATAGTGGCCACTTTCCAGATTTTATTTTTTATTTTTTGGAGAACTTTTAAGATTATTTTAGAGTTAAGACCCCTAAGGACCAGAAATTGAATTTCCTTTGCACCTTAGTGAAAGAGACTAATTTTCTGGGGACACATCTGATGCTGTTAGATTGTCATATGTCATAGGACAGTTTCCTTGTCAAATTCAAAGTTCTAAACTTCAACTTTACCATTATTTGACAGTAATAGATGTTTTTGGTGCACCACTAGAAAAGACCTTGGATACAAAGAAGGGATTCCTAAAGATATTTGCCCTGTGGTAAAAGTAATTTTTCAGGGCAAAGAAAAACAAATTTTGTGAAGTCAATTCCCCAGTAAATAAAAAAAAAGTTTTTCAGTTCCCATCCAGATTATAAAATGAGCTGCAATGACAACAGTCCAGTGGGTGGGGGAAAGCAGACCCTTCTGATAAATCTAAGAGATTTCTATAATATAGAGGATTTTGGAGGACATCCAGATAGGGTTTAGGTAGATTGCAATTTTTTCTTCTCCAGACAAGATTTCTACAGACTACACATCCCAAACACCAAGTGTAAGTTTAGTTCTAAAGTCAAGTTTGTTAATGTTAGAAGGGAATACGTTTCCCTAGGCACTAAGGAAAAGGTAAAGAATGTTGTTTTTTTAACTCCTTTATTTCTAGTTGTAGAAGACCTTTGCCTTGACTAGTAATCTACTGTTCCAAAATAATGCCATTTTCTATGGGGAACTCATCATCATGTCCGTAGCTAAATATCCTACTTAATGGTTTTTAAGTGCCTCTCTTGAGCTAGAAGGTTCTATGACACTATATAATTTGTGTACTTCCATGAGCTTCAAACTTTCTTCTCTTCAGCCTCCATCTTGAATTTCAGAGTTCATTCTGCTTCTTTTTCCTCAATGCTCTATCAATCTTATGATGCATCAAGTAAAACATTATATGACTAGCCAGAGCCAGTATCCTCTACCCCTCATTCCCTTTTTATGGAAATCAGTTGATTGCGTTACATGTGAAAGGGAATAGGTCACCAGTTTTTTTCAGATTCTTGTCCCCTATTATGAAAGTAAGGTAGAGTCGGTGGGCCGGACTGGGGGGTGGTCCCTCTCTTACCGCGCAAAGACGTAACAGAGACACGATGGAGGCAATTGTCGGGTACAACTGGTCCAAGTTTATTCTCTTGCCGTCCGCCTGACGGCCTACGAAATACACCGCACTTCAATTCACTTCACTTCTCGGCCCTCCTTTTCCAGGGCCGCTTCACTTACACCGTACTTTACACCAGGGATGTACATATACGCACTGTCCCACTCTTCACTCTTCGACGCTCTTGTCAGATCCGTCACTGTGGCCGCCTTAGGCCCGTAAACCAACAGTACTTTTACTGATCAGTCATCTTCCTTAATGCGGTGTGCTTTACCTCGGTGCCTCGTCCATACTGCAGTACTTTTCTGTCAGGACCACCCCTCTGACTTTCTCTCTCCTCAGTCCCCCTGGTTTGGTTTTCCTCACAGTGCACAAACTGTCGTAGACCTCCTGTCACTTGAGCTCCCCCTGGGGACTGGAACTTTCTGGAACCCTCCCTCAAATTTATACCTTTCCTGGTTCCCTGTAACTTCACCCCCCATGACCAACAGTTTCCTAAGCCCTAAGCTGATGTCAAGTCCTTTGCTCACACTCCTCCCTGCCCTCTAATGGTCAACCCAGGTACTGCACGTCCACTACACTTTCCTAGCTGTTTCCAACTGACAACTATCTAAACTGTGCAAACCTTTCCTTCTCTATACTGACAGGTCCGTCCGTTCGTCAGGTCACCTTCCCTACACTAACATGATGTAGAAAGAGTAACCCTTATTCCAGTGATGCCCCTTACTGGGTTGCTTGCTGTAGTATTGATAAAATCGCTGTTTTAGTAGCAGGAGAGTAACATTTAGCAAAATCCTGATGAGAGGTTCGCTCTAAGTAAACTACAGACACTGTCAGGTTGGCGCCGTTATACCGATTGAAATAATACCAGGGTTGGAGAAATCCTTTGTGTAACAAATGAAAAAGCACAAAAAACAGCACCAATCTGCTGACTGCAGTCTGAATCAGTCCTTATTATAAAGCATAACACATGATAGTGAGCTGGGTGGTGTATGAAAAATGTGTTGAAGACCACGTGCATTTTGCGTTTTCGTTTATCGCTCCCCATCTTTCCAGAGACATAACTTTTTTTATTTTTCCATCAATATGGCCAGGTGAGGGCTTATTTTTTGCGGGACAAGTTGTACTTTTCATGGTTTTACCATGTTGTGTAACAGAAAACGGGAAAAAAATTCAGTGCGGTGAAATTGCAAAAAAAAGTGCAATCCCACACTTGTTTTTTGCTTGGCTTTTTTTGCTAGATTCACTAATGCTAAAACTGGCCTGCCATTATGATTCTCCAGGTCATTACGAGTTCATAGACACTAAACATGTCTCAGTTCTTTTTTATCTAAGTGGCGGAAAAAAAATCCAAACTTTGATAAAAAAAATTGCACCATTTTTCATGATTTTGGGTTGGGTGAGGGCTCATTTTTTGTGTGCCGAGCTGATGATGGTACCATTTTGGTGCAGATACGATCTTTTGATCACCCATTATTGCATTTTAATGCAATGTTGTGGCGACCAAAAAAATGTAATTCGGGCGTTTTGATTTTTTTTCTCGCTAAGCCTTTTAGCGATCAGGTTTAGGCCTCTTTCACACATCAGGTTTTCGGCGTCAGGCGCGATCCGGCGCTTTTGACAGAAACCGGATCCGGCGAAATGCAATGCCGGATCCGGTTTCCCCCCCATTGACTTGCATTTGCGCCGGATCGCGCCGGATGGCCATGCGTTTCATCCGGTTTTCGCCGGATCCGGCAATGTGTCGCGATCCAGCGTCTGGAAAAAACGGCTACTGTAACGTTTTTTGTCTCCGGCAAAAAAGCCGGACACGCCGTATCCGGCGTGTCCAGCTTTTTCACACAATGAAAGCCTATGAGCGCCGCAATGCGCCGGATCCGGCAAAAGCCGGATCCGGCGGCCGGATCCGGTTTTTTGGTCTGAGCATGCTCAGTAGCTCTGCCCACAAGACATATATAAAAGCAAGACAGTGGGACCCACAGCCACACCCAACATGCCACCCAAGAAAGCAACCAAGCGAAGCAGGAGAAGGCAGGAGACCACTGCAGCACCATCAGCACCACCACCACCCCAAATGGAGCAGCAAATAGAACATGCTGAGGAGGGGAGGCCAGCAGCAGATGAGAGACGGTAATTATCAAATCACCCATTCCTCCAAACTAGGGCTATTGAATATCAAGATATTCATTGGCCCTTTGTTTCTCTTTATTCAACAGCCGCCCAATAGATGCAGCAGCAGCAGCAGCAATGGCAGCAGCTGGAACACCACCCACAGGCATGGAGTGTGGCCACCAGGAAGACAGCACATCATCTTCTGGGAGCCCTCCCTCGCATCGTCAGCGTTTGACGGTAAGTTTTTATTTCCAAAATCCATCTTCTCTGTAATATATGTCTATTCATTGCCTTTTATTTCAAAACAGGAATCACAAGATGAAGAGGAGCTCCCAGAAGAAGAAGGAAGGGGTGGACAGACACCTGGAGTGGGCTCACAATTGGTAAGTTTTTTGCATCAAACGCAGAAACACATCATACTACACACAACACATAGAAAACAATGTTCTGCAGACCACACACAGCAAACAAATGCCTACATCCAAAGACATAACATTTTTTGTTTTCTTCTCTAGTCTTCCCAATCTGGTGCTCGGCCAAGAGGTCATCGCAGTGCCTCCCAGGGTCGTCGGCGACAGCAACGCGGCGGTCACCAGCGTGTAAGTATAAATATTTTTGCTTTGTTTTTTTGCACTTTTTATTTCATTTCTTATGTGGAGGCTAATTATGTTATTTTTGTCTTTTTCTTTAACAGCCTTCACAGCGTGCTCCCGACTCTGACGGTGAGGATGGAGGACTCGATGTGGACCACCTCATCGATCTCGTCAGAGAAAGGGAGCCGCTCTGAAATATGGCTGACCGCCGCCACGCTGACCTTATCGTTACCCGACGACTCTGGGAGGAAATCTGTTCGCTCCTTGTGGGCCGCTGGGAGGACCTCGATGTTCGGGCCCAGATTACAGAGCGTAAGTATATACAGTACCGGTTGCTTGATGTAAACCAGTGTTTCCCGAACTCCAGTCCTCGTGGTCCCCACGGATCATGTGTTCAGGATTTCTATTTACTATGGAAATCCTGAAAACATGACCCCTAGGGACCATGAGGACTGGAGTTTGGGAAACACTGATGTTGTATACTAACCACTCCTTTCTCGTTTCAGGGAACAGAATTGTGAATCGGTGGCGGTCTGTGAGGGATCGTTTCAAGAAGGAGTTCAATAAAGAGATGCGGGCCCCGAGTGGATCTGGAGGACGCAGGAGCAAGTACAAGTACGCAGAAGCCCTGTCGTTCCTCCGGGAAACAATGGTCACCAGAAGGTAAATATTACACACCACATGTGAAAAAAAATGTTAGATGTAAATTTTTTTTTCAGCCAGGGCCATACCATGTCAGTATTTTAATTGTTTTTTTTTCTCTTTATTCCACAGCACGGTGAGCAGCACTCGGGAGCCTGCACGATTGGACCCTTCTGAGGCGATCCCTGAGGAGACCGGCACCGAGGGACACTTCGACCGCCCCGGTACATCTGCACCTTCCCAGCCTTCCCACACATTCGACCCATCTGTCCCATCCACCAGCACAGGAGCATCGTGGCCGCCTACATTACATGAAGCTGCTGGTGAGGAGATCGCTTTCCCTTTACCCCACCCTTCTGCCCCTGCCACCTCTAGTACACCTGCGGGTACTGGGCGGCAGCGGCAGAGGGGTCAGGAAAAGACTTATGCGCCAGAGTTCTTGCATCTGAATGCATCTTTCCAGAACTGTCTAAAAGTCTTGTCAGAGCAAATCTCCGCAGGCTATCAGCAGATCAACTCCAGCATTCTGGAGGTGAAGACACTTCTGCAAACCATGCATTCAGAAGCAAGATCTTCGCCAAACCACACCTTTTTCAGGTCTGTTGTGGAGCGCATGGAAATGCTCTCTCCTGCCCAGCAGATGCATGTAATGCATTCATGCCACGCTGCTCTCCAGCAAGTTACCTCCCAACCTCCTCCTCCCACCACAGTAGTTCCTCCACCTGCACCCCCTCCAGCCACTTTCCATCCTCCCCCTCCTATTACATCTACACCCCCTCCAGCCACTTTCCATCCTCCCCCTCCTATTACATCTACACCCCCTCCAGCGACTTTCCATCCTCCCCCTCCTATTACATACCATCCACCTCCAGCCACTTTCCATCCTCCCCCTCCTATTACATACCATCCACCTCCCCAGCACCATCCACCTCCCCAGCACCATCCACCTCCCCAGCACCATCCACCTCCCCAGCACCATCCACCTCCCCAGCACCAGCAACCTCCCCAGTACCAGCAACCTCCACAGTACCTGCAAACTCCCCAGTACCAGCAACCTGCCCCGTACCAGACATCTCCCCACTTCCAGCAACCTGCCCCGTACCAGACATCTCCCCACTTCCAGCAACCTGCCCCGTACCAGACATCTCCCCACTTCCAGCAACCTGCCCCGTACCAAACTCCTTCCCCATACAACTTGCCATCAACATCATCTGCTCCTACAGTCCCTGCCCAACCCTCCACTCCACCACCCACCACCTCTTCTGCTTCCCACATGTCCACCCATTCTGTAGTTTTTTCCACACCTTCACCTCTAACTGTTCCTTCCCCACCACGATCCCAGTCCTCTCTCCACACTCCCAGTGTCGAAGTGTCCTGCAGCCCCTACAGCAGTATTTCCACCACACACTACACAGATTTATAATGTGTGTATTTAAATAAAAATGACCAGTTTTATGGTTTCAGTTTTATAGTTTCAAAGTTTTATTAAACAAGTTTATTAAAATTTTAAAAAAGTTTACTAAAAAAAACATTTTTCAATAAAAGATAAATTATTTTACACTGGTTGTCTGTCATTTCTTTCTGCTGCGAAAAAGGTTAAATACAGGGTATTTAAAAGGTGAAATGGTATTCAAAACTAGGTATATAACTGTGGGTAAATTTTAGCTTTTTGCCACAGTTGTGTTCCTGGTTGTGTTTGAAGCAAAGTATTTCAAATAAAAAGTTGTGTTTATTGTTGGTGATTTCCTAACAATGTACACAACTTTTGTTAAAAGGTGAAATACTTTGCATAAAACACAACCAGGTACACACCTGTGGCCTAAAGCTAAAAATAGAGACCATGACAAGATAGCCAACTTTGGTTGGCAAAGGTATATACTGTTGGTACAGAAGGTACACAAGTTTGGTTGGGCACAAATCTTTCACACTCTGTCATCCTGCCAGTGTACTCTGCCTTGAGGTGACATAAAGTATAGTGCAAAATTGTCCCTCATTACTGAAACCGTCACAGAACTTCTAGTGGTAATGTCATGGTAATCTTGCAAGGTGGTTTCTTCAGAGGTTTCCTCAATGGAAATGGGTTCCTTGCAGATAACAAAATTGTGGAGTACCACGCACGCTTTGATCACCTCGTCCACAGTTTCTGTCTTGAGGTTGATCGCAGTCAATAGGACCCGCCATTTGGCTGTCAGAATACCAAAGGTACATTCAACCATTCTTCTTGCTCTTGTGAGGCGGTAATTAAAAATGCGTTTTGGTCTTGTCAATCCTCTGCTAGAGTACGGTTTCAAAAGGTGTTCTGACAGCTGGAAGGCTTCATCCCCTACACAGACAAATGGCATAGGTGGACCAGATGTTTGCGGCAGCGGTCTAGGTGGTGGGAACTGGAAGGTGTTTCCATACAGTTTACGCCCCATGGCAGACAGTTTGAAAACTTGAGAGTCATTGGAGCGGCCATAGGCCCCATTATCAACCGCAATAAATTTGTATTCCGCGTCAGCGATGGCCATGAGGACAATTGAAAAATATTTCTTGTAATTGAAATATTCCGATCCCGATCCAGCTGGCTTTACAATGCGGATATGTTTCCCGTCCACAGCGCCCAAGCAGTTTGGAAACTGACATATCTGTTGAAACTTGTCAGCAATTTCAATCCACCTCTCTGTTGTGGGCTCTGGTAAAAACTCTTCAGCTAAGGAGTCCCACAGTGCACGGCATGTGTACTTCACAATTCCAGATATGGTGGAAATCCCAAGTCTGTACTGGAAATGCAGTGACGAAAGGGATTCTCCAGTTGCAAGAAATCTGTGGGGAATTAAAAAACAATAAATTAGTTTTAAATCACAGCATTACATACCAAAACTGACCTATAACACTTGGAGATACAAACTACCACCAACAAGATTGCAGTGAAAGTGTGCTCTGATGCGAGCATATCCAATAAATGTGGCTTACCTTAAAGTCACCATCAGACGCTCTGCGGGTGAAACAGAGAAGCGGCAATAGGTGTCCGCTTTTCTTATGAGGTGTGCAATGCACTCCACCAAGTAATCAAAATTCTCCATTTTCATCCTAACATATCCAAAAAATTTATCCGGGTTTCGTCGAAGGTCCATGCATAGTGTAGAATAGACCCCACGCGTCATTCTCTTGGCTGTGATGGGGTGGATCCACAAACGTCGTCTACGATGCCTGATGCGCTGCTGTCTCGCTCTCTCCTTCTCCAGAACAATCACCCTCAAACGATTTGCCTCCGCTGTAAAATCCGCCAAATTCTTCAAAATATTTCCAATGACAACATCCATCTTCGCCAGTATCTTGCTCTTCTCTCCAACCTGCACTTTCTCCTCTACAACCTGTCAAAGAAGGGCTGTAGGAACATGCTATATATAGTTTTCCAGTAGCCAATCCCGTTCGGAAGGCCACAAGGGTCAATTTTAAAAACCGGATCCGGCGTAATCTGTCGAAAAACGGATAGAAAAACGGATGAACCGGATGAGACGGATCCGGTTTTGTCTGTCAAGAAAAAGACGGATCCGGCAGAAAACCGGATCCGTCACATCCGGTTTTACGAAACATTTGCCGGATCCGGCGTTCCGGCACGACGCCGGATCGCGCCTGACGCCGAAAACCTGATGTGTGAAAGTAGCCTAATCCTTTTTTTATTGATAGATCAGGCAATTTTGAACCCGGCGATACCAAATATGTGTAGGTTTTGAATTTTTTATTTTATTGTTTTATTTTCATTGGGGCGAAAGGGGGGTGATTTATTTGTTTATATTTTTAAACACTTTTTTTTTTACTTTTGGCATGCTTCAATAGCCTCCCTGGGAGGCTAGAAGCATCCACTACTTGATCGGCTCTGCTATATAGAGGTGATTCACAGATCACCTCTATGTAGCTGAATCACAGCATTGCCTTGAGCTCCGACCACAGGGTGGCGCTCATAGCAATATGTCATCAACAACCATGGAGGTCTCCAGGATCTCTATGAAGGGATGTGACGGGGGTCAGCAATGCGTTTGACAGCGGCATTTAACTAGTTAATAGGCGTGGGCGGATGGCAGTTCCGCTCGCACCTATTGCGGGCACCTTTGAACGTTACCTGACTACGCTTTTTTGTCTCTTCCTTCTGTTTATGATGTGAGAGTATAGCAGGTACATAGGATGCAGTGACGAGCAAACGGCAGAGCAAGTGTTAACAGTTATTTTATATATATTTATATATAGAAGCAACAGCAATTTCTCCACACAGGGAATAAAGCGATTCAGTATATACAGTGGCACAACAAATGCAATTGGAACAGTATGCAGCAATAACGCGGTTGCGGTATGATGGCAGCTGCAAACACAGTGTGAACAGATTAATAAACGGGGAGTAACTTATCAGTCTCTGGTGTCCGGTGAAGGAAGGGTCAGAAGGCCCCACGTTGGCAATGCAGGCACCGCGTCCAGTTGAGGAAGAGGAGCTGGAGGTACCGGAGGTACTGTCCTTTAGTAGTGTCCTGGTATCTGGGGACTTGGTGTGGTTCACTTGGCGTCAGTTCCAAGGTCAGATAAATAACTTGATGTAGACTTCCCATAGCCCCCCACTGCTGGCAGTAGCTGTGATGTCAGTACCCTCTGATGTATAGTTGGTCTTTCCCAAACCTGTTATATCCCTCCCTGATAAATTTCCGGGAGAGAAAGGCCAGTTTAGGGTATTCAGGGAAAGCTGTAAGTTATTTTTAACCCTACGCCCCCCGGTCGTCAGGGGAAGAGTTCCAGCATGTGGGAATTATTATTATTATTAATATTTATTTATATAGCGCCACTGATTCCATGGTGCTGTACATGAGAAGGGGTTACATACAAATTACAGATATCACTTACAGTAAACAAACTAACAATCACAGACTGATATAGAGGGGAGAGAGGACCCTGCCGTTTCGGGCTTACATTCTACAGGATGGTGGGGAAGGAGACAGTAGGTTGGGGAGTTGCAGCAGCTCCAGTGATGGTGAGGTGGTGGCTCCAGTAGTGGTGAGGGGGCAGCGGGGATCATTGCAGGCTGTAAGCTTTCCTGAAGAGATGGGTTTTCAGGTTCCGTCTGAAGGAACCGAGTGTGGTTGATAGCCAGACGTGTTGGGGCAAAGAATTCCAGAGGATGGGGGCTAATTGGGAGAAGTCTTGGAGGTGGTTGGGTGAGGAGTAATCATGTCCCTACTGCGAGGGGGTCCACAGACCTGGGCATTTTCTTTATCCCCACAAACGCCAGAATGGTTCTCCGTTGATGCCTTTTTTGACAGTTTTTGACAGTTTAGGTCTGATATTTGACGAACCCGACAGAATCCAGGTCGCGGAGTCTAAGATCGTGAACCTGGCACGGGTGAGTCACACAGCTATGGACTACTGTACTGAGTTCTGGCAGTGTTCCGCAGAAGTTCTATGGAACAATGTTGCTTTCAGGTGCCATTTCCAAAGAGGCCTTTCCGAGACACTCAAAGATGCTCTGGTCCTCCATGATTTCACTTGTTCTCAGATGGAGGCCATGCGAATGGACCGTAGAATCCGTGAGATACATGGTGAACAGCAGGCCGCATGTACTACTCCCCCGGAGCAGGTCTATTTACCCGAGGTTAGAGTTGCTAGTCTTCGAGTTGGGGAGAGAAGACGGAGACAAGATCTTGGACTTTTACTATACTGTGGTCCCTCTAGACATTTTGTTAAAGATTGCAAAACTCGTCCTTAAGTTATCAAACCATCGGGAGTACGTCTGAATCTGGGTGATGGCCAAGGAAGTCACCCAGACTCCCAAGTGCATTTTTCTTCCTCTGATAAAGTACTGATAAATTTGTGATTTCCTTCCAGAACCAGGTGTTATTAACATTGGCATTCATTGATTGTGGGTCTGCTGCTAACTTTATTTATTCGTGACTGGTTCTGAAGTTAGGCTTTAGGGACAGTTAGATTGAAAAGACCCATTCAAGTCATCGCCCTTGACAAGACACAATGTGGTCGAGAGAGCAAAGGTGGATTTCACTCTCCAAGTGGGAGCTCTCCAATCTGAATCCATCTGCTGTTTTGTGTTGGATAATTTACCTGCTGGATTGATACTTGGGTTTCCATAGCTGCAGACTCACAATCCAGTTATTGATTGGTGTCAGAAGTAGATTGTGAAATGAAGCCCCAAGTGTTACAAAAAATGTCCAAATATGCTCTGGAGGGTCTTCCGGGGTACCTGAAGGACTTCAGAGATGTGTTCTCGGGAAAAGAGGCAGAGATACTACCTCCCCATCGTTCCTATTATTGTGCCATTGATCTTATTCTTAGTGCCAAGTTGCCTAAAGCTCACCTTTACAATTTGTCAGGGCCAGAACGAGCCGCCATGAAAGAATATGTTAACAAAAGCTTATGGAAGGGTCAAATCTGTCCTTCCTTCCCTATAGCTGCTGGATTTTTCTTTGTTAAAAAGAAATATGGGGTCTCCATCTTTGCCTTGATTTCAGAGAACTAAGCAAAATCACGTTTAAAAATACTTACCCACCTCCACTCATCCCCGACCTATACAATCAGCCTCTGGGGGCCAGGGTGTTTCCAAAACTTTATCTTAGAGGGGCTTACAATTTGATACACATCCTGAAGGGTGATGAGTGGAAAACGGCGTTTTTGATGCCTGAGGGTCTTTTTGAAAACCTTTTGGATTATCTAATGCACCTGCTGTTTCAAATTTTATGAATGATATTTTCTCTGATTGCATTGGATGATTTGCTGTGATTTACCTCGATGACATTTTAATGTTTGCTAAATTAGAGAAATGTGTTTTTTCTATGCCAGAAATCTCTTTCTTTGGGTTTATCTTGTCAAGAGAAGGGTTTAAGATGGACCCTGGGAAGGTGCAGGCCATAATTGATTGGGTTCAACCTCGTGATCTTAAGGCTTTGCAGTGTTTCCTGGGATTCACCAACTATTACAGAAAATTTATCAAGGAGTTTTCACAGATTGCTAAACCACTTACTGACCTTACATATAAGGGGCGAATCTCAAGGTTTGGTCACCGGGTGCCATCAGGGCATTTGAAAGATTAAAAGTGTTTTATGTCAGCACCCATTCTGATCCAGCCTGATCTTCAAGAACCGTTCATTGTAGTGGTAGATGCTTTCGAGATTGGAGTGGGGCAGTCTTATCACAGTCTTATCGCAGGAGCCCAAAACTCTGACTAACCTGCGTCCATGTGCTAAAAGGTTAACTCATAGAAAGGCCAGCTGGTCCTTGTTTTTCTCTTGATTTAATTTTTCTATTACATTTAGGCCTTGGTCTAAGAATGTGAAAGCTGATGCTTTATCTCGTAGTCTAGATTCCATTTCTCCTCCAGAACCCCCATCTTCCATTATTTCTCAGGGTATTGTAGTGTCTATGGTAACCTCGGAATTGGAAGAGCAGATTCGTAAAGTCCAGTCATTGGCTCCTTCCACTTCCCCGGAGTCCAAATTATTTGTGCCTGTGTACCTAAGATCAGTGGCGGATTATAATGAGGTCAATCTGGGCGATAGCCCAGGGCCCAGTGGTGTGGGGGGCCCACCAGCCCAAGGAAAATTGCCGCATTATAATCCGCCACCATAGCACGACCCCCCTATGTACCGACCCCTTCCTCCCCCTCCCAGACCCACCGGCCACCGCAGTGCCAGCCCCTCACTGATAAATCCCTGCTCTGTGCGCACAGGACCTGTGATGAGGTCGGCTTCAGTCGGAGGCCCCTGATCATGTGACACCTGACTCCTTCCCTCCTGTGACCTCATCACAGGTCCTGTGCACACAGCCCTCAATGTATTGTATGCGGACTCTGCAGTCTGCTGTTCTGGTTGTCATGGTGCTGGATGAGGGAATTATGTGTGGGGTCAGGAGGGGTTTACAGGTTGGATGTAGCTGCATCGCGAATGTACGAGGTGTACAGAGCGGAGCGTGTGCAAGGTGTACGGAGCAGAGCCGCGAATGTGCGAGGTGTACGGAGCAGAGCCGCGAATATGCAAGGTGTACGCGTGTATGGAGCGAAGCCGCGTGTGTACGAGGTGTATGGAGCGAAGCCGCATGTGTGTACGAGGTGTACGGCGCCAAGCCGCATATGTGTATGAGGTGTACGGAGCGGAGTCCTGTGTGTACAAAGTGCTTAGTCACTTGAAACGCGTAGAACGCAAGCCTTGTCACCTCATGCTGGCTTTTAACCTCACTTGTATGGATTAAGTGAATAAAGAATTGCACTTTCACTATATCGTGGAGCTGGACATATATCTTTATTACTGTGTACAAAGTGTACAGAGCTGAGCCGTGTGATTACGGAGAGGAGCCGTGTGTGTACAAGGTGTACGGAGCGGAGCTGCGCGTGTGCGAGGTGTACGGAGCGGAGCCGCAAATGTGCGAGGTGTACGGAGCGGAGCCGCAAATGTGCGAGGTGTACGGAGCGGAGTCACGCGTGTGCGAGGCTTATGGAGTGGAGCTGCGCTCGTGCGAGACGTACAGAGCAGAGCTGCACGCTTGCGAGGTGTACGGAGCGGAGCCGTGCGCGTGCGAAGTGTACGGAGCAGAGCCGCGTGGGTGTACGAGGTGTACGGAGCGAAGCTGCATGTGTGTACGGAGCGATGCCGCGTGTGTGTATGAGGTGTATGGAGCGAAGCCGCTTGTGTGTACAAAGCGAAGCCGCGTGTGTGTACGAGGTGTACGGAGCGAAGCCGCGTGTGTGTGCAAGGTGTACAGAGCAGAGCCGCGTGTGTACGAGGTGTACGGAGTGTAGCCGCGTGTGTACGAGGTGTACGGAATGGAGCCCTGTGTGTCCAGAGCTGAGCCATGTTTACGGAGCGGGGCCACGTGTGTACAAGGTGTACGGAGCGGATACGCGCATGCGAGGTATACGGAGCGGAGCCCTGTGTGTGTACGAGGTGTATGGAGCGAAGCTGCATGTGTGTACGAGGTGTATGAAGCAAAGCCGCACGTGTGTACGAGGTGTTCGGAGTGAAACCCTGTGTGTACAAAGTGTACAGAGCTGAGCCGTGTGTTTACGGAGCGGAGCCACGTGTATACGAGGTGTATGGAGCAAAGTCGCATGTGTACAAGGTTTACGGAGCAGAGCCATGTGTGTACAAGGTGTACAGAACGTGGCAGCGTGTGTATAAGGTGTACTGAGCAGAGTCGCATGTGTACGAGGTTTACGGAGTGGAACCATGTGTGTACTGAGTGGAGCCGTGTGTGTGCGAGGTGTACGGAGCAAAGCCGTGTGTACGAGGCATACAAAGCGGAGCCGTGTGTATATGAGGTGTGCGGAGCCATGCGTGTACAAGGTGTATGATGGGGAGCATTCATACCTCCCAACCGTTCCAGATTTTGAGAGTCTGCCCCACTGCCCCGACTGGGAGCTTACTTTTCCCACGGACACAGGAGTACATGGCGGAGCCCTGAGGAGCACTTGAAAACTCGCACGTGACATACCATCGGAAGTGACGTACTGGAAGCTGACCGGAGGAGATTGTGACGGAACAATGGAGGCACTTCAGGGAATGCTTCAGATCATCACCATGTCCTCCTCCGACAGCGCAGACAGCGGGATCGCCTTGGACTCGGAGATGTCGGCCATGTGAGTGGATCATGATATGTCCTGCACCAGGAGGCTCAGGTGGGCACTACAATGTGAGCCGGGCTGGTATAGTATCTTTATAGAATCTTTCTTTCCCCTCTTTCCTGGTCTTTCTTTCTCTCTCTGTTCTTTCTCTCTCCCTCTCTGTTCTTTCTTTCTTTCTCTCTCTCTGTTCTTTCTTTCCCCTCTTTCTTTCTCTCTGATCTTCTTTCCCCTTTCTTTCTCTCTCCCTCTCTGTTCTTTCTTTCTTTCCCCTCTTTCTTTTTTTCTCTCTGTTCTTTTTTCTGTCCCCTCTTGCTTTCTGTGTGCTTTCTTCCTTTCTCTCTCTGTTTCTCTTTTTTTCTTATTTCTTCTCTCTGTTCTTTTTCTCTCTCCTTTCTCTTTTTTCTCTCTGTTCTTTCTTTCTTTTCCTCAGTACCAGTCAGTGTGCCCACAGTACCAGCCACTGTGCCCTCAGTACCAGTCAGTGTGATCAGCAGTGCTAAATGGGTGTGGTTGGGGCGTGGACATGGGTGTGACTAGTTGTGAAATGTGTGTGGTCGGGCGGCCGGTAACCAATCATCATAGTGGAAGTCATCTGTTTCCATCAACTTTGTTATATGTGGGCAGTGGGCACCTCTAGTAAGGTGGGCACGAGATGACGGGTCTTGTCACCTCTCCCTCACACATAAGTTACTATGAGGCGTACTTTATTCCTGCCACATTTCTTTCTTGGCCTACTGAGAGAAATGTTTTGACCAGTTGAAAGTTATACAACCTGAGGATTGTGCATGTGTGCGCTGCCCGCATATATATTTACTTACTCTGACCCATATATAAACCCTGCCCCTCCGACCGCCATCCACTTTCCCATGCTCCTGTTCCAATCCTGGGGTCTTTTTTGGTCCTCCACATGTTGCACATCTGGGACATGGCTAACATTGTGAATTGTGTGCTTGTTCGTCACCAGATGCCGCGTTGTGTCCAGTGTGTGAGGAGTCGGTGACTTGTCTGTGGCGTTATCTCCTCTGCCGACATGTTGGGCACAGCCTGTGACGAGAAGCGTCTCTTCCTGTGTATCCGGCCACAGGCTGCACATCGGAGGCTGCTTCTTCTATCTGGGGAAGTTCATGAAGTAGAAGTCTCTGTGTGACTCATGTGAAGTAACTTGTCTGACAGATCATGGGTCCAGGTAAGCAGGTGATTGCAGACTATTAGCTGGTTTCGATGTTAGGTACAGGTGAGTCAGGACTAGATGTTGGGTGGAAGCCTTCCAGTATTTGTAAGGCCTCGTGCACACGCTGAGTATTTGGTGAGTTTTTACCTCAATATTTATAAGGCCTCATGCACATGCTGAGTATTTGGTGAGTTTTTCACTCAATATTTGTAAACCCTCATGGACACGCTGAGCATTTGGTGTTTTTTACCTCAGTATTTGTGAGGCCTCGGGCACACGTTGCGTATTTGCAGTTTTTTTACCTCAGTATTTAACCCCTTCTCGCCCCTTGATGCACCCTATGCGTCATGAAAACTAGTGACTTCCCGACCCCGTCACATGACCGGGGAGCCCACAGAGTCTAAACAGCCCAGGGCCCTGGCTACCCTTAATCCACCCCTGCCTAAGATTGCGGATATTACAGGAATTTCATGATCCCGTTTTAAGTGGTCATCTTGGGGTTACTGCCACAAGAAAAGCCATTCTAGACTTTTTGGTGGCCGTCCATGCATAATGATTTTATATCTGCTTGTGAAGTCTGCACACGCGCCAAAGTCAGTCAGAGCCAGCCGGCTGGGGAATTGGCTCCATTGCCTATTGCAGAAAAACCATGGACTCATCTGTCCATGAATTTCATTACTGATTTGCCTCTGTCTGATGGGAAAACTGCTATTTGAGTGGTAGTTGATCAACTCAGCAAATAAGCTCATTTTGTTCCTTTTTCAGGATTGCCTAATGCAGAGACACTCTCCAGGTTGTTTATTTCTCATATTGTAAGGCTACATGGGATCCCTCTGAACATTGTGTCTGATAGGGGAGTACATTTCTCTCTAAATTTTGGAGAGCTTTTTGCAGTACCTAGGGATTGACTTGCCGTTTTCATCTGCTTATCACCCTGAAACCAATGGTCAGACTGAGAGGACAAATTCAACTTTGCAACAAATTTTACGGTGCTCTGTGGCAGGGCAACAGGAGGACTGGTCATAGTTTTTACCTTTAGCTGAGTTTGCTTTTAGCAGTCGAGTAAATCAATCTACCGGAACCTCACTATTCTTCTGTAAATTATGTTTTTCATCCCAATTTTGGTAAATTTTCTAGGATCAGTTCTGAGTGCCCTGGGGTTGGAGGCTGTCGTGCAGAGACTTGGGGATGTCTGGAGGGAGGTTCAGAAAAATATTGAGACTTCTCAGATTTGCCAAAAACGAAAGGCCGATAGAAGATGTTGTGACGGACTCAGCTCCTGCTGAGCCCATTTTTTGAGTGGACCCTCTGGGTCATGGCACCCACCCACCGAGGGCGAGCTTACCTTGTGAGAATCCACCCCCTATACAGGGAGTGTCAGGGGCAAGACCAAGGGGGTGAGCCACCACGACTGCTGGAACCAGACGGCCGGCTCAGGGGGACACTAAGCGCAAGTGTCTGACTACAAAGACGAGCAGGAAGCAAGACAAGACAAGACGTAGGTGCAAGGTATCTTCATTAGAATAACTCAGGATCACATACAGTGTAAACAAGCAAAATGTGCAAGGTGCACGCGTGGGCACGCCAAGGTCCATAACATGGTACGTGCCAGGTGGCACGCCTAGGTACAGGTAAAGGCATGATGGCATCGGACTCCGGACAGCTGGCAACGATCGACATCATCAAGGCATCAGGCTGCGGACATCAGCTCCGGACGTCAGGCCGCAGTCATCCAGCTCATGATCTCTGGCAGCGATCAGCAGGTTCCGGGCATCCGGCAGGCAAACCAGGTTTCAGGCAAGGAGGCACGACAGGTATCCAGGCATGGTGCGTGTTACGGAACACGCCGAGGTCCGAGGCTAGGTGCGTGTGTAGGGGACATGCCAGGGTTCAAGACTAGGTGCGTGTGTAGGGGACACGCCAGGGTTCACAAAACAAGACAGGGTGCGTGTGTGGAGACACGCCAAGGCACAAGGTACAAGACAGAGTCCTGAGTGTGCAAAGGGCACACCAGGGTCAGGCGAGGCAGAGTCCTGCGCGTGCAGAGAGGCACGCCAGGGACAGGCGAGGCAGAGTCCTACGCGTGCAGAGAGGCACGCCAGGGACAGGCGAGGCAGAGTCCTGCGTGTGCAGAGAAGCACGCCAGGGTCATGGTTCAAGGACCAGGTTAGGACCTCTGCGTGCAAGAGGGCACGACAGGGTACATGGCCAAACCTGCACGTACTATTATAGAAGCACGGGGAGGTATGCCATGGGCAGGCGAGGCCTGCGCGTGCTATAGAGAGCACGTAGAGCACAGTGCAGAAACAGCGTGAGGTGCAAGGGAGCACGGCTGGGGCACTGGCTAGCTGATCGGGCTGCGGCACTGACAGACGGGCAAGAATCCAGCAAACCCGACTGAGGCATGGCAGGCGACACAGCTGTCACTGACCGACGAGCACAGCTGAGGCACAAGCAGGCGGGCACGGCTAGGGCGCGCACGGCTGAGGCACAAACAGGAGGCTAGGAAGGCCAGGCACATGCAAAGAGCATACGAAGAAACAGAGCAAGGGAAGACAAGACGAGAAACAAGGCAGGGCTTAAGCAGAGTACAGAACCAGGAACGGAAGCAGATCAGAGCAGGAAGAGAGCTAGCAGCGGAGCGTAGGCCGAAGCCCAGAGCCGGGCCAAGGGAGAACCTTGGGACTAGCCTAGAAACGTGCAAGAGAGCATAATAGGAAAGAGTCTAGCAGCAGAGCGTAGGCGAAGCCCAGAGTCGGGCCAAGGCAGAGCCTTGGGACTAGACATGGAAAAGAGAGGAGGAAGGGTGCATGTGCCAGGGAGCACAACAGAGCACCATAGGAGAGCGAGGCAGAGCAAGCAAAGACCATAGGGAGGAACAAGGCAGAGCAAGGCAAGGTACGGAACAAGGCATAGGGAAAACAGGCAAGGCAGAGAAACAGAAGGACTACAAGTCCAAGCAGGACAAAGACGAACATAAGACAAGGCACGGGACAAGAGATGGAGTACGAGCACGGAGCGTGTGCAGAGACGCACGACAGGGCAGAGTGCAAGGGCACAGAGTAGAGGGAGCGCCCCACAGACCAAGCAGCCATGCAGGGACACCACACAATACTCAGGCCCTGAGCATAGGAAGGGGCGGTCTGATATAGGGCATAGCACCTCCTCTTCCAGGTCAGGACCAGGGGAGCACTTCCGGGTTCAGATCCACAGGATAACAGAGCACAGTCACATGATCAGAGTTCCAGACATGACGAGACGACCGCAGATACAGTGCTGAAACCTAGACAGGTCACATGATCAGAGTTCCAGCCATGACGAGATGATTACCGAACCAGACAGTGCAGGATCTTTAGGAAACGTCACATGATCAGCGTTCCAGACATGACGAGATGATTGCAGAACCAGACAGTGCAGGATCCAGGCAGGGACACATGATCAGGGACTCTAGACAAGACGAGAAGATCACAGAAGGCAGAGCAGAAACGCAGGCATCCTGCAGCTCAGACATGAGGTGAGTGTGCACACTGCTCTAGTGAACATGCAGGACAGCAGACAAGATATGCACATGCACATCGCTCCAGGAGTTCTTGAGACAAAAACAGACATGGCAGACATGACAAACATGGCGGACATGACAGATGTTCAGTGGGTCCTGTTTTAAGATTGGGGATAAGGTTTGGTTGTCTTCTAGGAACATTAAAAGTGCCGTCAGCAAAGTTGGGTCCAAAGTTTATTGGTCCATATGAGAGCCTAGAGGTGGTCAATCCTATGGCATTTAGATTAAAGCTTCCTCCATACCTCCGCATCCCTAACGTATTCCATAAATTCCTATTAAAGGAGTATTTCCCTTCTGCATTGTATCCTTCATCCCTGTCTCCACTGCTTTCAGTGGCCTGGAGTATGAGGTTCAGAGGCTCTGTAATTCCCTCCAGTACCTCATCCACTGGAGGGGAAATGGACCAGAGAAGTTCCTAGGTCCCTGCTCGAGATGTGATGGCCAATCGATTAGTCAGGGCCATCTATCTAAAATTCCCTGTGAAGCCTGGGGGTCCGGTAGTCCCCATAGAAGAGGGGGTACTGTCAGGCGTTGGCTATCTCAGGTGTTCACTATTCCGGGTATTTGCAATGCCTACTTAACTAGGCAGTTTCTCCCAGATCAAGGCCAGACGTACATTCATCTTGTGAGGTTTGAGCTCTGTGCTCTCCTGTGCCTTGTGTTCTGTTTGCTTGATCTGTTGCCTGACTTTGGACTTCGTTCGGACCATCCGCCTGTTTAACCCCTTCAGCTCTGATCCATTAACCTCCCGGTACTCTGACGTTGGAACGTTACCTGACTATGCTTTTGTCTCTTCCTTCTGTTTACGACGTACCCGTCTGGCTTCTGACCTTGGACTCCTTGACCACTTCAACTCATGACTTGGCCGTGAGAAGTAATTAGCGTCATATTTTGTGCCTCATAACTCTTTCTCCAGACTCTGGGACCTTGATTTCCTAAAGAAATGCAAAATTTCCTTTCATCTGATAACACCTTAGACCACTGAATAACAGTCCAGTTCTTTTCCTCCTTTGCCCGTGTAAGACGCTTCTGACATTATCTATTGGTCATGAGTGGCTTGACAAAATGAATGCGACACTTGTAGCCCATGTCCTGGATACGTCTATATGTGTTGGCTCTTGAAGCACTGACTCTAGCAGTAGGCCACTCCTTGTGAATCTTCCCCCAAATTTTGAATGGCCTTTTCTTAACAATCCTTTCAAGGCTGCAGTTATCCCGGATGCTTGTGCACCTTTTTCTACCACACTTTTTCCTTCCACTCAACTTGGATACAGCACTCTGTGGCCAGCCAGCTTCTTTAGCAATGACCTTTTGTGGCTTACCCTCCTTGCGGAGTGTGTCACTGACTGCCTTCTGAACATCTGTCAAGTCAGCAGTCTTCCCCATGATTGTGCAGCCTACTGGAACAGACTAAGGGACCTTTTTAAACATTTAGGAAGCCTTTTCAGATGTTTCTTGTTAATTATTCTAGTTTACTGAGATGACTTTTGGGTTTCCATTGGCTGTAGGCCATAATCATCAATATTAACAGAAATAAACACTTGAAATAGATCACTCTGTTTGTAATGACTCTATATGAGTTTCACTTTTTGCAGTTTGCTTTCAGCTGCCTTCAGATGCACTTCAATTGGCACATTATACCTTTTTCCATACTTTGAATTAACTCTTACCCTTTTGTGTAACGTAAAGATTGGGATAAGAAAGGACAAAAAGGACAAATAGCACTATCTATAAAATGCATTTATTCTGTTAGGCGTCGGGTTCCTGCAACTGCACAGCAGAGATCCAGAGCCTCACATTCAGCGGTCTCCCATTCTCCATTGACCGCAGAGCAGCCTGCTCAGCAGTCCTGTCTTTCCCGACACTCTGCTCAGACCAGCTCTGTAGGTCTGGTTGTTGCTGCCACCTCTGGGCCAGCAATAGCAACGCACGCTGCTCAGCAGCAAGCCACTCCAGAGGCTAAATCCTTCCATTGCTCCACTGAGCATGCTCACGAGACTATCTCCTATTGGAGATCGGGAGTCACATGCGCAGGCCTTTCTCCAAATCTGATTGGTCCATCTCAGGGATCTGGAAGCTTCCAGAAGGTCCCGGTTATAAAAGGTTCGCTTGGCCGCTCAGCCATGCGCTAGTATAGACTCTAGTTGCTACCTGTGTGAATGATGACGGATGCATGGACTTGCAAATGACTCATTAAGATTCCCTTCCCTCTGATATTACATGTGTGGATAGGGAACTAGTGCTTGAGTCAGCACCAGTCAGTGGCAAACTACAGGCCACAGTGCATATCATCCACGGTACTAGCGTCCGACAGTGTGCCTGCTACCGGGCATTGTCGCTCTGCTGCAGTGTCTGTTGCCGCGCTGCAGTCATCAGTACTTATTGGCGTCCGCGGTTGCGACGCTGCACGTATGGTAGGCCTAGAGGGACGCCGACCCTGTGTCTTTGGCCTGAGTCCTGTGACCATATACCGTGCGTGCATTCCGCTGAGACCTGTGAGTTCATCAGGCTCAGCATTTGTGTTTAACGCCTCGGCGTCTCTGTGAATTAACAGAGTCCGCCCAGCGCTCACCGGGTGACGTTCAACCCGTGTGCGCAATACCGCCATATCGAGCGTCTGCCATTACATAGCAGCAGCGTATCACCTCTGCATGGTGGACCCAGAGCGGCGAACGCACTTATTATTTATTATTTAGTGTGTTCTGCCATCCCTAACATATTCACTTCATAGATTTGTATATTGTTTTTTATGGTTCTGTGCAATAAATACAATTGATTATAATTATTTTTGCTTCAATTTGTATATTATATAAATTTATTCTTCTATTTATTATGCACATTAAACCGACAATTTTGATTAATGAAATTGTATGTAACGATGTCCTGTTAATATACTCCTGAGGAAATTACTGAATGTTATAGTATTTTTTTTAAAAAATCAAGTACATTTGTATTAATTTTAGAACAGTTACACCATTCTTAACTAAAAGTGTTTATCCCCCTCCCCCATCCCCATTCCCTGAATACCCCCCACCCCAACATTTTCCTATTCAGAACACCATATCATAGACATACAACCATACAAGACAGAATAAATCAGGCCGGTTTAGACCAGCCAAGATGAAAGGCACACTGCCGATTGGCATTTGTAAACGCAATGTGTAGTGATTTCATAGCAACTGATACACATCTAACAAGATCCTATCAAGGCTGATCAATGGTTACCTCCAAGCAGAGCCGGACTGAGACTAAAATTCAGCCCTGGCATTTGAAGTTACACAGGCCCACTAGTCACATGGTGACTATATAATATCTTTGTACACTGGTAGGTTACAAGACGTGAGAGGAGATTAACATGACTATATAACATGTAGTCACAGCTGTGCCCAGTATTTCAGCTCATGTGAGAAAAGGAGAGAAAAGCCAAGACCAATGGTATGCACAACCACAATGTAAAATAGAAACACCTTTATTGCACCGCAAACATGACCAAACATTAATACCAATTAAAAATATGGATGCATAGCAATCAAACTACACCCCCTAGTATGAATCAAATCTGTGGAAAATCCACCATCAATAACAATGATAGTTGAGCTAACTAGTACATAAATAGGCTTATTGCTGATTTTCAAAATCCAGCCACAAACACTAGAGAGTCGTTCCAATGTCAGGTAGAGGGTCACAAACCTATTTGTCCCTATAGGGCCCTATATCTCTCTCCTACCTGACAGCGGAGGCTGGCACCCTCTTGATACGCAAATGGCGCCCCCGCTCCTCGGCGGCTCTCCCTAATCACCCTGTTGACTCCTATCTAAATGACATCAGCTTGGAGTACAACAGATGGCCGGGGACAAAAATATAATAGATAATAACCCCATGCCACAAACCACCAAGACAAAAATGTGAGGAATAGTAACTGGAAAAAACTCTAATTTTTGGCAGATTTGTAAACATTTGCTTTGGGAGGAAAAGGGGTCTAAATAACCCTATTTAGGTGTCTCCCTGCCTGACAGCGGAGCTTTTACACCCTACTTTACTCTGGTGCCCCCGCTCCACGTGGGCTGACCCTTACTGACCCCTACACTTCTCACCCAGAAAGAGGAAAGAGGGTGTCAGAACATATGGCCAATGGAGACAGGGGTAATAACTTAGAATTATCCCTGAAAAAATCCCCCCCAAAGACAAAAAATGTTTTAATAATAATAATAATAAAAAAAAAAAAATGTATCTGCAAACTGATGTATACAGTGTATGGGATAATAGTGCATTAGCAAAGGCAGTTGCAAGTGAAGGGGGTAAGATATCAATCAGAACAGATACACAATCATTTAAATGTTCTTAAGCAGCATTAATGTACATTTCTCACATCACAGAACGCTGCTATTGCCTCTAATCCCCAACAACCAGGCATGACATCTGATGCTCGGAGGGAGCATTCATAATACATCATGGGCCTCCTGATGAACTCCTTTTACGGGAGAGAAACGCGTCGAGGCGATTTTTCATTGGCCATGAGCTAAGTTCTTACATATTTGTCAATTTTGTTGATTTAATACTTGGGGATAGTGCAATTTGAGCCAGGTGATCAATGGCTTATTGTTTTTGGGCATGAAGCAATATGAAAATATGCTGTTATGGGGGATTAGAGGTAATAGCAGCGGTTGGTGATTTGAGAAATGTTTATTAATGCTGTTTAAGAATACTCAGATGGTTGTATATCTGTTTTGATTGATACCTTACCCCCTTTATTTGAAACTGCCTTTGTCAAAGTACTATCACCCCACCTACTATATATATTGAGGTGATTTTTCAGTGGCCATGAGCTAAGTTCTTACATATTTGTTAATTTGCTGATTTTTTTTTTTTTTTTTTGGGGACAGCACAATTTTGAGCCTGAGCGATCAATGGCTCATTGTTTTGGGCATGATGCAATATGAAAAATGTGTTGTTGGGGATTAGAGGCAATAGCAGCGTTTTGTGATGTGAGAAATGTACATTAATGCTGCTTAAGAACATTTAAATGGTTTTGTATCTGTTCTGATTGATATCTTACCCCCTTTACTTGCAACTGCCTCTGCTAATGCACTATTATCCCGTACACTGTATACATCAGTTTGCAGATACCTTTTTTTTTTTTTATTATTATTATTAAAACATTTGTTGTCTTTGGGGGGGATTTTTTCAGGGATAATTCTAAGTTATTACCCCTGTCTCCCTTGGCCATATGTTCTGACACCCTATTTCCTCTTTCCGGGTGAGAAGTGTAGGGGTCAGTAAGGGTCAGCCCACGTGGAGCGGGGGCACCAGAGTAAAGTAGGGTGTAAAAGCTCCGCTGTCAGGCAGGGAGACACCTAAATAGGGTTATTTAGACCCCGTTTCCTCCCAAAGCAAATGTTTACAAATCTGCCAAAAATTAGAGTTTTTTCCAGTTACTATTCCTTACATTTTTGTCTTGGTGGTTTGTGGCATGGGGTTATTATCTATTATATTTTTGTCCCCGGCCATCTGTTGTAATCCAAGCTGATGTCATTTAGATAGGAGTCAACAGGGTGATTAGGGAGAGCCGCCGAGGAGCGGGGGCGCCATTTGCGTATCAAGAGGGTGCCAACCTCCGCTGTCAGGTAGGAGAGAGATATAGGGCCCTATAGGGACAAATAGGTTTGTGACCCTCTACCTGACATTGGAACGACTCTCTAGTGTTTGTGGCTGGATTTTGAAAATCAGCAATAAGCCTATTTTTGTTTGCCTGTTTTTTGAAGTTTTGAAAACTTTTTAATGATTGGTTAATAAAGTATCTTTTAAGGATTGATTTTTTGTATATGAGCCGTTAATAATTAATCCAGAATTATATTTATTAAGAATTTTTCTAACTAGTACATAAGGAACATATGGAAATCAGCACACTTCATTGATTAATAGGTGTGAGCCCACTATTCTATTATCAGTATTTCAGCTCAGTCCTATGTATTGCTTTTAGTTGCAGTACTCCTCCCAAAGCTCTGTCCCCTTTTGTATGCACAGTGACAGAATTCCTGGCAGAACTGCTATCCATTGGGCAACTAGACCCCTGGTCATAGCTGCCAACTTTTGAAGAAGGGAAAGAGGGATCAAGACTGCGGCGCGCGCAGCGCATCGCTGCAAATTTTAGGCCACACCCAATTCACAAGTAGTCACACCCATGTCCACCCTCAACCGCACCCATTTAGCACTGCTGATCACACTGACTGGCATTATGGGCACATTTGCTGGTACTGTGGGCACACTGACTGGTACTAAGGAAGAGAGAAATAAGAGAGAGAGAAAAAAGAAAACAGAGAAAGAGAAAAAGAAAGAAGAGCAAGAGAGAAAGAAGAAAGAACAAAGAGAGAAAGAAAGAGGGGAAAAAAAGAAAGAACAGAGAGAGACAGAGAAAGAACAGAGAGAGAAAGAAAAAAGTAAAGAAAGAAAGAAGAGAGAAAGAAAGAGAGGAAAGAAAAAAAGAGGGGAAAGAAAGAACAGAGAGAGAAAGAAATCAAGTTTATCATCAATTTATTAAATAACAATGATATATGAATACAGTACAAAAAAAAGCATTATAGCAAAAAAGCACAGGACATAAGACAGAGATGGGGGTAGGTAAAGTTCTGGCCCAATGTGAGGCCAAATGGATCTTTACCCTGGGGACGATGGTCCCTAAGGGCCTCAACGAATCCTAGAATTTTGCCTCTTTTTTGTAGATCCTTTGTACTGCATCCGTCTTGTATGTTTTTTTTATCCACCATTATTGTTAACTACTCCGTGGGGTCTTTTGAGCCGACTGGCACCTTTGTGATACAAGATCCGTCGTATTACCTGCCTTGTCACTTTCATTTGTTCTGTGAAGAAACATTTATCATCCACTTCGGCATTATACTGTATATCATCGGTTTGCGCCATATACATGTCACCTGAATAACCATTACTTGTTATTGTGTTCATGACTTGTTTATTATGTGTGCATTTTGTGTATACCTATTGGATGATATGTTGTATGTGCGCGTTTAGTTGGTATTTATGATCCTTTTGCACCTGCATATTATGTCTACATATTGTTATATGCATGCATCTATGCGCTATTTATATAATGATTTGCATTTTATATCCTCGGCAGTGCGCATGCATGTTGTCCCCTTGTGTCCTTCATCAGGATGTGGCGTCTTCCTGCCTCCACGCGTGCACACTCCTCCTGTGCGTGCGTCTGGATGCTTGATGGCGACACCTATGAAGGACCTCGGGGTAACATGGCGCATGCGCCGCCTATGCAGCTCTGATTGGTCTGCCGCTAACATGTGACGGACCACGTGACCTGTTGCCAGCGCTATTAAAAGGTCCTATTCGGCCATCTATACCTCACTTCCCTTGAGAAAGCGACCAGGTGTGGACGCGAAATGTGCGTCGGGGGCTTCTATCCTCTCTGTGGGTGCCAGTGCATTCTTTATTTGGTAAGCGCCCCATGCCAGCAGCGCAACCTCCCCCATTTGGGAAAACTTGTATGATGGTTGCGTGCCTGACCTATTCCTTCTCTTCTGAAGGGCTGCCACATTATGTGGCTTGTATTAATGCATATATGTTACAGGCAGAGGCGTTTTCTGCATGGTTTACCTACCCCCATATCTCTTTATGTCCTGTGCTTTTTTGCTATAATGCTTTTTTTGCACTGTATTCATATATGATTGCCATCTAATACATTGATGATAAACTTTTTAAATATTTGAATCTGATACTCCATTTGTTCTCCGAATTTGATACTATGTTTAAGGAGTGGAATGTTTACAGATATGGCGGTACATTTTTATATATGTCCGCCACGCCTTCCTACTAAGGTATTTGGCACATTTCTTGCTTTAATTCTGATTTTACAGTAGCAGAGAGTCAGGGTGTGGAAGAGTTGAAGTTCCTCGCCACGACTGACACCCTGGCCCCATTACATGTGTCAGGCAATCCCCGCATGTTTTGTGGCTGTCTAACAGCTGCCAAACATGCGGCAACAAGGACTCGAACATGTGACTCCAGCACCAGCAGCAAACTCCAGTAACGAGCACTTGCGCTTATCACCATTACTGATAATTAATTTACTGCTAAAATGCTGAAACTTGCATTATAGATTAGTCAGCAATATTATCTTATTGGTTTTAAAAAGTTTTGGTTGTTTGATATAGATAGCTGTCAAGCCCTAACCCTATAAAACAAGGGAAATAACAATAGTAGATGAGGCGCTGTTTCAAATATTCCGAAAACAATTAAATATTTTAATATTCAACAGGTTATGTTAGTGAATGTTCTTAAATGTTCGGTTGTCATTACAAGATCTCTGTCGTGGGGAAAACAGTTTCTTTAATTTATCATAGAAAGAAATTAATTTAGATGAGCTCCTACATGCAGCCTACGATACAGGCCGGATCTGTAATACGGACGTTGTGCCCAAGGGTCACCATTTGGTTCTAAACATAGATTATTTAACACATTGAAAGTAGAGCATGGTTAATTATTCCTAAGGTAATAACATTTGATGGCAGAGATGTAGCCCTTAACGTGTCAGTGATTTCAGAGATCACGGCTCAATAAGGTATGGCATATGTGTTACAAACTTTGTGTATTGAAGTGTCCCATCATGGAAAATGCCTCAGTGTGGAAACCAAACCTGTAACTTGACTTAGGAAAGTCTGACTGACGGCTTCACTGTAATGACCCCTCCCAAAACCCACACTTACCCCTTCTTAACTTAAATAAGACACGACTGCGTGACATTGGATGTAAAAGGCCACAGCAGCCCCGTTTATTAACACCAAACAAGCAATAACATTTTATCCATAAACGTAGAAATATTCCATAAACATAACCACCAGCAAAAGGAGGGGGGGTAAATGAAGAGTCCATTGTACATGATTGCAACACCAGCTCCACCACGTGCCCTCAGCCGCACCACACCGGCTCGAGGACACCCAGCCGAGTGTTGCCCAACCAATGTCCTGCTGGGACCCAGCCCAGCAGGGACCCACGTTAACATGCCCCGCTGTGACCCAACACAGCAGGGTCCCACGTTAACATGTCCCACTGTGACCCAGCACAGCTGGGACCCACCTTAACCAAGTATACCATTGCACCACCAGGGGTAACCCGCTCCTGCACTGGGTTCACCCCCCCGCTCTTTGTGCAATCCACCGACTTCAAATACCCCCCTCCTTTCCGCCGACTGCTGCGAAAACGTCAAACCTCTTCTTCTCTTCACCATGTCAATCTCCAGAAGATCCTGAAATTAGGGTGGGAGGGCGCAACGATTCCGGACGTCTGCAAGGTAAGGAATGACCATCCCCCCACAGTTCTGCCCTATATATCCATCCCACAACTGACCACTCCCTGCCAACTCACATTGCACAATAAGCCCCATAGCTCCAACCCACACCTTCCCCACAAACACAAAGCACTACTGACCACTCCCTGCCAACTCACATTGCACCATAAGCCCCATAGCTCCAACCCACACCTTCCCCACAAACACAAAAGCACTACACCTTACCCTTCACTAACCCTCAGGCCTAGCATCCCTCCTTAGTCATGTGCGCCCTCCCTGTAGCCCCTTTGGGGCAGGCGTCCGGGCTTGCCTTGACTTAGGAAAGTCTGACTGACGGCTTCACTGTAATGACCCCTCCCAAAACCCACACTTACCCCTTCTTAACTTAAATAAGACACGACTGCGTGACATTGGATGTAAAAGGCCACAGCAGCCCCGTTTATTAACACCAAACAAGCAATAACATTTTATCCATAAACGTAGAAATATTCCATAACCACCAGCAAAAGGAGGGGGGGTAAATGAAGAGTCCATTGTACATGATTGCAACACCAGCTCCACCACGTGCCCTCAGCCGCACCACACCGGCTCGAGGACACCCAGCCAAGTGTTGCCCAACCAATGTCCTGCTGGGACCCAGCCCAGCAGGGACCCACGTTAACATGCCCCGCTGTGACCCAACACAGCAAGGTCCCACGTTAACATGTCCCGCTGTGACCCAGCACAGCTGGGACCCACCTTAACCAAGTATACCATTGCACCACCAGGGGTTACCCGCTCCTGCACTGGGTTCACCCCCCCGCTCTTTGTGCAATCCACCGACTTCAAATACCCCCCTCCTTTCCGCCACCGCGAGCACGTATGACACCTTGTACGTGCGAGTACCACCACCAAAAAACCCCAACCCGAGCCGACTCTGCGGCTCGAGTAACCAATGTTTCTGTACCAAGACCAATCGATCAAAACTGATCCCCATTAGACCTCACAATGCCAACCTACACCAAAATACCAGTACAACAAGGTCAGCCACACCCAAGACCTGCAACTAGCCAACCGCATCGTCCAATCCTATGCACCGCCTGCGCGACCAGTCCCCAACTTGAGCCGCCGCCTCTGCCTCGTTGAGACCGCAACATTGCAGGCGCCTCCGAAAATTGTGCTTCACCTAATAAATAATCAAAGCCAACCATTATTGCCGTGAACAAAAGAACCTACATTGGTTCCCCAAATCTCCGACAGATTCTTGAAAATGTGCCCAGTAAAACCCACTATGTAGTCATTCCAAACAGGAGCCCCTATGGACACCAACACGAGCACGGCTCCCAGGCAGAAAGTTGCACTCCACCTGATAATGATCAAAGCCAACCATTATAGACGTAACAACAGAACCTACACTGGTTCCCCAACCTCCGACAGATTCTTGAAAAACGTGCCCCACTATATAGTCATGAACAACAACACGAGCATGGCTCCCAGGCAGGAGCATTCAGGCCCGATGTCTCAGATCAAACCCCTTGACGCCCCAGCGACCAAGTCTCCACCACACACGTGCAGTACCAAAACGCTGTTGGTCCCGTCAACCCTGCGTGATAGCATCTATCTTACAATATCCACCCAACTAGAAAACATAAACCAATCCACCCCGTAATCACCACGACCCGGAACAAATTAATTGTGTGCATCACCCGTGCACTTCGAACCCAGAATCACAACACTATTGTTGCCACCCTCTTACCAAAAGTGAGATGTACTCCGCACCCATTCCCCGCTGAACTGCGGATTCGACACTACTCACAAAAGAAAGAAAAGCGACTCCACACCACCTGAAGTCCAGGAAAACTCAGACACACATCACGTCTCCCGAAAACCCCAGACACCATAAACCCGGGCCATCCGTCAAAACATTGCACTCACCGGTGCCCGATGCTTGTCCACCACTCAGCCTTAAAGCACCGCAAAAAGCACCCCCAAACGGAGCACAGCCCCAGACGATTACCAGGTCCTTAGAATCATTAAAAGTCAATGCACATCGCACTAGCTTCCCCTGCCACAGCATACCACCAGCCCGACATTAATGAAAGTAATGTTATAGTTGCAACCTGCTCACCCACTACCTAAAGTACACCTCCCCCGCAGCAGCGCTGCACCACAACCGTGTCCCCATAATACCAGCCGGTCCTGACAAGTGCGCATAACGGAATAAATTACATAGCCATGTATTGCCGGACGGGCTACACCCACGCGGGAGACCATTCACATGGCCATCGAAACAACATGTCCTGCCTCATGCTCTATACAGAATTCCTGACAAATGGAACAACACCCGCTGGATAAACAAACCGTTCACCAACCAGGACCCCCGAGACCAGTAAAGCACACGCTGGGTTACCCAACTCAAATGTTGCATCATCCTTGCGCAACACTTCACCCTGGCCCCCCCGTCCGGGGGCACCCAAAAAGAAAAGACTCTAAGGAGAGCTGTATACCCAGAAGGCAAAGCAGGACCAGCTGCACCCACAATAAACCTCCTAGCCCATCGTAAGGAAAAACTATCCACTCTGTATAATAAACTCCTACGCAGCTGCAATCAACGGCTGTAACAAATACCACCCGATACAGTCTGCCAAAAGCTCAATCGGCAACCCTAAAGAACCGCAGTGAGAACCCACCAGTCCTTACGTACAAAAGTTGTTAAAACTGCCCCAGGGCAGCCACGACCAGCAAATTACCGTAAGAACGCCATATGACTGCAGATCATGCAAAAACCCCCAGTGGATCGTAGCCCCACGTATTCAATAACCAAAATCAACCCCCCAAAACAGCAGCGCGATATACACGGGAACGTAATAGCGACCCCCGACCTGACACGATGTACTCGTTAACCTAACCTGACTTAGACATAGGGCCCCAGGTGAATCAAACACTTTGACTTATCCAAACACATGATAACCGCAACTACGCCCTGAGCATGAAGAAACCCAAAGTAGTCAAGGGTTGGACCATGAACAGAAATAAGCACACCACCTTCCCTAATACCAGATAGTAGTCCCAGGTTGGACCATGAACAGAAAATAAGCACTGCACCATCCCTAATACCAGATAATCCCCGACTACCACACAGAAACCAAACCACGGACCTCAACAACCGGACATTGACCAACCATAAAACCCCAGCTCCACGCCATATCTACGTACCCCCAGAAATTAACCAGGAAAACAAATCCAGTAAAAGGTCAACTCCAAGCCCCCCGGGGGAAATGTCATCCATTGCTGCCAGAAAGGCAGGTTCCCAAAAGATCTGCCGTCCCAAACATCTCGACCTCACCAGAACGTCTGCCGCAACAAACCAAAATGCCCCTAGTGAACATGAAAACCCTTAGTACACTCAAAGCCCCTATTGGAGAACCGAACCCGGCATATAAATAAAACACACCGTAATGAAAACTTGACCACCTACCCCCTCACCTTTGACCAGCAATAGAACACACCCCACTGTAACGTGAAAGATTAAGCCGCCCGATGCACTACCCAAACAGATCACCACGTCCGTAAACTGCCATCCAACCCTTATCAAATACTAGGCGCGGCGATAAAACTGCTCACCACATCAGTGAACTACCATCAAGCCCTTATCAAATACTAGGCGCAGCGATAAAACTGCTCACCACATCAGTGAACTACCATCAAACCCTTATCAAATACTAGGCGCGGCGATAAGACTGCTCACCACATCAATGAACTAACATCAACCCTTATCAAATACTAGGCGTGGCGATAAAACTGCTCACCACATCAGTGAACTAACATCAACCCTTATCAAATACTAGGCGCGGCGATAAAACAGCTCACCACATCAGTGAACTACCATCAAACCCTTATCAAATACTAGGCGCGGCGATAATCCTTCAGCCCAAAGACCCCATGCCTATAACAATAAACCATAAAACCGGCATGAATATGGCTAACCACCACCGCTTTGCCAATATCCGTATCACCACCTGAATTACTCACAAACCGCCATGGAATCACCACCAGTCATACACAAACACCCAGAGAATGCAAGCACAATTATACTAACCAAAATAAAATGATGTCGTCACCTATAGATATACCCACTATCATAAAAGCAAACTAGCATGAAATTAAAAAATACCTCCCAACACTCATGAAGTGCACAAAACAGCCTCCTGGACCACAAAGCAAGCATTCCCTCACTGATTCGAACGCTGTCCACATGGACCAGCCGCACATCTTTCCGAACCCCCCAACAAACACCCGAAACCATACGTAGCAACACCCTTCCCAACCAATATAATCTAGACATTAATAAAGGTTTAAGTGTGCCTTAGTGAGCCTTACTTACTATAGATATACCCACTATCATGAAAACAAACTAGCATGAAAAATAAAAAAAAAACACCCAACACTCATGAAGTGCACAAAATGGCCTCCTGGACCACAAAGCAACCATTCCCTCGCAGATTTGAACGCTGGCTACATGGACCAGCCGTGCATCGTTCCGAAACCCCGTGACAAACCAACTACTTCCCTAGTGCGAAACCATACGTAGCAACACCCTTCCCAACCAATATACAGTGGGGCAAAAAAGTATTTAGTCAGTCAGCAATAGTGCAAGTTCCACCACTTAAAAAGATGAGAGGCGTCTGTAATTTACATCATAGGTAGACCTCAACTATGGGAGACAAACTGAGAAAAAAAAATTCAGAAAATCACATTGTCTGTTTTTTTTTCATTTTATTTGCATATTATGGTGGAAAATAAGTATTTGGCCAGAAACAAGCAATCAAGATTTCTGGCTCTCACAGACCTGTAACTTCTTCTTTAAGAGTCTCCTCTTTCCTCCACTCATTACCTGTAGTAATGGCACCTGTTTAAACTTGTTATCAGTATAAAAAGACACCTGTGCACACCCTCAAACAGTCTGACTCCAAACTCCACTATGGTGAAGACCAAAGAGCTGTCAAAGGACACCAGAAACAAAATTGTAGCCCTGCACCAGGCTGGGAAGACTGAATCTGCAATAGCCAACCAGCTTGGAGTGAAGAAATCAACTGTGGGAGCAATAATTAGAAAATGGAAGACATACAAGACCACTGATAATCTCCCTCGATCTGGTGCTCCACGCAAAATCCCACCCCGTGGGGTCAGAATGATCACAAGAACGGTGAGCAAAAATCCCAGAACCACGCGGGGGACCTAGTGAATGAACTGCAGAGAGCTGGGACCAATGTAACAAGGCCTACCATAAGTAACACACTACGCCACCATGGACTCAGATCCTGCAGTGCCAGACGTGTCCCACTGCTTAAGCCTGTACATGTCCGGGCCCGTTTGCTAGAGAGCATTTGGATGATCCAGAGGAGTTTTGGGAGAATGTCCTATGGTCTGATGAAACCAAACTGGAACTGTTTGGTAGAAACACAACTTGTCGTGTTTGGAGGAAAAAGAATACTGAGTTGCATCCATCAAACACCATACCTACTGTAAAGCATGGTGGTGGAAACATCATGCTTTGGGGCTGTTTCTCTGCAAAGGGGCCAGGACGACTGATCCGGGTACATGAAAGAATGAATGGGGCCATGTATCGTGAGATTTTGAGTGCAAACCTCCTTCCATCAGCAAGGGCATTGATGATGAAACGTGGCTGGGTCTTTCAACATGACAATGATCCAAAGCACACCGCCAGGGCAACGAAGGAGTGGCTTCGTAAGAAGCATTTCAAGGTCCTGGAGTGGCCTAGCCAGTCTCCAGATCTCAACCCTATAGAAAACCTTTGGAGGGAGTTGAAAGTCCGTGTTGCCAAGCGAAAAGCCAAAAACATCACTGCTCTAGAGGAGATCTGCATGGAGGAATGGGCCAACATACCAACAACAGTGTGTGGCAACCTTGTGAAGACTTACAGAAAACGTTTGACCTCTGTCATTTCCAACAAAGGATATATCACAAAGTATTGAGATGAAATTTTGTTTCTGACCAAATACTTATTTTCCACCATAATATGCAAATAAAAGGAAAAAAAAACAGACAATGTGATTTTCTGGATTTTTTTTTCTCAGTTTGTCTCCCATAGTTGAGGTCTACCTATGATGTAAATTACAGACGCCTCTCATCTTTTTAAGTGGTGGAACTTGCACTATTGCTGACTGACTAAATACTTTTTTGCCCCACTGTAATCTAGACATTAATAAAGGTTTAAGTGAGCCTTACTTACTAGGCTGACTCCGCGGAACCCCACGGAACAGCCGTCACGTGTCCTCCGCGTCGAGCACCGCAACTGCGATCTTCTCCATGGATCTACGCCGACTGCAGCCCTCCTGGGCCGCAGCGCCAGCGCCCAGACCGACTGTCCGTCCGGGAACGCATGGCAAAAAGTCACCGGCTCGGAGCCTCAAACAGGGGGGGGGTTGGCGCTCCAGCCGCAGGCAACACCTCCTGAATCTGGCACCCAACGCCGGGGGAACGCGATGCCGGACCACATGACCTGTGGCCCTTGGCAGCTGAAGAGTGGCCACATGACTGAGCCACCGCCCGCTTCCCCCCAGCGCCGCAAGAAAGGAAATGAGGCCGGTGAAGTCACACACCACCTCACCACCGGGCTCCTTGCCGCATCACGTCACCGCCGTCCACCGATGCCGATGACCACGCCGGGTCAGGTGACCACGCCGGGTAACGTGGCCGCGACGTGCGCGTCACCACTGTGTGCCGCGATCCGAAATGGAGGGGAGGCCGGCCACGTCACTCACCGCCCCGTTACCTTGCTGCCTGCTTCTCGACTTCTGGCTCCGGCCCCGCGATGTCTTCTGCAACAGGTCTGCTAATGGGGCTCATCCTCCGCTGCAAACTTAACTCCGGGCTGAGGTGCTGCCACTTCGGAGGCAGAGGGGTCCCATCTTCTCCGCCGTCGCCATCACCAGACCATCGCTGCAGCTGTTCCTTCATCCACTGCTGGCCGCGCTGCTCCATCATCCTCTTCATCTGTGCCACGAGGTATTCCATCTTCTGGATCCAAAGATTCAAGCTGAAGTCCCAGATGTGAGGAGCTGACGATTCCGGACGTCTGCAAGGTAAGGAATGACCATCCCCCCACAGTTCTGCCCTATATATCCATCCCACAACTGACCACTCCCTGCCAACTCATATTGCACAATAAGCCCCATAGCTCCAACCCACACCTTCCCCACAAACACAAAGCACTACTGACCACTCCCTGCCAACTCACATTGCACCATAAGCCCCATAGCTCCAACCCACACCTTCCCCACAAACACAAAAGCACTACACCTTACCCTTCACTAACCCTCAGGCCTAGCATCCCTCCTTAGTCATGTGCGCCCTCCCTGTAGCCCCTTTGGGGCAGGCGTCCGGGCTTGCCTTTTTCCACAGAAATTACCAAAGAATAGGAAACTGACATCATAAGTGCCCTGATTGGGTGTCAAGATGAGCGTCATGAATACATTTATGATACTAATCAGACATGCACTAAAAACTTATCTATTCTCCTGCTTTATATTATTACAAGAAAATTATTTCATTATGGTGGACAATAAATCCGAAGAAGCTATTTTCATACAGGTTTTTAACCCCTTAATGTCCAATGACGGACACAGTCCGTCATCAGACATTTCCCCTGCTTTGATGACGGCTCCGGCGCTGAGCCCGCATCAAAGCCGGGACATGTCAGCTGTTATGAACAGCTGACATGTGCCCGCAATAGGCGCGAGCAGAATCGCTGTCCGCCCGCGCCTATTAACTAGTTAAATGCCGCTGTCAAAGCTGACAGCGGGCATTTAAATAGCATTTCCGGCCGCCGGGCCGGAAATTACCTCATCGCCGACCCCCGTCACGTGATCGGGAGTCGGCGTCATGTTGCCTGGACAACCAGAGGTCTCTATGAGACCTGTATGGTTGTTCCAGGCATATGGCTTTCAGCGCCACCCGGTGGTCGGCACTGAAAGCACAGCAGTAAATCTGCTGCATATGTGCGATCTGCTCATCGCCCATATGTAGCAGAGCCGATCGGGTTGCGCAAGCTTCTAGCCTCCTATGGAGGCTATTGAAGCATGCCAAAAGTAAAAAAAAAAATGTTTAAAAATAAAAAAAATTAAAAAAACCTAAAAGTTCAAATCACCCCCCTTTCGCCCCAATCAAAATAAAACAGTAAAAAAAAGATCCCACATACACATATTAGGTATCGCCGCGTTCAGAATCGCCCAATCTATCAGTAAAAAAAGCATTAACCTGATCGCTAAACGGCGTAGTGAGAAAAAAATTCAAAACGCCAGAATTACGTTTTTTTGGTCACCAAGACATTGCATTAAAATGCAATAACGGGCGATCAAAAGAACGTATCTGCACAAAAGTGGTATCATTAAAAACGTCAGTCCGGAATAGAAAAAATAAGCCCTCACCCGACCCCAGATCATGAAAAATGTAGACGCTACGGGTCTCGGAAAATTGCGCAAATTTTTTTTTTTTTTTAGCAAACTTTGGAATTTTTTTTCACCACTTAGATAAAAGAGGACATAGACATGTTTGGTGTCTATGAACTCGTAATGACCTGGAGAATCATAATGGCAGGTCAGATTTAGCATCTAGTGAACCTAACAAAAAAGCCAAGCAAAAAACAAGTGTGGGATTGCACTTTTTTTGCAATTTCACCGCACTTGGATTTTTTTTCCCGTTTTCGAGTACACGATATGGTAAAACCAATTTAAAAGTACAACTCGTCCCGCAAAAAATAAGCCCTCACATGGCCATATAAACGGAAAAATAAAAAAGTTATGGCTCTGGAAAGAAGGGGAGGGAAAAATGAAAATGTAAAACCAAAAATACCCCTGGTCGTTAAGGGGTTAAGACCATCTTAAAATCTAGAAGATATCACAAAGGGCCGGCTTTCAGACAGTGACCCTCAGGGTATGTTCCCACGGTCAGTAAATGCTGCGGGTTGGACGTTGCACATATCCGCAGCATCAAACCCGTAGCATCCAGCTGTTACAACACAGTGGATGGGATTTCAAGAATTCCCATGCCCACAATGCGTGCACTGGCAACCGCGGATCTCCTGCGGAGACGCACATGCGGCGTTCAAAAGCCGGCAGCACTTTGGTCACATCGGACATGTGCTGCGTTCTGAGCGCTGCTGATTACTGACCGTGTGGACGTAGCCTTATACTGAAGCGCAGTGACATCACTCCAGGTGCGAGCGTACACCAGAGAGCCGCATGTACAGGACTCTCGTAGATGAGAGCAGGTATCATCCATTGATTTATATCACTTTATGCTTGTGCTTTTTTCTCATTTTTTTTTATATTATTTTTGGAGGTTTGTGTTGCTGTGTAGTCTACGACAGGTGTGGAGGTAAATTTAAAAAAAAAATAAACGAAAGTGGTTGATTGTTGGCTTCTCCTGGTTGGCAACACAGCTACTATACCGTGTCCTGACAGGCACTGCTGTGCAACACCAGAACTACATCAGTGGTCAGGTGTCTGATACTGAACACCAGCTGTCAGGACACAGTGTAGCTTACAAGTCTGTCACTGTAATGATGGCTGGCCAGCTCTCAAACATGAGATGTAGAGCGTAGTACACACCTGACTGCTTCTGCCTCCCCGATAGAACTAGGAATAATAAAGAAGGGCTCATCTCTGCCTCTTCTCCTGCCGAGTGCAGCACTGATTGTAGCTGCATCATGGAGGCAGAAGTCAGTGGTGTATTACAGACACGCTTTTTGCATCTTCTGCCTGGTCCCCGGCTGTCTGCAGTGTAAAGCCCCCGTCTCACATAGCAAGATCGCTAGCGAGATCGCTGAAGCGCCACCGATTTTGTGACGCAACAGCGACCTTGCCAGCGATCTCGCTACATGTGACATGCAGAGGCGACCGGCCCCCCCGCTGGATATCGCTGATCGTGCTCGAATGTCCTGGGCCATTTTTTCATCGTCGGTGTCCCGCTGGCCAGCGCGCATCGCTGTTTGACCCGACGAGCGACTTCGTTGGCGACTCAGAATTCAGGGACGCAGGCTGGAATCGTTCAGAAAAGCTGCTGCGTGACAAGGTACCAACGACCACCGAGGATCGCTTGATGGTTGCTGCGTCGCTGAAGAGATCTGCCTGTTTGGCAGCTTACTGTAACAACCCTGCTGGCATCACTGCATGGTCTCCCATCCCCCGCACACCAACTTACTTTCTGCTTCAAGCCATGCTGTGAATTCTGTCTGTTGCCAGTCCTGTGCCTCTGCTCTCCATGTTTCCTGACTGTGTGTATAGGGGGGCGGTGCCTGAACTCTCTGGTTCTTATGCAGTCAGGGTACACCTGTGTAATATGTCCCTGACCAATCACCTAGAGCCCTTGACTATTTAGTCAAGGCTCTTACTGCATATTCTTGTGTCTTGGTACCTTGCCTAGCATTTCTCTGTCCGCCTGCCAGGAGGCAGAATATCCTGGCCCTTGAGTCTTGTTCCCAGTGCCTTGTCTGTTCTCTGTCCGCCTGCCAGGAGGCAGAATATCCTGGTCCTTGTGTCTTTGTCCCTGTGTCTCTGTCTGAACTCAGTCTTACCTCTGTCTGTCAGTCTCCTTGTTTGTGGTTCCTTCTCTGCCATGTCTTTCCTTGTGTCCTCCCTGTCTGTGCATCTGCACCCTCACAGCTTTATCTGTGCATCTGCACCCTCGCAGCTTTATCTGTGCATCTGCACCCTCGCAGCTTTATCTGTGCATCTGCACCCTAGCCGCTCTGTCTGCACGGCTCCCTAGCCGCTCTGCCTGCTCCGCACTCCTGCGGCTCTGCCTGCTCCGCACTCCTGCGGCTCTGCTTACCTGCACCTCCTGTGTGAACAGGTCCAAACCTGTTCCTTCATATTCCACTCCTTCCTGCCTATATCCAAACCTGTTCCTTCATATTCTACTCCTTCCTGCCCATATCCATACCTGCACCTCCTGTGTGAACAGGTCCAAACCTGTTCTCTCATATACCACGCCCGCTTGCCCAGTGTCTCCAAGCCGTGCCCGCTTGCCCAGTGTCTCCAAGCCGTGCCCGCTTGCCCAGTGTCTCCAAGCCGTGCCCGCTTGCCCAGTGTCTCCAAGCCGTGCCCACTTGCCCAGTGTCTCCAAGCCACGCCTGCTTGCCCAGTGTCTCAGCCGTGCCTGTCGTGTCTACCTGCCTGCCAGTCTATAGCACCTGTCCAAGTGACTTGTCCCCGATTGGGATCAGCAGCCACAGCCAGACACCACCCTGGAGTGGCACCCGACAGCTACTTGCCGCACAAGCCTGACATCACCATCAGAGGCTCCAGTGAAGACCGAGTTAGCTGTCGTAGTCACGCCCCTTCCAGGGTAGTCTGATTTGTGGCACAGTGGGGCCACAAACCCCCGGCTCGCGCCATTCAGTCAAGGCGCGAGCGTGACACTTACTAACGACCATTTAACGTTGCATCAGCGATCCTTACCAGGCCGTATCATTGTCGGGATCGCTGGTGTGAAACAGGACCCTAAGTGAATGCAGCCCTGAAAACGCCATACACAATGGTAGACTAGAGTGGACACACCAGGGAGCCCCTCTGTGGCTGGAGGCCCAGTAGTCTCCCCCTAAGGTCGGCCCTAATCTCAATCCAGAATTACATTGAGATCCCATTGGTGTTGTGTTAAAGGGTCTGTCCAGGCAGAAATGAAAGGTCTGCAGTCGCTCTATGTGACCGATGACTGCTGAACTGTGACAGTGTGCAGACTCACACTTACCCTGCATTTCCCATGCGGGTGGTCAGTCCCATGACAACTAGCCTCATCATTTCTCTTAAAAAAAAAAGAGTTGAGATAAGAGCAGAAGTCTAGTTAGTACATGACCGCACAGGGAATACAGGGAAATCATGAGTGTGTGCACATTCACAGTCACAATTCGGCAGTTTGCAGTCACAAACATTGCAGACTTTTCACTTTTGACCGTATGCTATTTTTTTCTTTTGCAGTGGCCCTTTGTATAATCTGCTGCTCTTTCCAATACAGTAAGTGGTATTCAGTCACACACCAGCAAGATGGAGGCCAAATGGAAACACTTGGCCTCTAGTGAACGGGGGGGGGGTACTATGGCAATGTTACAGTACACGTCGGGAAAATCTCCCAGTGCAAATTTTCAACATGCCAAGCCACGTAGGAAAGTCTGCTGTGCACCCGATCTGTGAGAACATGCAAGAGTTTAGGTAAGTAACTCCAAAGATCTATCAACAAAGATATTTTTACCTTTGCAAACTCTACTGGAGGAAGTAATCTGTCATACACTATGCAGGTCATCACAGCATGCATTGCAGTTATTAAAACTGGCTACAATTAGCTGGAACTGCATAAACTTGTTTTACCTAACTGGTTGTAAGAAAGCTATGACTAATAAAAGTGCTGTCAAGTCCTATCCTTATAAAGCAAAACAGCATAGAGAATAGTAGACCTAAGTGGGCTTCATCTGGCACCCCAGACACACTGCATTATAACTCTGTAGCAGCATATTGTATTATATGCGGGAGCAACCTCAGTCTAAAAATTGATAAAAGTACATAATATTGTGACATCTGTAACTTAATGAGAGCACTGCCATTTATTTGTGTCCAAAAAAAGAATCCAACCCCCCCCCCAAAAAAAAAATCGTTTGTACCCCAACGATTATAGTATTGAAAACGTCAGATTTCTTTTTTTCTTTTTATGTATCGGAATACAGAACTTGTAAGACGGCAGAATAAAACTTCCTTTTTTTAACTATTGCAGTTTAATAACATGCACATCTACATACACACAGCGGGTGAAATAAATATTAAAAACATCACCAAATTATAAAGTAAATATATTTCTGAAGGTGCTATTGACATGAAATTCTCACCAAATTTTGTAACAACCCATACAATCCACACAGGCAAAGAAGTCACACCATAGTACAAGTTTGTTCTCCCCGTGTTTGTTCAGTTTACTTCCACACTCCAAATATATGCTGATAGGGAATCTAAATTGTGAGCTACATTGGGGATAGTTCCAATAATGTCTGTAAAGCGCTGTGGAATATATGGTGCTATATAAGTGAGTAAAATAAATAGATGTCCACAAATTAAGGTGTGTAATAATGAGAAATGACACAGGGAAAAAGTAATGAACACATGAAGAAATTAGGCAACAAGCCAAGGAAAATCATGACATTGGCAGAAATCCTACTAATTTCTGATAGATTTCAATCAGCTGGTTCAACTTATGTCGTAATAAAAAGGTGTCACACAAGAAACATCTTACGATGGGTAAAACCAGTGAGCAGTCTCAAGACCTTTGCATCCTTATTGTTGCAAAACACCAAGGTTACTTACCGGTAGCCGTTTTTTTCCGGAGCCCATGACGGCACACCTGAGAGAGGGGATCCGCCCAGTCAGGACAGGAACCCTACTGAAGATAAAAGGGCGGTACCTCTCCCTTGCTTCAGTTGGTTTACAGAGCATGAGAGGCCCCCCGGGTTAGTACACATGGTAAAACTCTCACATTATATTTAACTAAACAAGCACCCAAACTATAGTGCACACCAAAGGAGTGATAAGGGGGAAATATACAGGTGCCGTCATGGGCTCCGGAAAAACCGGCTACCAGTAAGTAACCTTGGTGTTTTCCCATCTCCCATGATGGCACACCTGAGAGACTTTTGTAGAATAAGACACAAGGGACCACTGTTTGTAGCACCCTTCTACCAAAGGTTAGGTCAGTAGAGGAAGATAGATCAAGTCGGTAGTGCTTAAAAAAGGTCGAAGGTGAGGAGCAAGTAGCGGCTTTACAAATCTGCTCAATCGATACCTCAGCCTTTTCTGCCCAGGAGGTAGCCACGGCTCTGGTGGAGTGAGCCTTGATGCCTTCTGGAACCGGAGCGCCACTTGCAGAGTAGGATAACATAAAGGCCTCCCTGATCCATCTGGAAATGGTACTCTTAGCTACCCAGTACCCTTTTCTACTACCCTGAAAGGCTACAAACAGAGACTGATCTTTCCTCCACTGACTAGTTATTGACATATATGGTAATATGGCCCTCCTTACATCCAATGTATGGAACTTTTGCTCCCCCGGGTTTATAGGATTGTTACAGAATGATGGCAAGAAGATCTCCTGAGTCCTATGAAACTTTTGGACCACCTTGGGGAGGTAGGCCGGGTCTGGTCTTAGAATCACTCGGTCATCTAAGATCTGCGTATATGGAGGGCATGTAGATAGAGCTTGTAGATCGCTCACTCTACAGGCCGATGTTAAGGCTACCAGTAATACAGTTTCAAGTGTGAGTAGTTTTGGTGACAGCTCTTGCAGTGGTTCAAAGGGATCTTTGGTTAAAGCCTCTAAGACTGGACTCAGGTCCCAGGGTGGTATCTTTGGGATAATGACCAGCCTTGACCTGCCACAAGACTTTATGAACCGGGACACCCACCTATTGGATGCTAGTTATATAGGGCCCCCAGAGCTGAGACTTGGACTTTGAGGGTGTTAGTGGCTAACCCGAGTTGCAGCCCTGACTGTAGGAATTCTAGGATAGGTCCCACTGGAGCTTCATCCCCTAAAGGTTCCCCCAGGAAGTCTAGTAACTTTTTCCACGTTCTACCATAGATTTGGGCTGTTATAGATTTCCTACTCTTCAACAGGGTGGAGACTAACCCTGGTGAGAATCCCTGGTGACTCAGTAGCGCCCTCTCAAATTCCAGGCTGCCAGATGGAAGCCCTTCACCTGAGAGTGGACCACTGGTCCCTGGGAAAGCAGGTCTGGAACCTCCGGTAAGATCCATGGATCTGTCACTGACATGAGTCTCAGAAGGGAGAACCAAGGCCTCCTCGGCCAAAACGGAGCTATAAGAATTATTCTCGCTCGATCCTCCCTGATTTTCCAGACTACTACGGGGATCATTGTTATCGGGGGGGAATGTGTAGGCCAGGGAGAACTTCCAGGGTATTTGTAGGGCATCTACTGCGAAGGGATTTTCTTTTGGATTCAGTGAGCAGACCTTCCTGACCCTTCGGTTGCGTAAGGTGGCGAACAGGCCTATTTCTGGTTTGCCCCAAGCTTGAACTATTTGTTGGAAAACTTGGGGGTTTAGTGACCATTCCCCCTGTCTAAGGTGCCTGCGACTCAGGAAGTCTGCTTGTGTATTTTCGACACCCGTTATATGCAGTGCCGTGATGGACAACAGATGTTATTCTGCTGACTGGAAAAGTAGATTTGATATTTCCATGAGGCCCCTAGATCTCGTTCCCCCCTGGTGGTTGATGTAAGCTACCACTGCACGATTGTCCGTCATGACTCGAGTGTGGCGGTACCAAAGCAAGGGGAGAAAATGTTTCACGGCTTTCTCTACTGCCCTGAGTTCTTTTACATTTGAACCGTGTTGCCTTTCTAGCAAGGACCAGGTTCCCTGTATCGAGTGGGATCTCAGGTGTGCTCCCCACCCTGTGCCACTTGCGTCAGTTGTATTGATGTCCTCGACTGGTTTCTGCCACGGGACACCGGCTGTTAGATGCTCTCTTACAATCCACCAGAATAGGGAATCTCTTACCTCCTTGGAGAGACATAATTCGCCCTTTAAACGCCCTTTCAATTGTTTCTGCGCTGACAGAACTTCCCACTGCAGTTGTCTTAAGTAGTACTGTGCCCATGCTACCACGGGTATGCATGATGTCAACAAGCCTAAAAGGGACATTGCGTTCCTCAGTGTCATAGATGGCCTTTGTATTGCTGTGCGAGCTAAGCCCCTTATCTTGGTCTCTTTGTTCTCTGGTAGGAGGCAATGCTGTCGCTTGGAGTCCAGTATTAACCCTAGGAAGGATTGCACCTTTACTGGTGTTTATCTCGATTTGGAGACGTTTATTATCCATCCTAGCCCTATTAAAGTTGATATTACTTCCTTCACTTGGTGTGTGCAATGGGTCTCCGACCTCCCTACGACAAGAAAGTCGTTCAGGTATTGGACGATCACTATGTCCCGGGAATGAAATGACATTACTTCTGCCATCACCTTTGTGAAAACTCTGTGGGCTGTAGACAGGCCGAACGGAAGGGCTGCGTATTGGTAGTGTTTCACCTGACCTTGGACATAGAGCGCTACTCTCAAGTACTTTTGATACTCCCGATGGATTGGGATATGATAGTAGGCATCTTTTAAGTCTATCATCACTGCCATGAGGCAGTGCTGGAACAGGATTTTTGTGGCCGTATTGATTGACTCCATTTTGAAGGAGCAATTGTATACCCACTGACTGAGCCTCCTCAGATTGACTATGGTCCTCCAAGGGCCGTCTGGTTTTTGCATTTAAAAAAGAGGGGGGAGTAAAACCCCTTTCCTTCTCAAACTGGTACTTCCTGTAGGACTTGTTTTTGCACTAGTCCCAAGACTTCCGTCTCCAGGGCCAGTTGCTCTTGGGCTTTCCTTCGGGGTGTCATTATAAAGGTTTGCCTGGGCGGATGGGTGAATTTTATTTTTAATCCGTACTTGATTATGCTTAGGACCCATGTACTGGGGGAGCTATTTTCCTAGGCAGAAAGGAAGAGAGAAAGCCTTCCCCCTACCTCCGACCTGATGTCATTGGGGAGATTTTTTGAAGGAAGTAGAGGGCCCTTTAAACATATAGCCCGATCCTCTCCTTTCTTTAAAGTCCCAATTTTTCCTATCTCCCGGGGGACGACCCCCATTAAATCTTCTCCGAAAGGGCTGCTTTTTGTGTTCTCCCGGAAATTGAGGAAAACCTTTCTTCCTATCCCCCGCATGCTCCAAAATTTCCTCTAGTTTCTTCCCGAAGAGGAATTGGCCGTCACATGGAATGGAACACAGTCTATGTTTCGATGGCAAATCCCCCGGACACCCTTTAAGCCACAGGGCTCGTCTTGCCGCATTTGACAAGCTTGTCGCTCTAGCTGTTAATATCGCGGAATCTGCTGAGGTATCCGCTAGGAAAGCCGCTGCTCCATATACCAGTGTCAGATTAGACAGTATTTCGTCCCTAGGAACTTTATCCCTGATCTGGTCCTCTATTTGTTGTAGCCAGATCATGAGGGCACGAGCGGTACAAGTACCAGCTATTGCCGGTTTAAATCCACCTGCCGATGCTTCCCAGATATGTTACAGGAAACCATCTGCTTTCTATCAAGCGGGTCTTTCAGCACGCCAGAGTCCTCTAATGGTAGAGATACCTTTTTTGAGGATTTAGCTACGGCACCATCAATCTTTGAGACTTTTTCCCAGGTTTCTGAGTCCTTTTTTTCAAATGGGTACCTCCTTTTTGATGTAGAACGTAAGGCACCCGACCTCTCAGGTTTTTTCCATTCCCTGTCAATTAAGGCCTTTATCTTATCATTTACAGGGAAGGTGCATTTTTTCCTTTCCTCCAGTCCTCCAAACATAACATCCTCCAATGATTTAGGAGTCTTTTCCTCCTTAAGGCCCATTGTAGACCTGATAGCTTTGACCAGCTTTTCCACGTCCTCTGTTGGGAAACACGGACGGCCCCCTATACCGCTGTCAGAGGAGGATTCTGAGGACTGAGTAGAGGAAGAGGAGGTGGAGGGGGACAGGGATCTTTCCCGACCTTTCTGCACTAGCGAGGCCTCTGAATCAGAATCCCTTTTTCAGCTTCTTTTATCTGTCTTTTTAAGGACTGCCTTTAGGGAGCCTTTCACCTCCTCTTGTATTATAGCCCTAAGGCTAGTCACCAAATCAGGGGTTTCATCCCGTATGGTTTTGTTTATACAGTCAGCGCAGAGATCTTTCTGCCACTGATCTGCCAGCGGGTCTCTGCATAGAGAGCATTCTCTATTCTTTGTTTTGCCGCTAGATTTCTTCGACCCCTAGTGATCAAACAGAAAATTGAACCCCGTTATCATAAGGGTGACATTCACGTAGATCACTCACCATCTTGGAGGCTCCTCAGATGCACTCATGATGATTTTTCTAGACGTCTCAGAGTCATGCCGGTGATGTTTACGACTGCCGCTCCCACCACTCGAGCGGCTGCTCCTGGTATGCTGGCGACTCGGCAAGGCATCTGGCGAGAGTTCCTGCTGCTGCTGTCGCTGCTGCTGCTGTCGCTGCCGCTGCTGCTCTTCTTGCCCCACTTCCATTGTGAAGTATTGGGCATGAGTGCGTCTTCTGTGGTCATCCCTCTTTTTAAGAGGGATTCACTGCACTCTCCGCCTCCTCCGGTGCCCATTGACAGCTCCTCCCCCACCACGCTGCCGGGATGATCTTTTGCCGGCCGGCGCTTTTTTCATGGATGCCGCCATCTTGGATTCGGCGTCGCCCCCGACGTCACGCGGGCACGCCCATTCCAAGCGTGCCTTGCGCGTGATGTCAGAGGGGCGTGACCCGGAAGCGGCCACCCCTCCTGGAGCTCCTGGACATCAGCAGGGGAGGAGGGCGGTGCGGCAGCCACAGAAGAGCACCTGGACCCCTGACCGTGCTGCGCTGATGCCCGCTCGGACGCTGAGCCCCTGGGGGACCCGCGGACGGCGCTTCCACCCCCGACGCCCAGTAGTTAATTTCTTAACTACTGAAGGTTGTTGGGGCCATAATCAGAAAGTGGAAACAAGTTCACCATAAAGCGTCCATACACAGATGCTCCCCGCAAGATTTCAGACAGAAGAATGAAAAGAATTATCTGAAAAGTTGTCCAAGAGCCAGGGACCACCTGTGGAGAGCTACAGAAAGACCTGATATCAACAGGCATAATTGCCTCAAAAAAAACTAAGTTGTGCACTCAAGCTCTATGGCTGTAGTGCACGCTCACTATGCAAGACTCCATTACTGAAGAAAAAACACATTCAAGCGCATTTACGCTATACGGATCATTCATACAAGCCTGTCAAATACTGCGAGAATATAATCTGGTCAGAAGAAACCAAAACTAAAGAAGTCTCTGGATGCCATAATGCACACCATGTTTGGAGGCCAAAAGGCACTGCATATCGCCCCCAAAACACCATACCAACAATTAAGTTTAGAATTCATTGAATCAGAATGTCAGAGAAAGAAAATAAAACTGATAGAATGACCCAATCACCAGACATGAATCCAACAGAAAATTTATGGAAGAAACGTTGGTTCATAGAAGTAATCCACAAAACCTTCAGGATTTGAAGTGTTTGTGTGCAACAATGGGCCAAAATCACACCTGAGCAATGTGAGATTAGTTTCTTCATACAGGAGGCGTCTTGAAGCTGTCATCACCAACAAAGGCTTCTTCTGTACAACATATTCAATAAGCATGTTCTATATATTTTCTCTATGAAATTTCTTAAACTTAATCTATGGACATCTATGGTTTAATTTTTTTTTTGCCTGTGTGGATTGGATGGGTTGTTTCCAAAATCTAGTGAGACTTTCTTGTCAATAGCACCTATTGAAATATATTTACTTAGAAAATTGGTGATGTGTATATATAATTTTTTTGTGCTGGCAATAGATTTTTGTTTTCTATTCGGTATGCCTTGACATATTTGTCTCAAAAAAATATTCTTAGAAACTGTTAGGCTACTTTCAGACTTGCGTTATGAGGCGCAGCGCAGGGCCGCCGCTAAGCTCCGCCCCGGCCACGCCTTCTCCGGTCAGCTCCTCCTATGGGCACATGATGCTGCATGCGACCGGCGTACCCTATATTTAGCATTTTTGCACTGCGCCACAAAAATGCAACACGGTGCATTTGGCGCACGTCGGCGCTGCGCAAAAAGGGAGCATGCGCGGCAAAAACATACCAGTGCACGGCCAGCGTGGCGGTCTGATGAGCAGTAAGATCATTACTACCGGTCATGAGCTGCGGTTCACAAGCTGCCATATGACAGCGTGAGCCAGCAGCTAAAAGGTTACCTCCGGTCACACGCATCAGCTGATGAGAGAGTACTACTCCCATCAATCTACGCCTCATGTCGCTGATAGCAGTACACCATCTGTGACCAGCAGTAACCTCTATGATGTCACCACTCATCACTGAAGCTGCGAGCAGCACCTCTGTCCTGGTTTTCATCCTGGATGGTCACATCATGACACCATTCAGGTTGTGAACCAGTTATAGCAGAGAAGGATTATGGCATTGCACAGTATAGCTAAGTCTTCACTTTGGACAGTGAATGATATGTTTTGTTGGGTTTTTTGCTTTTTACAGGGGACCTGGGCATAGGTAGATTAGACGCAAGGCGAGTATCATGGTTGTTTATTACTTTCTGTCTTTTACATGGGACAAGGGGGTCAATGTTAATATTCTGGGAAGGAGGGCAATATCCCTAAAGGTTCACAGGATATTAATATCTGCTCACAGCTGTTCGTTTAACCTTTACTGGTTATTTTATGGGGAAACCCCAGAAAGAAGTAATTACGTAGGGTCCTTTTATTATTTCAAATCAGCAAAGGCTAAACAAACAGCTATGGAATGTCATTAATAACCAAGGAAGAGGCCATGGAAATTAGCCCTCCTCCCAGGCTAACAACACCAGCCCTCAGCTGCTACAGAAATGGCATATCAATAAGGTGCACCAAATCTGGCGCTTAGCCTCACTCTTTCCACTTGCCCTGTGGCAAGTAGGGTAGTATTTGTGGGGTTGATGTCACCTTTGCATTGTCAGGTGACATCAAGCCCAGGGGTTAATAATGGAAAGGTGTCTAAGACACCCCCATTACTAATCCCATTGTAAGTTTGGAAATAAACACAGCGAGAATAAAATCCTTTATTTGAAATAAAAATCAACACCCTGTCTTACACATGTAGAAATAAACAAAAGTTATACTGACCTTGCGCCTAACACCAATGCCCATGTCCCCTGTAAAAAATAAAATAATAAACAACCCTAACTCTCACCTGTCCCACGGCAATCCAGATGACTTAGATAGAGGTCAAAACAGTGATGCAACCACTATCCCCACCAGCCGAAACACACTTACAGGAGTGTAATTACTCCTGCTGTATCGAACACTGAAATCCCATGAGAAAGGAAAGTTCACTGGAGTTCAGGGGCGGACCTACCGCCCTCCAGCACCGCATGGCTAATTATGTCAAAAGTCAAATTAGCCATGTGTGGTGCAATGAGAAGAGCAGCGCTGCGGGAGGCAAAGGGACCTGCCTGCCCCCAGCGCCAACTCCACCCCCGCCCCCCCGCATTGAAGGAGGCAATGATGGAACCTGGAGGAGAGAGCGTCAGCTGACGCTCCCTCTCCCATCATTCCCCGCTCTGCCTCTGACACAGCGGGTGCGCAATGACATCATCGCGCTCTCACTGTGCACCAGGCAATGCAGGAGAGGAGACAGGAGCCGGGAGGCGGGAGCAACGCAGGCAGGAGGAGAAGGTGAGGAGTGTGTTGCTTTTTTTTAAATCAGTGTGAGTACTGGACTGTGGGGCCATGCTGGGGGCTATATACCATGCTGGGCTGTATCATACCATGCTGGGGGGGCTATATACCATGCTGGGCTGTATCATACCATGCTGGGGGGAGGGCTATATACCATGCTGGGGGGGGCTATATACCATGCCTGGGGGGCTATATACCATGCTGGGTTGTATTATAGCATGCTGGAGGGGCTATATACCATGCTGGGCTGTATCATACCATGCTGGGGGGGCTATATACCATGCTGGGCAGTATCATACCATGCTGGGGGGGCTATATACCATGCTGGGGGGCTATATACCATGTTGGGCTGTATTATACCATGCTGGGGGGCTATATACCATGCTGGGCTGTATTATACCATGCTGGGGGGGCTATATACCATGCCTGGCTGTATTATACTATGCTGGGGGGGCTATATACCATGCTGGGGGGGCTATATAACATGCTGGGCTGTATTATACCATGCTGCGCTGTATTATACCATTCTGGGGGACTATATACCATGCTGGGCTGTATTATACCATGGTGGGCTATATACCATGGTGGGCTGGGCTATATACTATGCGGCTGTGTTATATACCACGGTGGTACATTTTACATTATATTCTATAAGGGGAGGCTGTGTTATATAATATGGGGGACTACATTATATTCTATGGGGAGGTGGGCTGTATTATATTCTATTTGGGGCTACATTATAGTCTATAGGGGGGCAGTATTATATTTATTATATTCTATGGGGGCTGCATTATACTATATGAGGAGGGCTACATTGTATTCTATGGAGGGGCTACATTATACTATATAAGGGGCTGCATTATATCCCATGAGGGGGTGGGTTGCCATATATTCTATGGAGGGGCTGCATTATACTATATGGGGGGGGAACGGAATTGTATTCTATGGGGGGGTTACGTTATGTTCTATACAGATATTATATCCAGCCCTGCATAGCTCAATATTAGATAACAACAAATAACAAATAACTTTGTTGCCCTATGAAGGGTTGGGGGGGCCCGAAAAATTTCTTGCACAGGGGCCCACTACAGTCTGTATCCGCCCCTGCTGGGGTTCATAGCTGAACCACAATGAACTCACTTACGGCACTACTGCTTGAGAACTTTCTGAAATAGCGAGCTGTACCATAAGTGAGGTCACCAGGGTTCATCAGCTTTGAACTCTCCAGTGAACTTTCTCATGGCAGCTCAGCGCTTAAAAGCTGCAGGAGCGATTATTCTCCTATCAGTATGTTCCGGCTGTCATAGATAGCGGTTGTATCACTGATGTGATCACTATCCAAATAATCCAGATCGTTGTGGGACATTATGGAGTGTCCTGATCACCGGTTATGATACAGTACCACCTTATAAGGTGAAGATTTCATGTCTTGTGTTGTTGTCCTCCCCCATGTATATGTGTATTTTATGGTGTATATGTATGTCTGGTCCCTGTATGTTTCTGTGCTCCCGGGAGCGGCGCGCGCGCTTATTTATGTACCAGCACTAACTCACGCTGGTGGTGGTAATATATGCGCAGGTTTAGTGTACCTCAAATACGTTAGCCTGCGTTCCACGGGACGCAGGCGCGGTGGGGCTGATATTCTTGATTCATTACAGGCTCTTATTACACATGCGCGTTGCGGCAAGACCGCCAGCTTGTATTTACTATAGGCTTACCCAGCGCATGCGCGGTTGCCATGGGCCCTGCTCATATGACCGGGACGCCGGCTCATACACTTCCTGCTTTGGCTGCCTCATAGAGGGGATGTCCATAGTGCATTGGAACACCCCGACTGACCTCTGCAAGGTATTTAAAACCCCCTGGATCACTGTTTTGTCACTTTCCCTGATGAAGCCGTACGGGTAACGGCGATACGCGTGGGGTAATGGTCCTGGGTATGGCATCCATGTATCTGCATTTTCATTGCGGCAATTGATCTTTTTTATGGCAGTTTTTGATATTGCTTTGCCTTATTGTGTGCTTCGGCATCACTGATATTTGTAGGGTTTAACTTTTCCCTCCCTTTCTTGCTATCTGGGCTTATCATGGTCCCGGTATGAAAGCTATATAACATGGATTGTTGAGTGTGGTTGCTCCATCTTACCTATGGGCTGTGCCTTGTTTAGGGTTATACAGTCCTCATGAGCCTAGGAAGAGGGAGGGTATACTGCTACATTGCCACATTGTCGTTAGATTATATGCATACATTATATATGTTTATATGCATGATGTTTTTGTATTATGTATCATGGGTAGTATGGATGCCATAGTTTTGTGATTTTATTATGTTTTTATTGTGTATAATTCTTTTGTATCAATAAAATTACTAATTTCAGTCTTAATTATATTTGGTGCAGTGTGCGCTTTTCTGCAGTGGTGCTTTCTCTGCTTTTTTCTTATTGTTATTATTCCACTGCTGCGGCACCTGGCCATATCATTAATGTTATCTTGCACAGCTTAGTGCACCCACAATTGCACCTTGTGTTTTGCATAGTTTTTTTGGCCTGTTCTTTGACTGACTTTCCTCTTGGGCTGCACACAACCGACTTTGAGTGGATGTGCTTTTTTCATGTGTTTAGAACATTATTGTGTGTTCTCAGCATGCTTGTGATTATTGATACTTAGTGTTATCATTTTTATTGGTTGGTTAACAATTTTTGTATTTTTGTTGTTTTCAGCTTTTTGCCTTGTAGGTGAATAATAACTGATACGGTTCGGGGATGGACTGGGACACAAGGAAGGCAGCCTGGAGGGCTCAGTCTTCGGATATTTTTTCTACCTCTAATGTCAGTACACCGAGCTCTGAATTCTCTAGTGTTACATCAGAGTTAACAGCAGCACATAAACTAGGAATTAGATTATGGTGGAATACTCGGTCTCTGGAGGAGTACATAAAATCCAACATCGTGCCACGAGGTTTAAGGGTTTCTATTTATCCTGCATGGGAACCATCCCCCAGCTTCCGCACTACTTGGGAGCAGGGTCTTTTGCGGTGCTCGGGTATCATTATGAATATGCTTCTGGAACATGATAGGGACTTACTTGTCTCGGTTAAAAAACAGATCAAGGACTCTAAATTGAGTGTCTTTGATGAGGTGACACAGGTACAACCTTTTAAAATTAAGTTAAAAGAGAGTCTTGACAAGTATGACAAGGAGATTACCAAAAGAAAAAAATCTAAATTTCATAGGGACCGTAGGGATTTTGAGGACAAACAGGCATTTCAATGGAAACCTAAGGGAAATAGAAGATATGGGGCTCCCTCATATAAGGTTTCGGATAGAGCGGATGAGGTTACCCGCAAACCAGATTATACATCGGGCAGTGATTTTTTTTTTATCATCGGCCGAGAGCGAGGCCGACACCGGACCAGAAGGGGCCGTCGCAAGCGGCCAGACGTTTACAAGAAGCACTCGATACAGGGGCTGCAGACCTCCGCAATACAATCAGTACAGAAATTTTTGCAAATAGAGGAACAAGACACTTCGGGGGATGGAATCTCGGACATACAGGTACAGGATAATCTGTTACAAATCATTAATTTGTCCCAGTATAAACTTTCACCTACTGAAATTTCTGTATTGCAGAGGGGTCTGACCTTTGCTCCTGTTAAGGCAATTGATCAATTCACCTTGGTCAAGGACCTTTATATTTTTTGCAGGCATTTGGTGCTCCAGATATTACATAACAAACCACGGATGGTGGATGGCTTGGATCAGACGGACCGACAAGTTTTGCAGGATTTATTGGACCTCTTACTGGAGGACTCAAATACTGGTAAAAATCGTTTCCCCTTTAGAAATAAATCTGTGGTGGCTCCACCATTTGCGTTGGTTCCAGCCAACAGGGTCTTTTTTGAACTTGTCAAAAAAGATTTTTTGGCTATTCCCTCCAGGTCTCGACAATTGGATAATTTGCATGCCGGTGAAAGATCAGCCCTTGCCAGCCTCAGATCTAATAAATTATTTGTGATCAAGGAGGCTGACAAGGGTGGGAATGTGGTCTTGTGGCCACATGAGTTATATCGGGAGGAAGCGCATCGCCAACTGGACAACATTCGATTTTACAAAAAATTACCAACAGGACCTTTTTCGGTCAAGTTTAGGTTATTGGATAAGGCATTGGAGCTTGGTATTATCAATAAGAAGGAAATGGCATTCTTGTGGGTTGAACATCCTATTACACCTACCTTCTATATGTTGCCCAAGGTCCATAAGAATCTTGTGAGACCTCCGGGCCAACCTATAGTGGCTAGCATAGGTAGTCTATGTGAAAAGGCGTCGATTTATGTGAATTATTTCCTTCAGTCCATGGTTAAAGATCTACCATCTTATATACAGGATACCTCCCACTTTATTAGGAAGTGTCGGATGTTGACTTACCGTCTGAGGCATTATTAGTCACCTGCGATGTTGCATCGCTATACTCGAATATTGATCACTCAGATGGTATAAGAGCGGTACTGCACTTTTTTGACCAGGTGACACAGTCTGACAGAATGCATGACTCATTGATTATTGATTTGCTTGAGTTCATAATGAAGCACAATTTTTTCATCTTTGATGGATCTTATTATATTCAGACGTCAGGTGTGGCGATGGGGGCCAGATGTGCGCCGGCCCTGGCAAACCTATTTTTAGGCTGGTGGGAGGCAACACGGGTATATCTGACAGAATGGTTCAGAGATAAAGTGCGGCATTGGTCGCACTTTATCGATATTTTTTTCATCTGGATTGGAACAGTGGAGGAATGCTGTGCCTTCACTGAATCATTGAACTCTAATCCGCATAATATTGTACTTACTTACTCACTCTATGTCCTCTCTTTCAGTCACCTTTTTGGACCTCCTAGTTTCCAATGAGAATTCCGGTATCTCCACGAGACTGTTTCGAAAACCAACAGCCACGAACAGTCTATTGGATTATACGAGTTTCCACCTGGCCCATACCAGAAATGGAGTCCCCACTGGACAATTTTTAAGAACAAGAAGAAATTGCACCTCGAATGAGGTGTTCCGTGAGGAGGCCTTATGTCTAACGAAGCGTTTCAAAAAGAGGAATTATCCTCGGAGAAGTATCTCGCTGGCATATCAACGAGCAAAGGGGTGCACACAGGATTCTCTGTTGGTGACAAGTGAAAAGATCCAGGATTCAAAACCCCGGTTTATCACACAATATAACAGTCAATGGTTACAGGTGATAGAAGTGCTTGGGAGACATTGGGGTGTTATGAATGGGTCACCGAGGAGGAAAACAAGACCAAGCCAAGTCACAGAAAACCAGAGAGTTTGGTAACTACGCGGATTGCAGACCCCTGATCCTAACCACACAACTAACAGCGGCCGTGGAGCGTACCTACGATGATTCTAGACGCCTCGACACAGCCGGAGGACTAAAGCCTAAAGCAAGAAAAGGGGAAATCTAAAACTGCCCCAGAGCAGACCCCAAAGGAATAGACAGCCCCCACACATGTATTGACTGTGAGACAAGATGAAAACATGAGCACAGGTAGGAAAATAGGCTGAGCACACGATGGGGCCCACACTAGCTAGAAAGGACAGGAAAGGAAAGATACTGTCTGCAATCACGCCAAAAAACCCTGAAAAAATGTCCAACACTTCAGATAGCAAAAAATACCCTGAAGTCACTAGACTTCTCCCACTGTATCAGCACTCTGGCATATTCTGCGAACAGAGCAAAAAGAGGCCAATCTAATAAGGGACAACCAGCTCCCTCACCAGACACCAAAGGCAGACCAGAAAATGAGTTCACAACATTGGGGTATACTTACAACTGATTTGCAGACATCCAGTATCGTGCCCAAGCAGCCATGCATTACAGCCAGGAGGGCACCGAATTTCAGGGACCTCCTGATGAGGAGCCATTACATGAGACCCACAGTTGGGCTGGACCGGGGAGTCACGCTTAGGGGTTCTTTTGCATGTGGGAATTGTACTGTTTGTCCCCACATGCACCCCACTAGGAACTATTTCATCAATCCAGGGGATGGGGTTAGGCATAAATTGATGTCTTATATCAATTGTAAAACCAGTTGTGTGGTTTATGCATTGATTTGTCCATGTAACCAAGTCTATATTGGCCAAACTTCTCAGGAATTGCTCCGAAGGATACAGAAACATTTCTCAACAATCAATTTGGCGATTACGGATGAAGCCAAAGGCAAAGCCTTGATGTCTGTGGCGGCTCATTTTCTGACCCACCATGCTGGTAAGGTTACTAACACTAGGGTGGTGGGTTTGGAGAAGATATTAATGTCTAACGGGGGGTTCCCCTAAAAAATTATTACTACAAAGAGTCCCGTTGGATTTTCAGTCTGAATTCCCTGGCCCCTAGGGGTCTTAATGAAGAGCTGTTATTCACAGGTTTTCTGGGTTGACTGCTTATATTGTGTTATTCTGGTCCCCCTTTCTTTAGGCAGTTACTTCTCTTGGGATCATTGTCTACTGGAACTAAGGCTCCATCATGACTTCGCTATGGCCCCGTCGAGGAAACACTTTCTTTTGAGGTCACTTTTGCCCTATTTGAGAGTTCCTTAATAAATCTCTGGACTTGTTGGATCTCAGCCATTATCGTCTCTGGAACTGGATCTTGGACATTCACTTTGTGGAGCTCTATTAGGAGTTCCTTATGTTGTATTGATGCATTGTCTCATTATTGGGAGGCTTTTTTCCGGTGTTACATGGGAGGTGGGGTTTTGTATATTAAGGGCGGTACTTTTGTATTAGCTAGTATATCTTAGGCTTGTCTTAACTTTGGAAATTCCTCTATCCAACAATATATTGTTATATATTTTGTTGATGTCATTAAATATTAGAATTATGCAAATTGTCTCTTCAGAGAGGAAGAGGACTAGAACTCTAGTGCCACCTATTGGAGGTAGCAATCCTAAAAGTCAATGTTGACCCTTTAACGAGCCTAGTTACATGACTTAGGAAACACAGTGTCTGCAAATGGAGATTCTGGTTTGGCTTTTATCCTAAGTCATGTAACTAGGCTCGTTAAAGGGTCAACATTGACTTTTAGGATTGCTACCTCCAATAGGTGGCACTAGAGTTCTAGTCCTCTTCCTCTCTGAAGAGACAATTTGCATAATTAGCATATTTCCCAGAGGAGCATTGCGGCTTTAAGTCTCCTCACCTCGACATGCTTAGCATGTCATTCTCCGCAAGGAGAAATGATACTTCTTGGATATCGGTCAGACGCCTCTCTCACAGCCAAACCAGATCTCCCACTTTGCACTGATGAGGGGCAGTACCCCGAAACACAGTGTCTGCAAATGGAGATTCTGGTTTGGCTTTTATCCTAAGTCATGTAACTAGGCTTGTTAAAGGGTCAACATTGACTTTTAGGATTGCTACCTCCAATAGGTGGCACTAGAGTTCTAGTCCTCTTCCTCTCTGAAGAGACAATTTGCATAATTAGCATATTTCCCAGAGGAGCATTGCGGCTTTAAGTCTCCTCACCTCGACATGCTTAGCATGTCATTCTCCGCAAGGAGAAATGATACTTCTTGGATATTAAATATTAGAAGACATTAGTTTTTCATTTGGCTCATGAGGACCGTGTTATTTAAAGGCACTAGGACAAAAGGAATTTTTGATCGGAGTTCATCTGACCTTATTAGGGGGTGTTTGGGATGAGTCGGCTAGTGGATGACTTTGTCTCTGCTTTAAGGTACTAGGATAGAGGGGATTTGCCCTGGGTTTACGTGACCTTATTTATCAGGATGGGTCTATTCTGGAATATCATCATAGCTCAGGGAGGCTATATTTTTATTAGTGCTCCCTTTTGGGCGATATTTATTCCATTTACTGTAGTGGACTTGGAGAGGGGTAGTTCTTGGCATTTTTGGATAACTATTGATGCCACTTTTCTCTGAAATAGAGGGTATTTTTTACACCCTCTGTCTATATATATAAGTACTTATGACCTTTTTCATATAGTCTCATTACCAATTGTGTCTTACTTCGTACCTTCTCCCCTTCCCCTCCTCTTTGATCCTAGCCTCTTGATATAGCCTCTTTGATATTTACAGTACTTTTTGTGCTGCGACATATTCTCATAAATATCTTGATATATGTTCTTTTTTCGGTATTTGCCGGTATTTGCTAAAATATCATAATTCCCCATACTATATTTCTCCAATAATTTGGGTATTGGGTTGTTCCTAGTATTCTAAATGGCAAAATGGATTCCAGATTAACTATGAGGTTTGCTTCCTTAATGAGTGTCCTGATCACCGGTTATGATACCACCTTATAAGGTGAAGATTTTCATATCTGTTATGTCTTGTGTTGTTGTGTCCTCCCCAGTGTATATGTATGTCTGGTCCCTGTATGTTTCTGTGCTCCCGGGAGCGGCGCGCGCGCTTATTTATGTACCAGCACTAACTCACGCTGGTGGTGGTAATATATGCGCAGGTTTAGTGCGCCTCAAATATGTTAGCCTGCGTTCCACTGGACGCAGGCGCGGTGGGGCTGATATTCTTGATTCATTACAGGCTCTTATAACACATGCGCGTTGCAGCAAGACCGCCAGCTTGTATTTACTATAGGCTTACACAGCGCATACGCGGTTGCCATGGGCCCTGCTCACATGACCAGGATGCCGGCTCATACACTTCCTGCTTTGGCTGCCTCATAGACGGGATGTCCATAGTGCATTGGAATGCCACAACTGACTTCTGCAAGGTATTTAAAGCCCCCTGGATCACTGTTTTGTCACTTCCCCTGACGAAGCCGTACGGGTTACGACGATACGCGTGGGGTAATGGTCCTGGGTATGGCATCCATGTATCTGAATTTTCATTGCGGCAATTGATCTTTTTTATGGCAGTTTTTGATATTGCTTTGCCTTATTGTGTGCTTCGGCATCACTGATAGTTGTAGGGTTTAACTTTTCCCTCCCTTTCTTGCTACCTGGGCTTATCATGGTCCCGGTATGAAAGCTATATAACATGGATTGTTGTGTGTGGTTGCTCCATCTTTCCTATGGGCTGTGCCTTGTTTAGGGTTATACAGTCCTCATGAGCCTAGGAATAGGGAGGGTATACTGCTACATTGTCGTTAGATTCTATGCATACATTATATATGTTTATATGTATGATGTTTTTGTATCAATATGTATCATGGGTGCTATGGATGCCATAGTTTTGAGATTTTATTATGTTTTTATTGTGTATAACTCTTTCGTATCAATAAAATTACTCATTTCAGTCTTAATTATATTTGGTGCAGTGTGCGCTTTTCTGCAGTGGTGCTTTCTCTGCTTTTTTTCTTATTATCAATTTTACCCCACGCGGAACATTATAGACGCCCACCCCCCCACCCAAAAAAAAAAAAAAAAAAAAAAAATTCACAAATTGCTGATTTTTGTTCATTCTGCCTCCCAAAAATCAGAATACAAAGCGATTAAAAAAATGTCATTTGCACAAAAATGATACCAATGAAAACGTCAACTCGTCCTGCAAAAAACAAGACCTCACATGACTCTGTGAGCCAAAATTTGGAAAAATTATAGCTCTCAAAATATGGTGATGCAAAAACTATTTTTTGCAATAAAAAGCATCTTTTAGTGTGTGACAGCTGCCAAACAGAAAAACCCGCTATAATGCCTCTTTCACATGTCCTGATATTTCTGATACCGGCATCAGTACCGGCGATCGGCACAAGCAGGAGAGAATGATGAGATCAGTGTTCAGCACGAGCCGCCGGGGAACAGCACTTACTGTAATGCTTCTTTCCCGGCTCTGATGCGTCTCACATGGATGACATCCATGTGTGTTATGGCTATCAGACATGTAGAGAAGCTGATTTTTATAAAACTGTGCAGTGGTCTATTAATTTTTGCCAGAGCTGTATATAGGTTTCTTCAGTGTCAAAAAAAATTGCGGAATCCGGGATTTTTTTTTTGCAGACAAGGCAAAGAAGTGACCAGTTTTTAAGAACTGTCTGGCAATTTCTGGATGGTTGACAACTCTGATTCTACCACCCAGTCTAGAGTATACAGCCTTTCTCATGATGGAGATTTATGCTGTATCAGATATATATTTATATCTAGAGTATGTATCTGTAGACACAAGGAGACATACCATGGAATTTTCACCAATCCAATAAAGATTTTAAAGCGATGCATATGCAATTATAAAACAAAACAAAAAAAAACAAGAGTTTGAAAGGAACAGGAAAGAAACACCACACCAAACATATTATAAGCCACAATAGAAATGTTTTATATACTAAAAGTTCAATTTGTAAATTACAAACTGTTGACTACGGAACAGAAAGTTATCCGGCAGTCATTGATAAATCACTGATCAAGTTATCCAGATTCACAGCGAATATCTAGTATACTGTATCAGTGGTAATTCTGCTGAAAGAACGGATCCTAATCATTTTCTTGTCGCTATACAGACTCATTTCAAGGTTTTATCCGAGAGATCAGTCATTCAGCAATACTGAATTCATGGCTCCACATTACGGCTGATTGTTTGCCATGTTTTCTGAAGGTTGTAAGAGCGTCATCTAGGGATACTTCACTGGAACTTTATGCCTTGGGCTAATGGCAAATCCTTGCTGTAGTTGATTGTACTGGAAAAAAGATAGAAAATAGTTAGAAAGTGTTCAATCATAAGCTTTGGAGCCTTGACCCAATTAATGTAGAGACCTTAATTCTCTTTCATTGACCCTCTGTTCTCAACACATTTAATTAATAGAAAAAACACCACTTACAAAATATTAGGTTTTCAAATTACAGTAAAGTAAATGTGAATGGTCTTTATTCGTGAAATTCAGGGCATTTCAAAATTAGTAGTACCTTAACAATCCATATGAAAACCAAAGATGATCTGTAATTCATTGTTCAATGAACTGAATGTGGCCCTTAAATACTGTGTTAACTGTCACTGGTTGATAAAAAAGAAGGCTGCTGGAGCATCGTGACCTTAAGGATTAATAGAAATTTTTAGACTATAGGAAAATATTAAGATTTGAGAGTCCTCAGTGGTTTATACCTTTTTTTAAATTGTAATTTTTATTTAAAATTTTTCAGGAAAAGAAAAAAACTAACCTATAAAGGATAGTAAAAAATCTAAAAATGCTAACAACCAATTATACTATAGTACTAGTTAAACATTGTTGAGTAAAATCTTACAAACACACAGATTCAGAGAAAAGGAAAGGGGGGGGGGAATGGTATGACTTAGTTTTATCCACCTCATAGAGGTCATATATATATATATATATTTTTTTTTAATCAGATGATTATTTAAAAATTGTCAGCATGAAACTTTGACAATACATTTAACTTTAGCATATAATGTAAACCATGTTCAACCTGACAAGCAATATAACTGTACTTACATCCTAAATCCCATCCCCTCCCCCATCCACCCTAACCCCATCCCTTTAAATCATTGCACTTATCACACACCATGTCACATTTTGAATCTTTTTTCAAGCCAGCCACTTAAGATCCCTGTTTAAAGTACCAACACAGAGGGTCAAGAACGCGTAGGTAGACGCATTCTCTCTCTCATAAGAGCCTCCGAAGCCAGGCCTGGGTGCTCCATCCAGCCACCCCACACATTCTCAAACTGCATGTGTTGACCTCTTTTCGCATATATGTTCTGTTCCATCAAGACAATAAAGTTAACCTTATTAATCAGTTCCTGTCTAGCTGGCGGTTTGTCATCTAACCAGTGGGCCGCAATGAGCTTTCTGGCAGCATATAGGATTCTGGCTATGGTCAGCTTCCCCCACTCATCAACTGCAATATCCTCCATGCATCCCAATACACACGTCAGCGGGTTCCTTATACGATCCACTCCCATTACCTCCTGAGTCAAATTAAGTGTTTGTACCCAAAAGTTCTGTAGGGCAGGGCAGGACCACATCATATGTAGGAGATCTGCCCCATCCTCAGAGCAACACAGGCAGCAAGAATCTCCCCTCCGGCCCGCCCTCTTCATCCAGACCGGGGTCCTGTATACCCTATGTGTTAGGTAGAGTTGTGAGACTCTCCTGGCTTCACTCAGAGACCTTTGGGATGAATTGTAATAAGCTCTCCCACTGAGAGTCCGAGATTGGTCCCACATCCTCTTCCCATTTTTCTCTGGACTTAGCCGGGTGCCTTACTAGGAATGAATCCAAAAAAAACCCTATATACGAGGGAGATGAAACCCTTAGTGTTCCTCAGTGACCCTACAAGATTCACCATCACATCTGATTGCACCACTATTCTTGATGTTTTAAGCTGTTGATCGACTGCACGCCGCAGCTGCAGATATTGAAAGAAGAGGGATTGACTCAGAGGGAACTCCCTCCTGATCTCGCCAAAAGTCTTAAGCATGCCGTCACCCAACAGTTGTGACACAAACCATATCCCGACCCTTCTCCATTGAGCAAATCCCCTCAGATGTATTAACTCGCCCAGTCTCAGATCAAACCAAACCGACGAAAAGCGCGTGAACTCCGTAATGCCCCTCCATTGTCTAACTCTTTGCCAAATCTTGTCCACCATAGCGATTGTCGGGAGACTTTTAGGGTTCACCCGGAACCTACCAGCCTCTAGACTAGCCAGCAGCGGACCTCTGCCCACTATAAACTCAAGGACCTTCCCGGCCGACGCAGATTGAGTTGGCTCCTCCCACCCCACCATATGCTGACATTGGGATGACACATAATAAACCCACGGGTTTGGGATTGCCAGGCCCCCCTCCTCTTTTGACCTCTGTAGATGTTCAAGTTTAATGCGTGCCCTACTACCCTTCCAGATCAAGTCCCGGAAAAGAGAATCAATCCGGTAGAATTTATTTTGCGCCAACCAGACAGGCGTATTATGAAGTATATATAGGAGCTGGGGAATGAGGATCATTTTTAATAAATTTGCGCTACCTGCCACAGACAGGAATAGTTTCTTCCATGCTCCAATTTTTTGTTGAAACTTATTGATAAGGGGGGTAAGATTGAGACGTTCATATTCCTCCAATTTAGCCGAGACCACAATGCCCAAATATTTAAACTCCCTAACCACCCTCAAAGGGGTCCCAGGGTCTAGCGTTAAGGGAGCAGCCGAGTCCACGGGAAGAAACACGGATTTATCCCAGTTGATAGTCAGTCCAGAAATAGAGCCGAATTTACCAATAACTGTCATAGCGGAACTCAGGGAGTCGCTCGGGTCAGCCAGAAACAGCAGCACATCATCCGCGTATAAAGCCACTTTCTCTACGTGGCAGCCATATTGGAATTCCCAGATATCCGTAGTACCCCGAATCTTTGCCGCTAACGGCTCTACCGCAATCGCAAACAGCAGGGGGGACAGGGGACACCCCTGCCTCGTTCCCCTATATAGGGAGAAACTCTCAGACAGCAAACCATTAACCCGTATTTTAGCACTAGGGGATGTAAATAGCAAACGCACCCAACTCACAAACCGATCACCAAATCCCATGGTTCTCATTACCGCCCACAAATACCTCCACTCCACACTGTCGAACGCCTTAGCGGCATCTAGGGAAACTATTACCCTCTGTCCCACATTATCCGCCCTCACCTGAATGTTTAAGTATAATCGCCGGAGATTTATAGCTGTGGATTTATTGGGCATAAACCCTGACTGGTCTTGGTGAATTAGGGATTCGATGACCTTGTTAAGTCTGTTCGCCAGCATTTTGGCCAATAACTTAATGTCAGTGGTCAACAAAGAGATTGGACGATATGAAGCTGGGTCTATCAAATCTTCTCCCTGCTTTGGTGGGACAACAATTATCGCCTCTCGCATGGACCGGGGCAGCTCCCCCCCCCGCCAAACCCGCAGATTAAACCTCCATTAACTTGGGAAGCAACACCTCCTTGTATTTATTGTAGACTTCCCCTGGGATACCGTTCCCCCCCCCCAGGGCCCTGTCACTAGGTACAGAGGCCAGAGCTGCCTCAAGTTCCTCCATATCAAAGGGCTCCTCAAGAAGCCTCTGCTCTGCTAGTGAGAGTCGTGGAAGCTGCACCCCCACTAAAAAGTTATCACTTTCCTCCTCTGACGGCTGCATGTGTGACTGGTACAGAATGGAGTAAAATACCATCATAACCTCCAGTATGGCACTACTGCCTGTATGCTCACATCTGGCTTTCCCCTTTAATTTAGCAATAAACGCCGATTCCCTTTGGGTCGCCACCACCCTGGACAGAAGGTGACCTGCTCTCTCTCCCTCCTCGAAAAACTTCATTGTGCAGAACAGCCTTTTCCTCTCCGCAGTTTTTATAGTCATATTACAAACCTCTCTCTGTGCTGATCTCAAACGGTCCCGGGCCCCAGGGGTTTGCTCCTCAATTAGTGCCGCCTCTGCTCCCTCTCATGACCTAATCAATTCCTGGTCTCTCCTGCCCATCTCGGTCTTAACTAGCGATATGTCTTTAATGCACAGCCCTCTAAAGTAGGCCTTCATGGTTTCCCATACCATTAATACCGAGGCCGAGCCCATATTAATTTTAAAGAACTCTGTCAGGTCAGCCCCCACATGGCCGTCCAGATCAATCAGCTGGAGCCAGAACAGATTTAGCCTCCACACGGGTCTCCTGGAAAACTCAGAGCCCTGCCCCTGAAGCACCACACACATAAGCGAGTGATCCCACAGAGTTCTAGCCAAATAAGTTACATCACCCACTAGACTTAACATCGGAACATTCCCCAGAGCCGGGCGAGAAGCAGGAGTACTTATAGGTTCCGGGGTGATGGATTCTCCATATGTCTATTAGTGCAGTCTCCTTCAGAACCGCCCCAAAGGGGGTGCAGTTACCACCCGGTCTCCGTGCCTCCCGACCACCCCTGTCCCAATGGGCATCAGGAACATTGTTGAAGTCGCCAATTATCAGAAAGGGAATCCCCGGGAAAATCGCCCACTACCTCCATGACCTTGTACAGCAATTTCCCACAATACGGCGGAGGGATATATATCGAGATCAGTAACCTCAGAATACCAGACAATTTACATAGCAAACATAGGAACCGTCCCAGCAGGTCTATAATCACTTTACACTGTTCAAAAGGCATACCTGTGCGAACAAGAACACTGACCCCCGTGAGTATGAGGAATATGTTGCATGATACCCCGCCTGCAGCCACCTTTTTCTAAGAAGATGCGTTCTACTCTCTATCAAGTGGGTTTCTTGCAAGCACATTACTGCAGGTTTGCATCGAGCAAGAACGTAAACATTGCCTGTCTTTTTACTCCGAACGCCAACCCCCTAACGTTCCAACTTATTATCTTTATTTTATCCGCCATTACCCTGCAACCCCAAATACCGTGCCATCCATTTCCACAATTGTGAATTAGTAAGGCTATCTCCACTCAAACCTGTGAGACAGACAATCTAACATTCCCCCCTCCCTCCCCACCGCCACTCACACAATACCCAAACTTCACCCAACTCAAGCTTTCCATCTCCTCCAGGTGTCACGGAGGAGAGGGCGTACTTCATCCGATTCAGAGTATCCACTTCACCGAAGCAAGCCCGCTTTACTCCCCAACGTCTGGGAGTAGCATATGACTAGTGATTGCAGCCAAACAATTCTCAACAGTTAACCATAAAACATTCACATTAACTTTCTGTTAAATACCTTCAACATGTCTAGAACATGTGAACTAGAAAAATAGAAAGAGGTAGGAAAATTTCTCCCTCCCCCTCCAAAGCACAGAAAGATTATTTCCCAAAATGAGAGGGAGGGTCCTCCTCCTGAGAAAAAGGAATACAGGAAGGAAGAGCGGATATATGTAAGATCCCATCCCGATTAAAGGACAAGTCCCGTCCCGATTAAAGAACAAATCAGCTCAGTCAGCCAGCAGAGTCCTTAGAATTCACCTTGTGGAGACGCATCTCGTTGTTGTCCAGCCAGTTGAGGGCCTCCTTTGCATCCGAGAAGAAATGGACAATGTCCTCATCTACCACTCTTAGTTTAGCCGGATATAGCATTGCGTATGGCACACCCAGAGCTCTCTGAATTTTGTCCTCTGCTTTTGAACCTCCATAGAGAAGTCCGGGTAAATGGAAATCCTGGAGCCGTTGATTTTCAGATCCGGATGATTCTTGGAAAAGCGAAGAATAGCATCCCTGTCCCGAAAATGCAGAACCTTGACAAGCACCGGTCTTGGAGGACGACCAGGGGGGAGGGGAAACGCGGGAACGCCGTGAGCTCTTTCCACAGCGTATAAACGGGACAGGTTATTCTGGCCAATAGTGTTTAACAGCCACTGTTCAAAGAACTCGGTGGGCGCAGAGCCTTCGTTTTTTTCCGGCACCCCAATGATCCGCACATTGTTGCGTCTTGACCTATTCTCTAGGTCATCAGTCTTTGCCTGCACAGCTGATATTGCAGTGGCCATACGCTGATGCTGCTTGTCAGATTTTAAGTGGTTAAAACTAAAAGAGAAAGAGCGCAATAGGGTCTTACCCAGGTAAAAGAGATATAGTTCAAGCTGTTATACTCACCAATAGCAGGAGAGTTGGAGGCATAAAGGAATAGAAGTCAAAGCTGCTGCACATCCAAATGGCCACACCGTGACCATAAATCATCAGATATCAAAGAAATAATTTTCGGGTTAACCGTGCGCTGCTAGACAAAACGACTCCTTTCCAGATTGTGTACTTGTATACTTTTATTTTCCCAACGCGTTTCGAAGTTTCAAACTTCTTCCTCAGGGGATGATATGTACAAACAGACAGAGTAGCTCCCAGTTTTATACATACAAATTTCAAATATTGGCGCCAAAGGTCACATGTTACAGGGAAAGAATGTCAAAGGTCATCAGTACCAAAAAAATGTACAAAAAAATGTTTAAAACTGCATTGTTTCTACCTTAATACATTCTCTTAAAATATTTATTTGCAGGTCATAAAAAGAAAAAAATGATAGACCTGTGCTAGAACTTATAAAAAAGGAAGAAGGAGCAGTAAATCACAGCTCAGACCATCATCCTAAATGGGCAGACGAAAGAGAACGAGAAAAAAAGAAAAGAAAATGATGGATAATGAATATACATATATATATATATATATATATATATATATATATATATATTATTAAAAAGATTCTTTTTATTCAATATAATAAAAATGTTTTAAAAGTTTTATATAAAAATATTCGCATAATATGTACTTAATAAAAATTATTAGAGATAAAAAAAAAAAAAAAAAAAAAAAAAAAAAAAAAAATTTTTTGTATTTTGTATTTAAAAATTTAACCAATTTGAAAAGTGATTGATAAAAAACTGTAGTTATAGGTACACGTTTACAAGTACAGGATGATAGGGGTTAATGAAAAAATTTTGCAAAGACATCTGTGAAAACTCAATGGCTCACAGAAAAAGAAGACAGCTCACGAGGGAGGGAAGCACCCAGGGAAGACGGATCGCATCCAGGAGGGGGAGAGACCGGAGGAGACACCTGACCAGACCGCAAGACGGTATACATTTATCAGAGAAAAAAAGAAGAAAAGTTTCTTTTGGAACGATAGGGCTGAAAAAACATTTAAAATATAACCATCAGCAGGAAATCGCACTGACAAAAAGATAGATGAAACAAATAGGCAGAAGATCGCACTGACAAGAAATAAATCAGTCAGGTGGGATCAGCAGAAAGTCGCACCAACAAAAACGCACATATGATACAAAGTGAATAGAAGCAGACATTACTAAAATGTAGATAAACCCCAAATAATCAGAGTAGAAAATGACAATTTGAAGAATTGTACAATCTTACAATGTTTAGAAAGACCATGTTTAAGAAAACCCCTCTTAATATTATGTCTGAGAGAGTTAATTCTTAAATGTAATGGTTGGACTGTTCTACCCACATACTGTTTGCCGCACTCACATTCAATTAAATATATTACAAAGTCAGTGGCGCGATTAAGGAAATCTTTGATGGGCACCAGCACTAATGAGGTTTTTCCCATTAAGAGGGGTTTTCTTAAACATGGTCTTTCTAAACATTGTACGATTGTACATAATAAAAATCCTAATGGGTTAAAAATCAGCCCTATCGAACATATCCCGGACAATGTGCCCGACAGGATAGGATTACTGAATAGAAAGGAGATTTTTTGGATCTATAGGCTAAACACTTTAAGACCAAATGGGTTAAACGAAATAACTGAGGTTTTTCTGTAAAAATTCTTCAAATTGTCATTTTCTACTCTGAATGATTATTTGGGGTTTATCTACATTTTAGTAATGTCTGCTTCTATTCACTTTGTATCATATGTGCGTTTTTGTTGGTGCGACTTTCTGCTGATCCCACCTGACTGATTTATTTCTTGTCAGTGCGATCTTCTGCCTATTTGTTTCATCTATCTTTTTGTCAGTGCGATTTCCTGCTGATGGTTATATTTTAAATGTTTTTTCAGCCCTATCGTTCCAAAAGAAACTTTTCTTCTTTTTTTCTCTGATAAATGTATACCGTCTTGCGGTCTGGTCAGGTGTCTCCTCCGGTCTCTCCCCCTCCTGGATGCGATCCGTCTTCCCTGGGTGCTTCCCTCCCTCGTGAGCTGTCTTCTTTTTCTGTGAGCCATTGAGTTTTCACAGATGTCTTTGCAAACTTTTTTCATTAACCCCTATCATCCTGTACTTGTAAACGTGTACCTATAACTACAGTTTTTTATCAATCACTTTTCAAATTGGTTAAATTTTTAAATACAAAATACACATAAAAATTTTTTTTTTTTTTTTTTTTTATCTCTAATAATTTTTATTAAGTACATATTATGCGAATATTTTTATATAAAACTTTTAAAACATTTTTATTATATTGAATAAAAGAATCATATATATATATATATATATATATATATATATATATATATATATATATATATATATATTTTCATTATCCATCATTTTCTTCTTTTCTTTTTTTCTCGTTCTCTTTCGTCTGCCCATTTAGGATGATGGTCTGAGCTGTGATTTACTGCTCCTTCTTTATAAGTTCTAGCACAGGTCTATCATTTTATATTTTTATATATTTATTTCATTGCTTTTTTCGTTTATTCTTCTTTTTCTTTTTATGACCTGCAAATAAATATTTTAAGAGAATGTATTAAGGTAGAAACAATGCAGTTTTAAACATTTTTTTGTACATTTTTTTTGGTACTGATGACCTTTGACATTCTTTCCCTGTAAGGCTGGTTTCACATTCGCGCTTTTTAAGCGCACGCACGGCCGGGGGTAGCTCCGCCCCCGAGCCGGCTCTCTGCCCGGCGTGCCCGCCCCTTCCTTGTAGCGCCGCCTCCTAGCGCACAGCGGCGCCTGCGATCGGCGCACCCTATCTTTAGCATAGGGTGCGCAGATCGTGCGCAGGCCGTGCGCTAGTTGCGCTTTGACCTGCGCTGCGCACTTTTGACGGTGCGCCGTGCGCGCCAAAATCCGAAAAGTTTGATTTTGGCGCGCACGGCGCACCATCAAAAGTGCGCAGCGCAGGTCAAAGCGCAACTAGCGCACGGCCTGCGCACGATCTGCGCACCCTATGCTAAAGATAGGGTGCGCCGATCGCAGGCGCCGCTGTGCGCTAGGAGGCGGCGCTACAAGGAAGGGGCGGGCACGCCGGGCAGAGAGCCAGCTCGGGGGCGGAGCTACCCCCGGCCGTGCGTGCGCTTAAAAAGCGCGAATGTGAAACCAGCCTAACATGTGACCTTTGGCGCCAATATTTGAAATCTGTATGTATAAAACTGGGAGCTACTCTGTCTGTTTGTACATATCATCCCCTGAGGAAGAAGTTTGAAACTTCGAAACGCGTTGGGAAAATAAAAGTATACAAGTACACAATCTGGAAAGGAGTCGTTTTGTCTAGCAGCGCACGGTTAATCCGAAAATTATTTCTTTGATATCCGCTTGTCAGATTTTGCAATAGTATCTTCCACAGTGCTAATACTTTTCTCAGCTTCCCCCATCCTCTCCTTAGTGACATGCATAGAGTGTTGTAACTTAGACATACTGGCCTGCAGGACCCCCAGCTGTGCTGCCACATCAGTAATAGTAGTGTGAGAGTGTAGTGCCAGCCTGAACAAGTCTTTTAATGTGGGCTCCTCTGGGATCACCATCCCCCCATTTGCCGCTTACATTTCTCCAGCTCACCTCCGCTCTCCCACATCATGGTTCCTTGCTCTTCCTCCCGGCTCCCGCAGTCACTCTCCTCCACACCAGATTCCTCTGGCTCCTCCGCAGGCTGACCTCCACCTGCATGTGCCGGGCTCTGTGCGTCTTCCTCCAGTCTGGCGAACCTCCGCAGCTTAGACGCGGCATCTGACTTCTTGGGGATTCCCCCATCCTCCTCCGGGCCCGCCATCATTACGTCCTCCCCACCGGCGCCATCTTGTGCTTTCTTCTCCGACTCCCCTGCCGGCCTTCTGCCTCTTTTCTTCCCTGCCATTTCTTCGTGCACTCCTGATTTACAGAGCCTGCGGTCAGGGTCAGCACCCTCTCTCCAAGGAATGTGAATTTGACAGCTAAATAGTGGCTGCAATCTATCAAACTGTCCTATATCGAGCGGGAGCTCCTTCAGCACGCGTCCACTCACCTCTCCCTCAGGCCACGCCCTCGAGGTCATATATTTAACATGGCCCAAAAGGAATCCCAAGGAGATCAAACATGGTTAAATCTCTCTACATTATTGTCATTAAGGGCTGGCCGGTATTCAAAGTTCATGATATCCTTGATGGGAGAATATAGATCTAGTTGGAAAGGTGGAGAGGTTTGCTTCCAATGGTAGGCAATCTAACTGTGTGCTGCTGTTAACATATGTAAAAGCAATCTAATGGATCTCTTGGATATGGATTCAGGGAGAATATTTTATAGAAAAAAAAAAAAAGAGGTGAGGACTTAATGGGAGATCTACCCCAAAAACTTGCTTAGTGAGGAGTTGGACTATCACCCAGAACGGTTTAAGCAGTGGACGGTCCCAAAAAATGTGAAAAATAGAACCTTTAGACAGGATGCAACGCCAGGAAAGGGCAGGAATGGGTCAATTTTATGTAAAAGTTCAGGCGTATGGTAACAGAGATGAAGGATTTTGTACGGATTTTCTTTGTATGAAATACAAGATGCAGTCTTGGCTGCTCTGGTCCAAACATTTCTCCATTCTACCACAGTCAGTGTTTTACCCAGACATTCTTCTCATTTGAGCATGTAAGAGTGTCTAGTTAGGGAATCTGTGTCTGGAGCCTGTAGATTATAAATACTAGATATTAAACCTTTTTGTTGACCTATTCTTGCAGTCTTTCGAAGGAGGTAGGAATGGAGGTTTGCAAACCAGGGCTGTGGAGTCGGTAAGCCAAACCTGCGACTCCGACTCCTCAATTTCCCTTACACCGACTCCGACTCCAACTCCGACTCCCACACATATTGCTTATATTTAAGTGAAAAATTTATTGTAGTACAATGTGAACCTCAGACATTTAATCATTTTTATGATCCAATAATCAAGATATTTAGATAGAACAGAATATATATTGGTGTACTACCCGGTTTTCATTCTTTTTGGTACAGATACGATATGGATAGACAGATATGGATAAATGGATAGATAGAGCAGATTTCTAATCTGCTTTTGCTATTGAAAACATTATCTATGAGCTCAAAAACCTTTCAGGTGATGCAGTTTTTTAAAAAGATGATCAGCTTTTGCAGCTGAAAAACGTATCCTCAAAAAATACAGGAAAAATGCTGTGTGTGAAAGTAGCCTTAGATCAGGAATATAACAGCCATTTATAGGACATTTCATAACTTTCCCAAACTCCTATGAAAAAATATTCAGCACATCCTGCATTGAATTACTGTACCCAATTTATTATATATTTTAGGAGTCGGAGTCGGTCCATTTTATACCGACTCCAACTCCGACTTCACCAAAATGAGCACCGACTCCGACTCCACGACTCCGACTCCACAGCCCTGTTGCAAACCGTGGAATAATGATGAGGCAAAGTGCCTAATTTTAATATATTCAAATAATCTAAGAATGGAGGGAGAATTTTGTTTTCAGCTCATCACAAGAATGTAAAATTTGCATTTTATAGTGGATTATGTCAGCGAAGCTAAACAAGCCTGACTGAGTCCATAGCCCTGTAAACAAGTGGGTTAAACTTTCAGGAAAATTTGGATGGAAAAGGGAAGGAAGTAAGGGCGGAATTTGTTGATGTCAGATTTAATTTTTTAGAGCAGACCCTCCATATATTTCTGGTATGCATCAATGGACCCAATAGGTATATTATAAACCCCTTTCCAAGCCCCATTCCAGATCAGGGAGTTGGGATGAGCAGGGGTTATCCATAATTTTTCCAATCTCCATCCATTTCGTATAGGCAGGTTTAGAAGACCATGATGGGATTGTGCGGAGATGCGATGTCCAATAATAATGAACAAAATTAGACCTCCCATCATTTTATCAGCCAATATTACCAACTTTAAATTTCATATCGGCAGGAAAGTCGTAGAATTCCAAAGTAACTGCTTGAAGACCACGCAAATCTGAGTGGGACCAACATGGGCAACATCTCAAAAAGATTTTTGGGAGGATAGTCATTTTTATTCCTGAAATGCATCCAAATAGTGAGAGGGGGGAGTGATTTCCATTTTGTCAATAAGAATCGGATTTCTTTATACAATGGAGGGAAATTGGTCTCGTATAGAGTGGAATACGAAGTTGAAATTAATTCCTACAAGTGCTTCTCACTAAATCAGAATAGCAAAAAGTATTTCAGTTCAGTTCTTCAATACAAAAAATGAAAACTCATTACATTAGAGTCATTACAGAGTGATCTATTTCAAGTGTGTATTTCTGTTAATGTTGATGATTATGGCTTACAGCCAATGAAAACCCAAAAGTCATTATCTCAGTAAATTAGAATAATTAACAAAACACTTGGCACCTGTCCACACTGCCAAAAATACCAATACCTGGTATCACTGTGCTTGATTGGCCAACAAACTCGCCTGACCTTAACCCCCCCATAGAGAATCTATGGGGTATTGTCTAGAGGAATATGAGACATCAGACCCAACAATGCAGACGAGCTGAAGGCTGCTATCAAAGCAACCTGGGCTTCCATAACACCTCAGCAGTGCCACAGGATGATCGCTTTTGGGTTTTCATTGACTAAGCCATAATCATCAACATTAACAGAAATAAACACTTGAAATAGATAACTGTTTGTAATGACTAATATGAGTTTCACTTTTTGTATTGAAGAACTGAAATAAATTAACTTTTTGATGATATTCTAATTTAATGAGATATACTCGTAGGTATTTGAGAGAGGTGGTGCACCAGTGGCATGTAAAGTTACTCTGGAGGTGATCTAAATGGGAATCGTTTATGTGAAGTGGAAGGGCTTCAGTTTTACTCGTTTTTGTTTTATACCCTGATAATCGACCAAAGTTTAAAAGCAATAAATGGAGGCTAGGGAGCGATGTATGAGATTTTGTGAGGGTTCGGAGAACATCATCGGCAAAATGGATAATTTAAATTTTTTGCCTTTAAACTGGACTCCTTTAATGTCTGATGATTCTCTAATAGCAGCAGCCAAAGACTCAATGCAAAGGACGAAAAGTAGAGGACAAAGCGGGCACCCCCGTCTGGTGCGGTTTTTAATTTTAAGGCTGTGTTTCACACACAGCGTTTTTTTTTAGCGGTTTTTACCGCGGTTTTCGCTATAAAACCGCTATAAAACCGCTAAAAATAAGCTGCAGTCATTTCTATGCATTTTGCACTTTTTGTGCACATTGATGCGTTTTTTACCGCGAAAAAAACGCATCGCGGTAAAACACGCAGCATGCTCATTAATTTTGCAGATTTTCCCCGTTTTAGGCCTCTTCCATGCGGTTTTAAACCGCTGCGGGAAAAAAACGCATCAAAAACGCATCAAAACTGCGCAAAAAACGCAAGCGGAAAAATAGGTGCGGATTCTAGGAAGGGATTCAGGTTTTTGAGCAGAAAATTTCTGCAACGTGTGCACTTAGCCTAATTGGTTTACAGGAGCTATGAGGAAGGTATATAGTAGCCGAGGGGCTAGAGTAGAATCCCTCAACAGCTTTTAAAAATGCACCTTCTATGCCTTATGTCCCAAGCCTTAAGCATAAAAGGCCAACTGAGGCAATCTCAGCATCCAAACTTAGAAACCGTTATAAAAAAAAAAAAAAACAACTGGGGAACCTACTCTTCTCCTATAAGAGCAACTGCCTTTCTGATGTTGTCACGGCCTTGTCTAAAAGGGACAAATCCCACTTGATCTTTGTGGATCATAAGGCAACCACTGATTCAAACGTATTGCCAACATTTTTGTGAATATCTTAACATCTGAACTGATAAGGGCAATCGGTCTACAGTTTTTACAGTCTAGTCTATCCTTGCCTGGTTTGGGAATCAATGTTATAAATAAGTAGTATGGAGTCAGGGATTGGGGCTCCCTTTAGAAAAGAATTGAAAAGGGAATAAATGTAGGGAAAAGTTCATCTTGGAGGTCTTGTAGTAAAAGTAAGACGGACCATGGCTAACTAAAAAGATTTTAACAAATTGCAAGCTTTCGAGGCTACTCGGGTCTCTTCATAAGGCATAGAATACAAAATCTGAAGTCACATTTATACACAAGAATAATTAAATCAATAAGAGAAGAGACGTGAAGCAGAACTGTCATTATGGGAGAGGGATAAACAGTGGTGGCAATAAATATTGGAACAATTCATAGAGAAGGAGTCTGAAAATTGTATAGTACAGTGATTGAGGTCTGGTCCATGGCTGTGTGTGCTCCCACAAGGTCTGAGGAGCACATTCCTTAGTTCATATAGAAAGACATAAATCCATGCGACACATTCATTCCTGCACTAAGTGTGTCAAAGGTTGTCATGAGTTTGTACCTCGGGAGATTTAAAGTTGCCCTTTTATATAAGTAATTTCATGTCCATGGTGCTGTGATCAGGGATAGAAAAACTATACTATAGGATGAATTTTTAAATTTTGGCACAAATTTTCTCTTTTACTCCAATCTTTCCCCTAGTGCAAACTCCCTTCTCTTTCTCCTTCCCCACAGAGTGTGTAGTAAACACATTTAAAGAGGATCTTTTATCAATTTTGCCTCATGTTGAACTGGATACATGATGCATTAGTGGCTGCAGAGAAGACTGACCGGGGATAAAAGTGCATATGAGGTCAGTAATTACACTCAAATCTGCCGTGCGCATAGCAATTTATAATCCCTCTAGAGTGAGATCGGGATCCTTGTCATAAACCTGCAAAATCTACAGTAACGCATCTGAACTCCCTTACTCACATACCCAAAGTATTAGATTTTGGTTTTGGGAAACAAAAGGGACCTAGACAATTATATGTAAACTAGATGTGGGCCTGATGCTATGGCATCTGGACGGCAGTGACATCACGATGGGAGCAGCTCTGTGGCGCTAGGGGTGGCGGGCCACCCGCCTCCGTGCAGTCACAGCCGGCAGGAAAGACGTTGGTTTGCGGCCTGTGCTGGAGATGGGGTGTGGCACCACCAGAGGGCGCCCCGGACCCCATCTCCAGCACAGGCTGCAAGCCGCAGTCTTTCCTGCCGGCTGTGACTGCACGGAGGTGGATGGGGATGGCAGGCAGCCGCGGGATCCAGTGTGTGTAGTCAGGCGGAGGGACCTAGCAGGGGTCCGGGCGGCGATCCGGCGGCAGTCTGGAGGCGGGGGGGGGGGGGGGACCGGCGTTGGTGTCCCGGCGGTGTCCCACTGGCGGTACTACGCAAGGGCCTGGTACCACCAGCGGGTGCCATATTGGAATACCCATCACTTGGGTATTCCAATATGGCGGTCGGCGTACTTCCATTGCGGTGAGGTGGATTGTGGGATTCGAGGACGTCCGGACAGGAGTGGATGACTAACAATTTTAGGTAAGTATATAATTGATACTATAATTCTCTGAATTTTAATGCAATACACAAGCAATCAGATGGCATACCTTTATAGATTTGTATATATGAAATTGTAGTAAGCAAGTGAGAATACCTACAATGAACATTAATATGAACTGGTTTTTATTTGGTTCATAGCACGTATTAAGCACTAGCTGTATGAACTCAGCCTGGTATGTTTGACTCTGAAACGCTGTAGTGTTTCAAGGAGAAACATACTTTAAAAGCCGGCAGCTTCTCTCAGCCCACTGCCCTGGACTGACAGGTCACAGCCTATGTGCGAGTATAGGGAGAATTCTATCACTCCAGGGCAGCGGAGCCTGTCCGACTAGTCTGCAGCGCGGCTCTGTTCCAGGCGGCTTTTAACGTATGTTTTCCCTGAAATATTGCAGCGTTTCAGAATCAAACATGCCTGGCTGAGATCACACTGCCAGTCCCCGATACGTAAAATGTCCTTTATAAAACCAAAATCTACTAGTCTACCGCACCAGTACTATTGCATATAACACTTTCCACTGCATTCCCTTTGCGGGTTCTTGTTTTTTTATTTTAACGTTTGCTAAAATGTAACAGTATAAACCACTTACCATGTAGATCTTCTCATATAATGTTTCCAGGAATCACTGCCAGACTCTCTTCCACCGCCTGTGTGTTTTTCACCACCTAAGAGGATTAATAAGAAGTAAACATATATAAGTGACAAAGTATAGATGCCCTTGTAGACCCAGTGCATGCGTTCCTCAATTACAACCAATAGGACTACTCAGGAAGAGAAAAAAAACGTAAAAACGCTTGCACTTCTTCCCCTACTTGAGGCTGACCAATCATCAGTTGGCAGAAACACTAGGAAAAGAAGAACATCCCCACAATTGCTTAGAGTAACATTATCAGTGTGAGTCATGTAATGGAGACAGTCTGATCTCCTCCCTGGTCTCACTGCAGAGCGGTGTGGGCATACAAAGTCAGAGTGGTGCAGCAAGATGCTGCAGAGTCAGGTTGCTGATAAAGAGTCCTTCTTATAGTCCTATACTTTGGGCTATAGATCTTTTATATATAAACACTAGATTAGCAACGTTAGCAGAAACACCACAAATTGACGTTTCTTCTATTTATAGATCGGTATCGATAATAAATCCCTGTGTGAAAATTTGAATTACCATGATTTTTGAAGGGATTATCTGAGCATTACTTTATACAGCAACATTTATTTTTTTCACGTCCCACCACCAGCACCGTCCGTCCGTCTCCGGTTTGTATTTGATCACCGTTCTCTATGGGTTTGCCACACAGGGCCCGATTTTCTGTCAGCAGCACCTACCCCCTTGGGTGCCAATGTCTTTATGGATTCTAAACTGTGCAAGGTAATGAACATAATGAGGATAATTGGAGCCTTATGTAAGCTGTAGACCTGTGAAATGGCAATTGAAGTTTAACATAGATAAATCTAAGGCAAAGCACTTAAAATGTATAACTATATACCAACT